>NC_058131.1:489963520-490119296 GCF_016433145.1 Gracilinanus agilis
ATATATACATATATATATATATATATATGGATAATTTTAGAATAGGATATTCTAGAAAAGATCCTGGGGATTAGTGGTAGTAAAAGGAGATCAGAGCAGGCCAGGGGGAAACCCTGTGTGTGAAGCAAGTCTATGAGGACTAGTGGGTGTGGGACAAGCTAGACCTCATTTAGATTAGGGATTTATTCTATACTCTTTATCTACCTTTATCCTTACTTAAACTTTTTACCTTATTAAAAGAGGTTTGTTTTTATATCTGTTGCCTCCAAAGTTGTTTAAATCAATCTTCCTTGATAAGGCCTAGATTGTTACATAGGCCTCAGATCATAACTTCACTTCAACAGATAGCCAGCTGGCCCTTTACTATCAACAATAAATAACAATAGAGACTAAATAGATATTGTGCCAAAATATACCTAACAAAAATGAAGGAAGAAGTATTTCTATACATTTTTCCAGGTCAAACAACATCTAGAATTCAGTACAAGTTGTCACATTTTAGGAAGGATATTAACAAACTCTGCCTCAAGGATGCTATGCTAGATGGAGATTGCACCATATTAGAACCTATTGAAAGAACTAGAGATGGTAGGAAAACAGTAATGATAGGACAGAGAGTATCCCAGATCCCCTGTAAGCATTACATTAGGGCTTAGATATACACCATTCTACTAGCCATAGAAAGAATCAGTTCTAGACTTTCTCATCTAATGTAGGAATCCATAAAGGGATGCCCAGAGTACAGCAGGAATACTGGGATAGTAAAAACCTGGGGCAGATGGAGAGCCAAATTCAGAGTGTGGGAGAACAGAAGTCCTTTGGTACTTTCCAGTGTAAAGAGTAAAATCCAAAATGATTGAGGAAACAAAGGTTTGAGCTTCTGAGCATATAGATTAAGCAATGCATGACAATTGCATAATAAATCAAGACCAGATCTCCTCAGTTTGGCATTGAACCTGGAATATAAGGGAAGACTTTTTTTTATGTAGTAAAGGAAAATAAGTAACAGTTTATAAACCAAGATTAGATAATCTGATTTCTACTTGTAGGAAAGATTAAGGACTTTTAAGTTTGCAAGGGGGAGAGTGAATAGGTAAGGGGTAAAAGGGTTTTTTTGGTTGAGTATGTTAAAAGGTTAGGTTGCCAGGGAATTGAATAATTATCAATTCCCAATTAAAGAATAGCCTCAAGTCAAAATAACTTTTATGGAAGTTTATTTACAAATGAGAAGAGAGAGAGAAAGTAAGAAATTTGAGAGAGGATAAGGTAAGATAATTAATCTGACAAACTAAATAATTTGCTTAGGTCCCTGGTTTAACCCAAGCAGAAAAAGGACAAGCCTTGAGCTGAGGGCCAAGGTCTGAAGGCCTTGGAGGCATATGAAGCAAAAGCACAGAGTCTCTTTTGAAAGGGAAGTTCCTTAGGAGAAGTTAAGGAAGATTCAGTCTTCATACTCACCACGTGGAATTCCAAAGAAAAGATTTAAGAGCAATCTCACCAAGATCTTAAGGTCCCAGGTCCAGGTCACGAACCAGAAGATCCCTCAGCTCACTAAACTCTCTTTTTAAAGGGGCCTTTTTTGCATCACTTCTTGTTCCTTCCTCTTAATTTATGTGTCTAATCACCACAGATGATTTTCTTAGGACTGCCCAGGAGGCAATCAGTAAATTCTGATTTGTCACTTACTCTAGCACATATGGGTCACAGACCACCCAACTTGTGAGTTAAGTGAAGATGTTTTCACCTTTGTTGATTAAATCTAAAGATGGGCAGGGTAGATTTAATCTCATTATCACATCCCTGAAATCAGAAAAAGAGGTGTCCCACTCCTTCAATCTCCAGGTGTCTGTATTCAATCAAAGTAACAAGGAAACAGGAACTGACCAGTAAAGGGCTAGTTTTCAGATAACATTTCTGGATTACTTGAATTATATAATTGTGAGAAAACTCTTTGCATTGACCTTCGTTTTTTTTTAAAACCCTTACCTTCTGTCTTAGAATCAATACTGGGTATTGGTTCTAAGGCAGAAGACTGGTAAGGGCTAGGCAATGGGGGTGCATTGACCTTCAGATCTGACCGGGTTTCTGGTCAGCATAACCTATGTCCTTAGTTAAGGGTCTCTAAGCAATAGGTAGAGGTGGTCCAGCTTCCCAGCCATGCACATCTAGGTTCAAACAATGTAATAAAGTTTTCTTAATGTCCATAATTGAATAAAATTTTCTCACGAGAAACAAATTGGGGTAGGCTCAACATGGAAAAAAAAGGGAATTGAGATAGATCAAGAATTGAGTCACAAGATGGAGACAGTGTGGTTCCCTCAATTCCTACAGTTCCCACACTAGTCAGTCCCAGCACTCCCTACTTGAACTCTTGTAATACCCAAGCCCAGTCAAGCCAGAACTTTCCCCATGGCCCACTGTTGAAGGGGGGTTACTTTGGATAGTTCTGAGCACTTCCTGTCCAAACCTGGGAACATCCTCCCACTGCTCAAGAGAGAGCGGCCCCCCCAGTGTTCCTGGTGAGAAAAGATTAGTACTCCCAGAAACAGGACCTGATATGTTCTAGTAACTAACTATAGGGTCTCAACCCAACTCTAGATAACACAGAAAATCTCAGGACCAGATTTTGTTGATAAATGTTGATAAATGCTTAACAACTGTTTCTCCTGGGGGGAATGAGGGGAAGTATGGACATACATTTTTTAAATTTAATCTGCACTATTGATTCTTTCTCAAGTCTTTACAACCACCAAAACTAAATCAAAACTGGATTTGTAGCATTTAAAAATTCTAATGGTAAAGACTCTCATTGAAAATTTCACAATTGGCTCCACAATTGGTTGGTTCTAACTGCCTCTAGAATATCCATGAATCAGGGTTTTAGAGGTGTAAAAGTGAAATTTGGGAGATGTCATCTTTAAGTATATATATGTATTTTCTATGGACACGGGGAAATTATCAAACTACATTACCCGTGGTCCAATGGGTTTCCGGTTCCGATTCTTTGGGCGTGGGGAGGCCTACGTCTCCACCCAGAGAAGAGTTTAAATCTCCTGGGTTAGGAGGGAGTGGCCTCTTGGCCAGCAGACTGAGGAAGAGGTAATAATGACTGGGGCGGCAATTTTGAATTCTTACAAGCGCGTGGTCTAATGACTTTATCTATCAGCATGGCTTTAATTAAAATACTAATAATTATTATTATAGCAGCCTTTATCATTTTTTATATTTATAGAGGTGAGGTGATGGTTCAGGGCAGCACAAGGGATGAGTTAAACTTTTGGAGAAAGACCTACCAAAGCTAAAATTGAGCATAAGCAGTCCCTGAAGTTGGTGATAACCTAACACCAAGTGGGAAGGAATAATCCCTAAACTCAACACCACTGATTCAGGGGCTGGGAAATATGATTGACATTATCATTCTGACAAGCTTGGGAAAGGAATCAGCCAGAGGCTAGGGTGTAAGGGAAGGGGCTACTTACAATGGATACTAAAGGATGGTCCCTGCCCAGGTGTATCTTCCTGGGAAAGGGTCTCTGATACAATGGGGAAAACTACCCAAGACAAAGGAATATTTAGCATTTACCCTAGGGTCCTTTTTTCAGTCTGCAACTGCTAGTCTGAGATTCCCTTCAGTGTGGATCCTCGTGGAAGGGAACAAGCACAAGCTTTGGGGTTCTCCAACTTACAAGCTATTTCTAAAACTTGGGGTTCATCAGATCTCACTAGGCCACAAATTTGGGGTCTCTAGATTCCATGTCGACAAGGTAGACTGTGTCTTTCAACAAATTAGAGGGGAAAATGAGGAAAATTAATATTGAATTATATTATTTATTAGCAATATTTCTATGTGAAGTAATTTTCTCTTTAGCCTCACAGTGTCAGGCTGAAACAGTCTGCTTCAGGCTAAGGTTGTTCCTAGTCCCCTAGCTATCAAACTGGGTTGGAAACTTGTCTTTTGAAAAGACCTTGAAATGATTAAAGTCAGCTAATCAGCCATGATGAACTCTGACCCATTTGAAAATAAGCTACGCTAACCATATGGCTGGGGAAAGGGGGTGTTGATGTTTTACTTATTTAGGCAAAGACTCTCCTCCCCTGTGATGAAGTAATGAGGGAGGAATTGAGGTCTCTAAATCTAACTATTCACCAAAAAGAAATGTAGTGGGATGTCCAAAGGAGGGAATGAATAATAAGATCCCAAATTGTTTATATAGATCTGAGCAAAGGAAATTTCTGGCCTTTGATTTTTGAGAGGATCATAGACCAATGATTTCTTGGTTAAATGCTAGCCAAATCAATAAACTGATATTCTTTTCCCTACCCATCCCACATCTTATTGCAACAGTATTCATTAGGGATTTTGTTTAAATAGTGAGCGTTACCCATTTTGACTCTCCATAGTTTAGGTATCAAAATTGTATTTGTATCATAATAGAAACTTGATAGGGCTCCTCCTTTCCCCCCCACTTCCAACAGGTTTTGTAATATTGGGTTGACTTATTCTTTAAACAATTGAGAGAACTGGCTTGCAAACCTATCTGATCCTGTTCTCCAAATCCCCTTCTCCCTTTGGGGGTTGTTTATTTATTTATTTTTTTTTGAGATTGGATTATTCAAATCCTTGATTTCTTATTCTCGTAACTGGGAATTTTATATTTTTGTAAATATTCATCCAAGGCATCTAGGTGGCTCAGTGGATAGAATGCCAAGGTTAGAGTCAGGAAGACTCATCTTCAACAGTTTAAATCTGGCTTCAGACACTTACTAATTGTATGACTCTGGATAGATCACTTAACCTTTTTCACCTCAGTTCCTCATTTGTAAAAATGAGCTGGAAAAGGAAATGATAAACCATTCCAGTATTTCTGTCTGAATGGGATCACAAAGAGTCAGATCTGACTGAAATGACTGGACAACAACAACAAACTTCATCCATTTCATTTAGATTCCTAGCCTTATTGGTATATAACAGAGCAAATTAATTTCTTTTTATTAAAATTATTTCTTCTTCTCTTATTGTGTATTTTTTTTTCATTTTCAGCATTTGTAATTTTTTCCTTTCTTTTTCTAAAATCAATCAGCCAGTGGTTTATCCATTTTATTTTTTAAAACAAGCTCCTAGTTTTATATATAAATCTCATTTTTTTTTTGCTTTCAGTTTTATAAATCTTGCCTTTGATTTTTGGAATTTTTATGTTGGTATTTAGTTGGTTTTAAAAAATATGTTGGTTTTCTAGTTACCTTTTAAAATTGTATTCCTAGCTCAAGGAATTATTCCTTTTTTTTAACTGATGAAAAGTTTGGAGTTATAAGTTTTCCTCTAGTGATTGCTTTGCCTGTATCCCAAAAATTTTGGTATGTGGTCTCATTTTTTCTATTATCTTAATAAAATTATTGATTGTTTATAAGATTTGTTCATTGATACCTACTTTTAGGATTAAATTATTCAGTTATAAATTAATTTTTCATTGTTTTTCAACAGTTTTTCATTAAGTATAATTTTTGTTGCATTGTGGTATATAAAACATTTGAAGAATAACTTGTGAATGCCCACCTCCAGAAAACAAATTGAAAAATAGAAACATGAAAGACACTATATATACCTATCTTTTTGTTGAGTGATACTTTCTATGGTATGAGGGGATGACTAAAATATCTGGGAATAAATTACTCAAAATAAATAATAAAAAAAGGAATTTAAATAAAATGGGAAATTATTTAAAAAAGTAAAAAAGAAGGTAAAGCAACCTGGCTCAGCTGATGTTGGACCCATCTTGGAGTTGGGAAGTTCTGAGTTCAAGTTCTGAATCTTATACATATTGTCTATATGTCCATGGAGAAATCACTTAACTTCTCAGAACCTCAGGATACTGTCAAGACTGTTATTAATCCCTAAATTGCTGATCTGAACTGGTAGATAGATTTTCCATTTCAGGAGTGGTTTTTACTGATGAAATCATGGAGCTTCTTAAGGAGTTTCCAACGGGAGAAGAAATATATGTATAAATAATTGCAATATTAATTAGGCTATAAGTGCAAAGGAGAGAGGTCCAGACAAAGAATTAGGATTAATTTAAAGTGAGAGAGACAGATTGCTGCTAAATAGTATTTGGATGACAGTGAGAGATAAGGAATAAGCAATTATATAGTGTGAGATTGAGGGTAGCCTACAGATCTTGAACTTGTTGGTGTGTCTGGGAGATGTTTTTTCCAAGTATGTGAAGACTTCCTCTGGCAAGGGCTGTGAAGTGCTTAGAACTTAATTAGACATCTAAGTGTTAAGGTCATCTACTGTATTCTGGGCCATCGTTATTCTTCTTGACTTTTGTCTTGCCACTACCGTTTAATGACTCTCAAAGAAAGAGAGAGAGGCTGATGACTTTGTAATTCTGCCTCACTTAAGTCCAATTCATGTGCAAGGCAGGATATCACCCTGTGAGGTCACTGGTTTTTTAAAAAAACAAAGAATGAACAATTATTGTGTCAGGCACTGTGCTTTATAAAAGCTTTTAAAAAATATTTTTTTGGCCCTCACGACAACCCTGAGAGGTGCTATTATTATCCTTGTTTTATAGTAGAGAAAACTGAGGTAAACAGGGGCTAAGTGCTTTGTCCAGGTCACACAGGTGGTAAGTGTCTGAGGCCAGATTTGAACTTTGGTCTTTCTGACTCCAGGCCCAATTCCAGGCCCCTTGCAGGCAGCTAGTGGGGGTCAGAAAGCAAAGTTTTTATACTTGAGCTGCTCTCTAGTTATACCTTTAATGATGAAAATAATTCTGGCAACAACCACTCATATTTTTATGGTATTTTGCAATTTGGAGTTTTCCTCATAATAAACTTTTGAGGTAGATGGTGTAAGGTTTATTCTCCCTTTGCTATTGATGAGGAAACGAAATCTCAAAGGTGTGAAGTGACTTTTTTAAGGTCATACAATTAATAAATAGTAGATTTAGGACACCAACCTAAGTCTTCTTATTTATTTATTTATTTGTTTATTTAGACTATTTCTCCATGTTTACATGATTTATGGTTTTTCCCACCTCTCTTCCCTCTATAGTGGAAACTTTTATCCTGCCACTCTGATATAGATAATTTAGGTAAACTAAGTCAAAAAGCCAAATTTCTCCAAGTCAAGGTAAAATTTTAGAGTTTATTGAAAGAGGGCCAAGTCTCCCAGAAAAACCCGGAATCTCACACATGTTACATAGTTGGATCCCAGTGAGAGACAAATGCACGGCAGCAGAGACCTGGTTTATATACAGAGCGAATATTTCCAAACAAGGTTGATGACTTATATCATAAGACACAGCCATTACCCAACTACACAGCTGATTGGTTATTTCATTTAGGAAAACCCGTATTTGTCTTCAGGTCAAATCACAAGAAAATACCCTTGTTAAGAAATACTGATGACCATTATCTCAGGGCTCATCTGGTCAAGTTGGGAAAGATGGTTATTTCCAAATAGGAAAGAGTGTGCATACTTAAACCATATCAGGACATGATGCAGCATTCCGGGACCTAAAACTCATATGGTCAGGATCTCATGATAGAAGGGAAATATGACTTAGGGAGGGGTTGGAAATCCCCTTAGAAGCAGTTTTATACTTTAGTTAGAGATCCTTATAAAAATCATGAATTCTACTAATTGTAATTAAGATAATAATGGAATTATACTAATCACTTTAGAATCACAATATTGATTATTTAAAACCTATCACTATCACTAAAATCCAATCAAGTATAAGGGGTTAGGATTCTTTCTTCCTGACACCTCTCAGCTCCCAGAGCTGACAAGCAGTTTCACTGGGTTATACATTTAATCAAAACCTATTTTCATGTTTTTCATATTTGCAATAGAGTGAACTTTAAACACCAAAGCCCCAATCATATCCCCATGGTAATAGTTTAAATTTAGGTTTTTATGCTAACATGAAAGTTCTAAAGTAATATTTGGTTGTCGATTTAAAGATATTGTAACTTAAGTAAAAAATGACTTTTAGTAGCTTTATTTACAAAGAGGTAGCAAGAATGAAAATAAAAAAGGTAGCTAAAGAGACAATTTTTAGCAAGCCTACTAGCCTTTCTCTAATGAAGTGAGGCTCAACCTTGCAGGAGCTTCCCCAATGTCCAGTGGCATCTTTAGCTAGAGTTCCACCAACGCAGCCTCATTGAAAGCCAAGGTAGGACTCTCTCCAGAAGCCAGGAAAGGAAGGCCAGCTACTCATCCACACAAGATGAACTCCAAAGGAGAAGACCAAAGGCCAAGTTCTAAGGTGAAGTCCTCCAACACCTAAGTCCAAAGGAGAAGATCCAGGAGCACTCCTCCAAGAAGCAGTCCAGGAGCCAAGGTTCAAGGACCCTTGGACAGGAAGTTCAGGACTTTTTATAGTCCTTTTTCTACTTCACTTCCTGTCCCTTCCTCCACTTATGGGAACCAATTGCAGTCTTTCAGTTTTCCCAGTACTGCCCAGGGGGAAGGCAGTGGACTCTGAAGTTGTCACTCACTTTAGTAAGTAACTTGTGAACTCTTTTACTTAAAGACAATTTAAAGGCAGGAGAGCTTTGTTTAGTTGGTTTAACTCACAATGTCCTCAATAAATATCATTGTTGAATATCATTTCTTATCTTCAGCTATGGTTAAGTAAACTCCTTTTGTTAACTGTTGGATGATATATGAGTGTCTCATTTCATTCCAGTTTGAGATTTAAACTGCCAGGGTACTACTGGTTTGAGTCAGGTCCTGCCTAGAATAGGTATTAATTTACATCGAGGTATATAAACCCTTACATTCTGTCATAGAATCAATACCAAGTAAGGGCAAGGGCTCCAGTGATGGGCAAACTTTTTAAAGAGGGGACGAAAGGAAAGGAAATACTCATCTGTCAGTTTGTTTCTAAGGCAACTCTTTCTAAGTTCATTATATTTATCAGATTAGGAATAATGTCCAGCAGCCCGATAGAACATTTCAGGGGACCACATCTGGCCCAGGACCATAGTTTGCCCTTCACTGGGCTAGGCAATTGGGATAAGTGATTGCTCAGCATCACACAGCTAGGAAGTGTCTAAGGTCAGATTTGGACCCCAAGGACCTCCCGTTTCTAGACCCGGCTTTCTACCCAATTGAGTGACTTGGCTTCCCTGAACAATTGTTTTTGAAAGTCCCTAGTATGTATAAGGTACTATGCTAGGTATTAGGGATAAAAAGTGAAAAGTGAAAAATAGTCCCTGGCTTTAAAAGCTTATATTCATTTGTAATGTCTCCTTAAATTTGGGGGAAAACAAACAGAAATATGTAACTTTGAAGGTACTCAATATTTAGGAGTATCAATAGGTTATTTAGGAGTATCAACAATTATTAGTACTTTGGGTATTTGTGCTCACTAAATTTAGTTTATAAGTGGATTGATTCTGTGTAGTCTTTCAAAAATTGAATATTAACCAGATATTACTGGTTAAAATTGGTTGGTTTCTATGGCAAATATATTTTTATGTTATTTTAAAAAATATTTTATTTTACAAATTACATGTAATAACAGTTTGCTACATGAATTTTCTGAAGTTATAAGATCTAAATTTCCTTTCCCTCCCCCTTCTTGGAGATGGTAAGCAAATTTGATCTGAATTATACATGTATTATCATGTAAAATCCATTTACTTACAGTTAATTTTTTAAAGACCATATTGGTATAAAACCAAAACTCCAAAATAAGAAACCAAAGAAACTAAGGTGAAAATAGTATGCTTTAATCTGCGTTCTGACTCCAATAGTTCTTTCTCTGGAAGTGGATAGCAGTCTTTGTCATAAGTCCTTCAAAAATGTCATGGATCATTGTTTCGCTGAGAGTAGCTAAATCTTTCATAGTTGATCATTCCACAATATTGTTTTTACTGTGTATAATGTTCTGCTTCTGCTCATTTCACTTTGCATCAGTTCATTTAGGTCTTTCCAGCTCTTTCTGAAATAATCCTGTTCATCATTTCTTATAGCACAATAGTATTTCATTCTCATCATATATCACAATTTGCTTGGCCATTCCCCAATTGATGGACATTACCTCAATTTCTAATTCTTTGCCACCACAAAAAGGACTGCTAAAATATTTTTGTACAAATAGGTCCTTCTCCCCCCCCCCTTTTTTTTGGTATCATTTTGGATACAGACTTAGTAGTGGTATCACTGTATCAAGGGGTATGCACAATTTTATTGTCCTTTGGGCATAGTTCCAAATTGGGCTCCATAATGTTTAGTTCAGTTCACAATTCTAGCAACAATGCATCCATGTCTGAATTTTGCTGCATCTCCTACAAAATTTATCACTTTCCTATACTGTCATATTGGTCAGTCTGATAGGGCTGAGGTGGTACCTCAGTATTGTTTTCATTTGCATTTCGCTAATCAAGAGTTATTTAGAACATTTTACATGATTATTGGTTGCTTTGATTTCTTTATCTGAAAACTGCTTGTTTCTATCCTTTGATTATTTGTTAATTGGAGAATACGTTGTATTCTTACAAATTTGACTTGGTTATCTATAAATTTGAGAAATGATACCTTTATCAGAGAAAATTGTTATAGAAATTTTCCTTCATTTTGTTGTTTCTCTTCTAATCTTGGTTACACTGATTTTGTTTGTACAAAATCTTTTAAATTTAATATAGCCAAATTCATTTATTTTATGTCTTATAATGTTCTTTATCTCTTGTTTGGTCATAAATTCTGCCCTTCTCCATAGATCTGCCAGGTAACTATTCTATGTTCCCCTGATTTAATTATGATATCACCTTTATGTCTAAATCATATGCCCATTTTGACCTTATCTTGGTATAGGGTCTAAATCTCTAAGATATTGATCTAAATCAGATTTTTGCCATATTGTTTTCAAATTTTCCCANTATATATAATTTTTTTTAATACACTTAGTTTCTGCCATACTGTTTTCTAGTTTTTCCAGCTATTTTTGTCCAATAATGAGCACTTATGCTCAAAACTGGGATCTTTGAATTCATCAAAAACTAGATTGCTTGGAAAGACCTCCAGGAATTGATGCAGAGTGAAAGGAGCAGAGCCAGAAGAACATTGTACACAGAAACCAATACACTGCGGTAAAATAGAATGTAATGGACTTCTGTACTAGCAGCAATGCAATGACCCAAGACAGCTCTGAGGGACTTATGAAAAAGAATGCTATGCACATTCAGAGGAAGAACTACAGGAGTGGAAACAGAAGAAAAACAACTGCTTGAACACATGGTTTGAGGCGGACATGATTGGGGATGTAGACTCGAAACTACCACACCAATGCAACTACCAACAATTTGGAAATAGTTCTTGATCAATGACACATATTAAAACCAGTGGAAATATGCATTAGCCATGGGTGGGGGAAGCTTGGGGGGTGAAGGGGAAAGTAAGAGCATGAATTATGTAACCATGTTAACTTTTCTAAAAAGTAAATATTAATAAATGTTTAAAAAAACTAGATTTAAAAATTTAAAACTAGATTTAAACATTTAAAAAAATTAATTCCCTTGATATTCTTGATCTTTTGTTCTTACAGATGAATTTAGTTATTATTTTTTCTAGTTCCATAAAATAGTTATTTGGAAGTTTGATAGGTATGGCATTGAATAAATAAATTAATTTAGGTAGAATTGCCATTTTTATCATATTAGCTTGGCCTACCCATGAGCAATGAATATTTTTCCAATTATTTAGATCTGACTTTATTTGTGTGAAAAGTGTTTTGTAATTCTGCTCATATAATTTCTGTATTTGTCTTGGCAAATAGATTCCTAAATATTTTATATTGTCTAGCATTATTTTAAATGGAATTTCTCTTTCTACCTCTTGCTGGTGTATTTTGTTGGTAATACATAGAAATATTGATGATTTAAGTGGGTTTATTTTGTATCCTGTAACTGTGCAAAAGTTATTATTTCTACTAGTTGTAGATTTTAGTTGATTCTCTAGGATTCTCTCAGTATACTATCATATCATCTACAAAGAGTGATAGTTTAGTTTCCTCATTGCCTACTTTAAATCTTTCAGTTTCTTTTTCTTCTCTTATTACTAATGCTAGTATTTCAAGTATAATATTAAATAATAGTGGTGATAAGGGATATCCTTGCTTCACCCCTATTCCCATCCTTATTGCAGATGATACTTCCTGATGGTATTAGATAGATACTAATTAATCATTTTAAGGAAAGGTTCATTTATTCCTATTCTTTCTAATGTTTTTAATAGGAATGGGTGTTACATTTTGTCAAAGGCTTTTTCTGCATCTGTTGTTAGTTTTGTTATTGATAGGGCCATTTATGCTGATGGTTTTCCTAATATATAACAAGCTTTACATTCCTGGTATAAATCCCACTTCATCACAATGAATGATCCTTGTGATATATTGCTATAGTCTCTTTGCAAGTATTTTATTTAAGATTTTTGCATCAATATTTATTAAGAAAATTGGTTTGTAATTTTCTTTCTTTGTTTTTGCTCTTCCTGGCTTAGGTATCAGCACCACATTTGTGTCATAGAAAGAATGTGGTAGGACTCCTTTGACTATTTTGCCAAATAGTTCGTACAGAATTGGAATTCATTGTTCTTTAAATGTCTGATAGAATTCACTGATGAATCCATCTTGCCCTGGGGATTTTTTCTTAGGGAGTTCTTTGATGGCTTGTTCAATATCTTTTTCTGAGATGGGATTATTTTCTGTGGCCTATATTAAGGTCTGTGACCAAAAAGGGTCCACCCTTAACAACTGAATCCTCTCTCAGTTGGGAGCAAAAGGGATGTAGCAAAGAAATTCCTGAACAGATTAAGGGGTATGGGGAAGACTTAGGATCATGTTATAAATAGGCCAAGGTCAAGGACTGAAGAATATTAGAGATGAAAAGGGGGCAGCTGGGTGACTCAGTGGATAAAGGCCTGAAGTCAGGAAGAACAGTTCAAATGTGGCCTCAGAGACTCACTAGCTGTGTGACACTGGGCAAGTTGCTTAACGGAATTTGTTTCCTCAATTTATTCACCTGTAAAATGAACTGGAGAAGGAAATGACAAACCACTGTAGTATCTTTGTCAAGCAAATCTCAAATCGGGTCACATATGGTCAGACATAACTGAAATAACTGAACAAAAACAGAGATGAAAAGTCCAGAGGCCATTTACTAGATCATTGAGTTAGAAGGTAATCTCCATTTTTTGTTCAGTCTGTGAGGGTATCGGTGTTATCACATCCAATTATGAGCAACTAGCCTCAACCTCTGACTTTTTTCTGAAGTCTCTTCAAGTGGGAAGTTTTGTGATCCCTGGTGATGGTCCTCATTATTTTCTATGATAACATCTAGGTTCTGTGGTGCTGAAAAAAAAATCAAGATTAGTAGGAGTTTGACTTTAAACTGTTCATAGTCTTCCCCAAGGCCAATGTTTATCAAAGTGCATTAACTCTTTGGAGGGTACTAAGCTACCAGGTAGCAAATGATTTCTGAAATGCAGGTCCCAATTCTGACCTCTTTCTCAGAGCTGGTTTGATAAATAACAAATAAGGGGGCAGCTGGGTGGCTCACTATATTGAGAACCAGGACTAGAGACAGGAAGTCCTAGGTTCAAATTTGGCTTCTGATATTTGCTAGCTAACTTAATCTCCATTGCCTAGATCTTACTGCACTTCTGTCTTGGATTCAATGCACAGTATCGATTCTAAGACAGAAGGTAAAGGCCAAAAAAAAAAAAAAAATAAAACTATGTCTTTTAAAAATTTTCATTTATTTATTTAGAATATTTTTTCAATGGTTTCATGATTCATATTCTTTCCCTTCCCTCTTCCCTACCCCCTCCCATAGCCAAATGAGCAATTCAACTGGTTTTTACATGTATGATTCATCAAGATCTATTTCCATATTATTAATATTTGCAATAGAGCAATCATTTGGAGTTTACATCCCCAATCATATCCTCATTGAACTATGTGATCAAGGAAATGTTTTTCTTCTGTAGAACTATATCTTTTTAATGGCTGTCTAAAATGCCTGGAGTGCTTTCCTTCTTCACCTCTGCCTCCTGGTTTTTCTGGATCCCTTCAAAATCGAGCTTAAATTGTACATTCTGCAAGAGGCCTTTCCTAGTCTCATCCTTCCAATTCACATTTTTCTCTGAGATTGTCTTCCATTTATGTTGTATGTAACCTGTATTACACAGTAGTTTGCATATTGTCTTCCCTTATTAGAATGTGAACTTCTTCAGCGCAACTATTTCCCCCTGTCCCCCTAAAAGAGACTATTTTCTATCTCTAGTACTTAGCACAGTGCCCGTCACATAGGAAGCTCTTAATTTTTTTGCCTAACTGGACAGATGTTTTTTCACTTCAGAGTATTGTTCACATAATGATGATGTGGGGCATTTTTTAGGAAGTATGTTTTAATGCACAAATGCATAAAGCATGCAGAAATGAACAGTTGTGGGTAGAACCCATTCAGTTTTAGCTCTTTGATTAGCTACAGCTAAAATAGAGGAAGCCTTCCGGCAAAGCAAAGTCTGAGAATCCTTTATCAAAGCTTTTCTAGTGTGGAAGGAAAAAAAGAGACTAATACTATAGCCTGCATTTTAGGCAGAAATCTGTGAGAAACAGTTTTTATTTAATTTAACATTATTCTGAATTGAAGTCATTTCTAGCTTTCAGAGAAAAATGTTAAAACTGCCATCATCCAACCTTGCCCTTGGACATTTCTCTCTCTCAAGATATTTTGAGGTAATAGTTATAGGGATTTTTGAATGAGGAAAAGATCATAATAAGTTAAAATATAGTTTGAGGTTAATATTCTACCACTCCCCTCAAGGGACAGCATGAGTATCTTCCCAGTGATCAATATTTTAATCCTTTCTTGAAGAAAAAGAGTGGTTAATAGTGACAATCACTTCAGATAATGGGGAAAGAGATTTCCCTTAGATGGTTCATTAGCCCAATCACTTCAGGGCTGGCAATATTCTTAACTAGATGGAAAGGAAAGGGAATAAGCATTTGTATAGTGCGTACTGTGAAAGTCAGGTACTATGCTATGTGCTTTACAAATATTATTTCATTTGAGCCTTACAGTAACCCTGAGACGTATTTGATAATATGATCCCTATTTTCGAGTTGAAGCAAATAGATGTTAAGTGACACAAGGACACACAGCTAGTAAAGGCTTATGCTGGATTTGAATTCATCTTCCTGTCTTTAGTCTAAGGTGCTATCCATTGTTCCTCCTATTCTTAAGTTTGATTTCCTATTTCCTATTTCCCTAAGAAAGAACTTTGGTTTTCTATTGATTACTTAACTTCCTAAGGGATTAAGTCTGGAAAAGGTTTTTAAGACTCCAGAAAATTTATTTCTGAGTATTTCTAGCTTACCTACAAAGGTGATTTTTAAAATATGCTTTACCACCAAATATTCTTTAACCCTTGATCAGACTGTATTATGGGTTCTATTCATGCCTCTCATATTGCCATAGTAACTCAGCTCCATAGGGGAACAAACCATAATAAGAATGTATATCATTTAATTTTGGGGAGATGGATTTTGATTTCATAAGTATGGAGAATTCCAATGGCTATTCATCTTAACTTTTAGCTTTAGAGAGTTGCCTGGGGATTCTGAGAAGTTAAATGACTCACCCATGATCATATAGATAGCACTTATCATGAACAAGATAGCTAGGTAGAATAGTGGACAGAACAGCAGACCTCAAGTCATGAAGACCTGAGTTCAAATCCAGTCTCTGACACTTTTCAACCTGGACAAGTCATTTAACCACTACCTGCCTCAGTTTCTTCAGTTGTCAAATGGGAAAATAATTAGGATCAAATGAGATTATAATCATAAAACACTTAGCAAAGTGCCTGGCATGTAGTAAGTGCTATATATAAATTTTGACACTGTGGATAGACAGAAAGACTCATCTTCCTGAGTTCAAATCTGGCTTCAGATACTTACTAGCTGTGTGACTCTGGTTAATCAGTTAACTCTTGGTGTCTTAGTTCCCTCATTTGTAAAATGAACTAGAGAAGGAAATGGCAAGCCAAATTAAATATTGTACCACCTTCACCATTACTATTTGATTTACCTCTAGTCTTGCTAGCTTTTTTCCTTGCAATATTGCTCAGTTTTTTCTCTTCTATTCCATTTCCAACATTGTACTTGATTGCTTTATTACCTCATGCCTGAACTACTGAACAACTTTCTATCTGGGCTTTCTGTCTCTCTATCTTTTTTTGCTCCAGTCTGCCCTACATATAGCTGCTAAAATGATCGACCTCAATCACTATTTCACCAAAATTCTCAACATCACTCTTTACTCCCTATCATAACAAATCCACACTCCCTTTCCTGGCTTTTAAGGCTTTCCAATTCCTCAGCTTCCCCACACCCCCAGTCACTAATCTTACAAATTCTCATCACTCCCTAACATAGACTTTCAGATATAGTAGAATAAATCTATTTTCTGTCTTCAACAGAAGACTTATTCTTGTTGCCATTCTTCCATCTAGACATCTTTCATGCCAATCCATGTTCCTTTCCTTAAAAATCGAGGACAGAATTTGCCTCTTTCCAGAAGCAGAAGCTTTCTTAACCCCAAACTAGTTTGATTACTCTTTTATTGTATTTCACCTCTCCACTCGTGTATTCTTTTGCAATATTTTAATTTGCATTTATTTTTAGGTTGTTTCTTAAGTGTTTTTATTTTTATTTTTTTAACATTAATTGAGAATTTATTTTGCACCAAATATTGTACTAAGTATTTGAGGTAATAATAACAATGATAATCTTCAAAGCTTGTAAAACAATTTTACAAATAGTATCTCATTAGATTCTCACAAAAACCCTGGGAGTTAGGTACTATTATTATCACCATTTTTCAAGTGAGGAAACCAAGGCAAACAGGTGACTTGCCAAAGTCACATAAGTAATAAGCGTCTGAGTTCAGATTTAAACTCAGGTCTTCTTAAGTGTTTTTAAATCTTTTCCCATTTAAAAAAAATTTTCAACTGAGTGAATGAGTAGTGAGTAGTGAGTGAACTCTTAAGGTCAGGGACTACAGTTTCTTGTTGCTTAGATACTGCTGCAACAAATATCATTACGATACATATTACTGTTTCACAAAACGATTTTCCAAGGTGCAGCAAATGGCCCACTTATTTCATGCAACTTTGAATACTACAGAATTACAGGATAACCACTTACTGGGGATATTGTAAAGGTGATTCATATATCAGGCTGGGGCTTGGATTAGTTGGCTTCTAAGGTCCTGGCTAACTCGGAGATTGTATGACTCTATAAATGTGGTCAATAGCTGGATGTTTGCTCTAATGGGGTTTTTCTTTCTTGGACATGTCCTGTGATTTCATTAACTGGCAGCCAACCTGCCATTCTTTCCCATTCAGGAAACTCACTTTCATAATGCAAAACAGCAACTGCTCTGCAATTTATGGTCTTATTGAGCTGTCTTTGGGCACTGAGGGGGTAAGTAAATGACTTATCCAGGCTTACATATCTTGGATACAAAGGGTGGGACCTGAACCTAGGACTCCATCTTCTTGACTCTCAGTCCACTATGATGTCACTGCTTCTTCATAAACATATTGTTTTTTGAGCAACATATGTTCATTTATTTCTGTTGCTTCTGATTCTTCATGACTCCATTTGGGGTTCTCTGGGCATTCTGTCATGTCCTTCTTCAGCTAATTTTACAGATGAGGAAACTGAGGCAAACAGGGTTAAGTGACTTTCTCAGAGTTACAAAGCTATGAAGTGTCTGATGTCAGACTTGAACTCAGGGAGATGAGTCTTACTGATTCTAGGCCTAGCATTTTATCCACTGTACCACCTAGCTGCCCCGACATGTGTTTCTTTTATTTAATCATGTCTTAATTGAAGACCAATTAAACTTAGGCATCTTTGTGATGAAAAGAAGACATTAAAAAAAGATGTTCTGCTATATTAGCCTAATACAGATTCAAAGAAGCTGCATTCTTCTTAATTTTCTAAAGACTTTATAAATCTAGGACTTTTAAATGCATGTAATCAATGAATGAACAAATATTTTGCTTTCATAAGGAAAAAAATAGGAGTCAGAGATGAAATTTTAGAATTAGAGATCACCTAAGCCAATATCTTGTTTCACAGACACTGTAAGAAAAGCACTATAGTGCGCTAATTCTGAATCAGAGGCGAGAATAGAAAATTATATCCCACTTTTCATCCTAATGGCATGACCTGCTTGGTAGTGCACATACACACACACACACACACACACACACACACACACACACACAATTTATTTTTGTGTTCCTCAGCTTTGTGAATTCAAAGGTCAGCTGTCTTACCAGAGAACTGAAGATATACTCTCAGGAGCCTGTTTTAGGATTAGAATCCTATTCTGTAGGGCACACAGAAAGTGCCCAAGAAACATCCCTCACTACCATTTTCCTCCACTTGCCTCTGGGATTTTTCAGACCTATGCCTCCCCCTCAAATAATGGTTTGATCTGCATTAAAGGTAGAACTATGAGAGAGTCCAAAAGTAAAATAATCTAACATCAAAGCAATGGCATAGAGGTAGCTGCAGAGTAGTACATGGAAAAAGCATGAGATCTGGAGTCAGTGGACTTGAAGGAAGTCAGAGAAGCCAGGAGGCAGAGATAAGGAGGAAGAACATTCCAGGCATGGGGGATATAGCCAGTGAAGAGGCTCAAAGTCTAGAGATGGAGTGTCTTGGTAGAGGAACAATTAAAGAGACCAGTGTCATTGAATTATAGAGTACATGGAGAAGTATTAAAGGATATGAAGACTGGAAAAGCAGGAAAGGGCCTGCCTATGAAAAGGTCAAAGAAAAGATTTCATATTTGATCTTAGAGGTAATAGGAGCTATTATTGAGAAGAGGTGTGACAAAAAAAAAAGTTAGACCCATAAGTCTGTTATTTGAGACTTATATGACCCTGATTATTAATAATAACAATCGCAATAATTTCTTTATATTTTGGATTTACAAATAATTTTTACATATATTATCTCATTTTATCCTAACAATGATCTTGGGAGGTAGGTGTTGTTTTAACCCCATTTTAAAGGTAACAAAACTGAAAAAGATAATTTAAATCACTTTCCCCAGATCATAAAGCTAATAAGTGTCTGAAGCAGTTTCAGAGTGAACTTCAAGTGCAGTCCCACTATACTTTAGGCTACTCCATCCATGCCTCAGTTTCTTCATGTGCAAAATGAAAGGATTGGAGTAACTGACTTGGAAAGTTCCTTTCCAGCTCTAGATCTATGATTTTTATAGTGCTATAAATATAGTCTGCAGCATAAAATGTAGGCAAATTATAGGTATTCAGTGTGATCATCATATGATCTTATGCCAAATTACCCAAGCTTCTTCCCCATTGTGACTGTCCTGTTTCCCCTTTTTCATTTCTCTTGCTTCTTAGAAGAAAGTCTTATTTGTTCAAACCTTAAGAAACCTAGGTTCTTTTTAAAATTTATGTAAAAAATCAA
Organism: Gracilinanus agilis; assembly: GCF_016433145.1. Lineage (NCBI taxonomy): Eukaryota > Metazoa > Chordata > Mammalia > Didelphimorphia > Didelphidae > Gracilinanus > Gracilinanus agilis. Next base: position 489,983,056 of record NC_058131.1, read on the forward strand.
TCTAATTAATTAATTAATTAGTTTAGACTATTTTTCCATGGTTACATGATTCATGTTCTTTCCCTCCCCTCCTCTCTCCCCCCCCTTCCGGAGCCAGCAAGCAATTCCACTGGGAAGAAACATTAGTTCTGAATTAAAATAAAATTGAGTTTTGAGAGAAAGGTTTAATTATTATTATTAAAAAAGAATCTATAGCTTCTCCCCACCTCAATGAGGCTTTTTTAGATTAGTTTGTGTTTCCCAAACCTAAAAATAATCAAAGAAGGCTTAGATAGCTAGTAGACTTAACAAGAAATTCAATACTCTTGCTGCCTGTTTATTACCTAATTTTTTCCGTTCCTGAGAATTTGGGCTTATGGGGAATGAAGTGTGTTCACTACATACTGATTTGGGTCCTCTGATCACTGAGAGATTGGATTTCCAGGGAATGTAAATGTGGGGGGAAGGTCGGGTCATGAGAATGCATGGGTAAATGACAATGGAAATGCTATAAAGCCATGAGAATTTTAGCCATCCTGGAGTATTTAAAAAAGCTACTTTGGATAAGCATTAGTTTACAGATTTGACGCTAGGTGGCAACCCAAGTACATAGCTTTCCAGAGCTTCCTCTTATTTCAATGCTGGCTTTACAGTTATACAATATTAGAGTTGGGAAAAAACCTCAGAGATTACTTGATCCAGCTCTACAGAAAGGAAAAGAGATGGATCCATAGGTTGCATAATAAGAGTCCCAATGTACAAGAGTAGTGATGCTGGTAGCTTTGATAAACCTAAGGAAAGTTGCAAAGTATCTAGGTATATTTGTATAAGAATACTTAGTGAACAATGGGGTTCTCTATCATGTGTGATTTTTAACTTATGTGAAAGGTCTTGCAACATATTGGTTGTATAAAATGAGCTCCTACTGTATCCTTTTCTTCCCCATCAAATTCTTCCTTTAGTATGATTACCTGATGATAATTTTCTTCTTTGGCCCAGACCTCTGATTTCCTCAGTGTGCTGTGAAAACTCTCCCTACTGTTGTATATTCTCTACTGTAAAAATATAGGCACCAGGGATATTAAAATATAATCTAAATGGTTGTGGGTACACACACTGGGTTGAAGGAGAGACAGGACCAGGATAGGGAGACCAGAGTACACAGCTAAGCTGCTGCTAACTGACAAAAATGGCTGTTGGCAAATTGTCACCACTAGGCCAGAGTCTTTGAAACCAGCAGGCAAGGTAAAAGGGTTTAACAGTTTTAATTATGAGAAACTAAAAGGATGGGATAGGGGATTTTCTACACTAAAACCTAAATGGCAAAACCACAGGGCAAGGGGGAGGACTTAACTTCTCTAATACTAATTGACCTAGGTCAGGCTGGGCATAAAGGAGCTGTTCTGGAGTCTCTGGGGGGCTGCTTCAAACTTTGTTCCAGCCAGGTTTGACCAGCACAGCAAAAGGGCTGAGGGTGGCTTTGAGGGTTCTCACAGTTACCCACAGATGATCTCAGGATGACAAAAGCCAAGGTGGTCCAAGGTATCCAAGTAGCGAGAGTGTGCTTGAGATGCTGTCCACCAGATCCCAAACTCCTTCTCCACCTGGTGCTGCTCTGTAGTTCTTGTCCCCTTACTAGATGCCACCACCACTCAGAATCCCAGGGAATCAGGAAGCAGGCCTGAGATCTCCCAGGGCTAGCAACAGTTTGTGCTAACCACTTTTATGATGATAATAACAGATAATTTGGAGAAGCAGATAAATGTGTCAGGGCCAAATAGAGTTTCAAGTCAAGAGCCACAGATTGACAGGTTTCGGTGAGGAAAGGAGGGGGCTAAACGCTCCTGGCTCTCAAACCCCTCCCCCTCTAACAGTTGCTGTTTCAGTTGGGTATGAAGACAGGATCAGATCCTGTAAGTTTCTGTTATGGCTGAAACCCCAATGATGTTCCTTTTCTTTAATTTATATTCCTCACAGATCTGATAGATGAGTAAAAGAAGCTAGTTATCTAACTGTTGAGGACAGAGAAGATCTTAAACTGACAGCAGTCAGGATTCAAACTAGATGTCCAGACTGAGTTGTGAGTATCCCCCCAAATAATTTCCCAGGCACAGATTTGAAGGTATAGGTTATATTAGGAAATAACAAGGTAAACTAGAGAGGTTAATGAGGGGTTTAGGATAATGAAAGGTGACCCTGAACTGTTAGGTTGAAACAACCCTTCCTCCCTCCTCACAGGAGGGGATGAAGGCACTTAACTAAAACGGGCTCTCTTGCTATTGATGAATATCTACTAAATATTTGTTGTAATGAAGTTGATATAAACTAACCCTACTAAACAGGCTAATCCTTATGTGGAAACCACTGGCTTATGCTACAATGGCCACCTCAGGTGAACCCCCAAGTCTGGAGTAGTAAGCAGGGTGTCTGCTCACTTCAACATCCACAAAGTAACTGTCTCAACCCTTCTCAACTGCCCCCTCCCCCAAAGTTCTCCAGGGGGGTCCCCTGGAATTCTGGGTGAGGCTGTCCCTGTAACTTTGCAGGGATTCCATGCTTTGCATCTCCACATAACACCACTAATGGAGTCTCTCTCAGGGCACAAGCCACTTCCTGCTCCTTCATTCCATCTTGGAATGCTCCAGCCCTTCCTGCTAGGTCCATCCTTAATACTTAATTAATTACTAACTAATCTTCCTCACAACACTACTCATCTAAATTTATAGTCAGGGACTTGTTTGGGGGCAGAAAAAGGTTAAGTGATTTAGAGTTCCATAGTCAGTATGTGTCAGAAGTTAGTCTTGGACCCAGGTGATCCTTCCTCTAAGATAAGTTCTTTATTCATTATGTCAGGCTGTATACCTCCTGCTTTCCACATAAGGTGCTTAATAAATGCTTGTGGAATTGGATTAGAATTTATATTTATTTTTAACAGGTGACATACCATTTGTTGTTGTTTAGTCTTTTCAGCTGTGTCTAACTCTTCGTGACCCCTTTCGGGGTTTTCTTGGCAAAGATTCTGGAGTATGGTTCACCATTTTTTTTTTCAGCAATAACTTATTTAGTATCACAAGACACTATGTCAAGGGCAGTTTAACTCGGGTCATCTTGATTCCAGATTTCCCAACTATCCACTTGGCCAGATTTTTTCCCAAGATAATTTACATTATAATGCAGAATGATAGATTAGTGGTTTAATATGTTTTTTAATTCCTGGCAGAGATTTTTGCATTTTAATAGGAGCAACACTCTCCTAATACCAAAGAGTTATTCTATATTGTTAGAAATTTACATATTATTGCCAGTATGTGGGAGATACACTGAAGGCAGGGTCTTTCTATCTCATCCAAATCATACTGCATAGGTAATTGTAGTTGTAGTTGCTTTATCAGTAAAGTATACCCTACCTTAAAACAGGTATTAAAAATCTTAAAGGAACTCCTTGACTTACTTCAGACAGTCAATAATAATGTCTAATAGTCTGTTCAGTTAGCCATTTATGAATACTTTGAGCCTGTTACAGCTCCCTTCCTTTGGGCTTTGGAAGTTTTTGGGTCCTATCATATCTTGGACCTTGGAAGTGTGTGTGTGTGTGTGTGTGTGTGTGTGTGTGTGTGTTTAAATTATTGGAGATGAGATATAATGCATAATAGGCAACAGGCCAGTGACACCAATGAAAGCTGAAAGAGTCTAACTCTAGGGACTTTCAAGACAGAGACTTGGAAGAGGGGCTGAGCAATGCATTCTTCCACTGATCAGTTGAACCTTCAAAAGTAGTTCATCAGTAGGAGGTCCCCTTACTTGCAACCTCTTTTAAGACCAGCAATGAACCCTTTAGTATCTCATTTAGCCTGAAGCAATCTCAGCTTTTTTGTATTCTGTCTTTGACTTATTTTGGATACCTTTCCAAATAATAATGGTACACCTACTTGTCACTTATCCAATGCAAGTGATGAAATAAATTCCCAGAAACCACATCAAGGGGCAAAGTAAAATTCAGCAAATGGGTATTACAAAGGTGATATTTTAAACTATTAGTCAAACTGTTTATTTCTAAAATCCAACTCACAAGTTCCCAAAGTTATAAATAAATGAACCATTGTGGGAGGCCAATAAGAGAAACAGAGTCTCAAATAGATAAAAATCTGAGACTCCTCTTTTGACCCCTTTTATGATCCATACCTTTTCTTATTGGAAAAACATTATAGACTTATTGAAAAGCTTTAAGTTCCTAGCAAACCAGAAGGTACAGAGTTAACAATTTCTCTCCTTGATAATTAAGAAGACTGAACTCTAAAAAATATATTACTTAGACAATCAAGGCCGGAAACAGACAAAGCTAGACAAGATTTTATCTGACCAGGTGCAACCCTAAAAATCAAGAGTACAGGACTCAATTTGTTTTGGATCACTATGAAATATATTTCTGCTCCCAGAATTAACCTCCTACTAATTGGTGGTTGGAATTTGGCCTTTGACCCCGGACCTATCTCTCTACTTTTTAGACTTTAATGAGTTTTTGTATAATTTGTAACCCCTTCACAGCTGTGATTCTTTCTCTGTGCTCTTTGTGTGAAACCAGTATATATTAAACTCAAGACTCCATGGCAAGTTGGAGCAGTTATGAGCTAAGCATTTAGTCTGACTGTTCTCATGCCATCTGACTCCACAAAACGCCAATCAGAACCCCCAGAAATATAGAGCTGGTTCTCTATAAACCATAAGCTAGTTTACTTTCGGTATAGAAAAGCATTAGATTCTCATTGTATTTTCAAAGAAAAGTAAGCATGAGAACATGGGATCATTGGATCACGTGTACATCTAGAACTAAAAGGAACTAGAGAAGTCATATAGTCCTACTATGTCATTTTACAGATTAGGAAATTGAGGTGCAGATAGATTAAGTGAATTACTCAAGGTCTCACAGGTAGAAAGTAACAGAGTTAGGATTTAAACCCAGTTCCTCTGATTTTTATTTTATGGTTTATAAAATTACAAAACATAGCTAACAGACTGAACTAATGCAATCAACTCAACTTGCTTAATGACATTTTAATTTATTTTGGAGTATAAAAAAGCATAATTTTCCAGTAATTTCCTGAAAGTCTCCATCAAGATTCACTTTTGATTCTTTATAATTCACTTTGTTTTTTTTTATGATCAGAGGGTAACCTCCATTCTTCTGGTTCTGCTTTTACTCCTTGCTTTGAATAATTTCACATAGATATTTCTAGATTCTTTGGGGTCCTTATATGAGTCAGCCTTAATTAAATTTCAGGAGTGTGTTGGAACTAGCTTAAATTGATTCCCAAGAGCCAATTGTTAAATTTTCATTGTGTACATTTATACCTTAGTAATCCGCAAACATTACAGATTAGAGCTTGATTATTTTGTTTATTGTCTAGACATAAGAAAGTGATTGAGAAAATTAATAGTGTAGATTAAACTTAAAAATGTATCATGTGTACATTTCCTCCTCCCCCCACCAGACCTAATGCTTAAACATTTACCACTTTACCTCTGATTATAGTACTCCATTATAGTAGTATATCAAATTTATTTAGCCATGCCTCTGTTGCTGGATATTTAAATTGTTTCAAGCTTTTTTTTCTTCTTCTTGTGATTTTGATTAAATGTAAAAATCTTTGTTTCAATAGGCCAATCCACTTAAAAAAATAAAGTGTTTAGGATATATTCCCAGCAATTGGAATATTGGGTCAAAGGATATGATTCTTGAGGGGCAAGTTTTACTGTGTGATTATCTCTCTGCTCTGGCTGTAATTTAATCAGCTTTCATGGATTCAATGATCATTTCTATGTACATGGCTCCGAGATTCACATACCCAACTCTGATCTCTTTCTTGAGCCTCAGTTCCATATTAGCAGCTGCTTATTTGCCATTTTGAACTGAATGTTTCAGAGGTCTCTCAAGTTGATCACATCCAAAACCTCTCCCGCTCCCCAAAACCCCTCCTCTTTCTGGACTTCCTTGTTTCTATTGGGAGTACCAACAGCTTTCTAGTCACTCAAGTCTACAATTGGAGAAACGGTTTTTTGAAAAATAATTAATTAAGAATAGTTTTTTTCCATGTTTCCATGATTCATGTTCTTTCCCTCCCCTCCTTCCTTCCTCCTCCCAGAGCCAACAAGCAATTCCACTGAGTTTTACATGTATCATTGTTCAAAGTCTATTTCCATATTATTACTATTTGCAATTGAGTGATCACTTAAAGTCAATATCCCCAATCATATCCCCATCGAACCATGGGATCAATCACGTGTTTTTCCTTTGCGTTTCTACTCCCATAGTTCTTTCTCTGGATGTGGATAGAGTTCTTTCTCATAAGTCCCTCAGAATTGTCTTGGATCATTGCATTGCTACTAGTAGAGAAGTCCATTATTTTGGATTTTGCCACAGTGTATCAGTCTCTGTGTACAATGTTCTCCTGGTTCTGCTCCTTTCGCTCTGCATCAATTCCTGGAGGTCTTTCCAGTTCACATGGAATTCCTCCAATTTATTATTCCTTTGAGCACAATAGTATTCCATCACCAGCATATACTACAATTTGTTCAGCCATTCCCCAATTGATGGACACCCCCTCATTTTCCAGTTTTTTGCCACCATAAAGAGCACAGCTATAAATATTTTTGTACAAATATTTTTCTCTATTATCTCTTTGGGGTACAAACCCAGCAGTAGTATGGCTGGATCAAAGGGAAGGCAGTTCTTTAGAATCCTTTGGTTCCAAATTGCTTTCCAGAATGGTTGGATCAATTCACAACTCCACCAGCAATGCAATGCATTAGTGTCCCAATTTTGCCATATCCCCTCCAACATTTATTACTTTCCTTTGCTGTCATATTGGCCAATCTGCTAGGTATGGGGTGGTATCACAGAGCTGTTTTGATTTGCATTCATCTAATTATGAGTGATTTAGAACACTTTTTCGTGGGCTTATTGGTAGTTTTGATGTCTTTATCTGAAAACTGCCTATTCATGTCCCTTGCCCATTTATCAATTGGGGAATGGCTTGATTTTTTTGTACAATTGATTTTGTTCCTTATTGATTTGAGAAATTAGACCTTTGTCAGAGGTTTTTGTTATAAATTTTTTTCTCAATTTGTTGCTTCCCTTCTAATTTTGATTGCATTGGTTTTGTTTGTACAAAACCTTTTCGATTTAATGTAATCAAAATTATTCATTTTACATTTTGTAATTTTATCTAACTCTTGCTTGGTTTAAAAATCTTTCCTTTCCCAGAGATCTGACAGGTATACTATTCTATGTTCACCTAATTTACTTCTAGTTTCCTTCTTTATATTTAAATCATTTACCCATTCTGAATTTATCTTTCCCATACTGTTTTCCAAGTTTCCCAGTAGTTTTTGTGAAATAGTGGGTTTCTGTCCCCAAAGCTGGAAAACCTGAGTCATTCTTGACTCTTCCCTCTCTCTCCTTCACCACCAATATCTACATCATACATTTGTCCCCTTCTCTCCACTCATGATCAGCAACCTAGTTTAGTTCTTCAGCATTTCTTACCTGAACCATTGTAATAGATTCTTTATTGATCTCCCTCTTCTTCAGTCCATCCTTCAAACAACTGCTGATGGGATATTCCTAAAGTTTAGATCTGACTATATCACTCCTCTTCCTTAAGAAACTCCAGAGGCTCCCTTTTACTTCTACGATCAAATATAGATTTCTCTATATGGCACTTAAAGACCTTTACGACTTACTTTCCCAGGCCTTTATTCTTTACGGTTCTGCCAAAATGACCTTTTTGCTATTCCTCAAAATGAATTATTCCATTTCCTATCTTCGTGCCTCTGCATAAGCTGACCCTATTCCTTGAATGCATCTTCTTATTTCCACCTCTTAGAATCCATGGTTTTTTCAAAGTTCAGTCCATTTACCACCTCTTATATCACACCTTTTTGATCCCTTTGGCTTCTAGATTTTCCTCTGCAAAATTACATTGCATTTGTTTTGCATATACTCAGATGCATATACGTGTTGTCTTCAATAAAATGTAAGTTTCTTGTGGGATAGATTGTTTTATTTTTTCTTTATATTCTTAGTGACTAGTATAATGGCTGGTCCATAATAGGCACTTAACAAATGCTCTGATTGCTTGATGAAGAAACTGAACTCCAGAGAGATGAAGTATTTTTTTAATTCTGTATGAACACTATAGGGGTGTTCTAAATGTCTTGTAATTTGGAAAAAAACACCAACTCAGGTTTTTTTCCCCTTAGATGCTAGCTTCAAGATAACAATTATGGAATATACTCTTTTTGCTAAATAATAGACAATAAATAAGACTTTAGGGACTTTATGTCCTAATCTTGACTTTGTCATGGGCTGATGACTTCAGAAGTGGGATCCAGCTACAAAAATTGTCAGTATTTACTGATAATTTTTTGTCAGTATTTACTGACAAATACTGACAAATCTCGAAGAATTGGTGTACTGAGTAACATACACACACACATACATGCATACTCCAAAGGTCCCCATTAAAAAAATTAAATTTATTTATTTGTATGTTACTTTAAAATACCCAGTTAACTTACTCCTTCCATCTTATTAGAGAAGGCATCATGTGAGAAAAAGAAATTGTCTTATTTATTTTATTTAATAGTTCTTTATTTTAGGTGAACCCTTCATTTTTTTAAATTTTTTTTTTATTTTAAACCCTTAACTTCTGTGTATTTACTTATAGGTGAAAGATTGGTAAGGGTAGGCAATGGGGGTCAAGTGACTTGCCCAGGGTCACACAGCTGGGAAGTGTCTGAGGCCGGATTTGAACCTAGGACCTCCCATCTCTAGGCCTGGCTCTCAATCCACTGAGCTACCCAGCTGCCCCAAACCTTTCATTTTTAATACTTTAAATTTATGCTTAGACATTAAACAGCTCACATTAGAAAACACGTTGTAATTATGAGGTAAAAGGTGTAAGCATTCTCATCCCAATTTAAAGATAAAGAAATTGAGACAATGAAAGACTAGAGAATTTGCTCATGGTTCTCTCTCTATATCTATCTCTTATATATAGTTCTTATCATTGCATTCCTTCTTAGAATAATATTTTAAAATGCATATATATAACATATCCATGAAAAAGTTTTATATATGCAAATATATAATAACTGAATTCATATAGTATTTTTAAGTTTGCAAAAATACTTTATACGCATTATCCCATTTAGGCCTCACAAAAACCCTATACATAGGGGGCAGCTGGGTAGCTCAGTAGATTGAGAACCAGGTCTAGAGATGGGAGGTCCTAGGTTCAAAATGAACTCAGACACTTCCCAGCTGTGTGACCCTGGGCAAGTCACTTGACCCCCATTGCCTACCCTTACCACTCTTCTGCCTTGGAATCAATACACAGTATTGACTCCAAGATGGAAGGTAAGGGTTTAAAAAAAAAACCCTATATATACACGATATAAATACTATTAGCTTTGTTTTTACAGATGAAGAAACTGCCATTCAGAGATGTTAAGGTTTTCCTTAGTTTTAGTACAGTGATGGCAAACCTTTTAGAGACCAATGTCCAAACTGCAACCCTTATATCTCATTCCCCATCCTGCTCCCAATCTCTGCCTTACCCCAGACAGTCCCATTGGACTGCTGGGCAGAGGGGCTAGCATTGAGAGAAGTGTCCTTAGGCATGGGTGGAAAGGGGGAGGGGAGCAGCCTCCTCCTGCAAGCATGCCATAGGTTTGCCAACAAGGGTCTAGTATATATTGGAGGTAAGATTTTTCAGATTCCAAGTGCTAATCATTATGCAGTGTTATTGAAGGTATGATTGAGAGCATAAGTCTTCTGCATCTAGATTCAAACCTCTTTCCACTATAATATATTCCTTCATTTTGAAAATTGAACATATAAACAAACAGATGAGGGATTTATTTCCATTTCTAGTCTTGTACTTTCTTGCTATTTTGGAAGGGGTAGGCAAGAAAAAAAAGTAGGCTAAAAGAGTATTATGAAAGAAGCTTTACATTATAAGCCTTTCTTGAGTTAGTTAGGACTTCTTCTTATAAATGTATTCAGTGCATATAAAATTTCTTTTCTTAAACTAGCCTAATAGGAGGTTTTGTATATGGAATCCTTCCTGGTGGACAGGCTCTAGAATTTCAATCACTAGAGGGCAGCATAACCATACCATGTTGGCACTGAAGATTTCTTCTAGACACATAACTCTTTGTCTTGGACACAGCTTCATTCCCATGATGTAAGTTTTAATATAATATTCTGAGGCCTAAATTGGTTAGTGTAGAATAAAGAAGAAAAGGATCCTATCCTCCAGCCATAGGTTGATAAGCATAAAGAGTTAAATCTTTTTTTGAACATCCTGGGGATATTGTTGAAATTATATAATGATCATATACCTTCATATTTATTTACCAAGATCTCAGAACTTAAATTCAGCTTTTGACTCCGAACTAGTCAAACTGTTGAGTCTGAAAATTATGTTGGTAATCTGATCAAATTAGTCTACATTTTCAGATTTTCAGAATTCATGGAAAGACTCACTCTTCTCTGTAGCAGTTTGCCGATTTTGGATCCTGAACTGACAACTTCAAAAATGCTGAAAAATCAGCTTAGAAAAGAGAGAGAGAAGCAAGATATTTTCAAACATTCTGACAAGGTATACCCATTCCTGCTGTTATGATAAAAGAATAATCCCACGTATATTATTTCCTCTTGCTCCTGTTGTAGCTGCCTGGGGCCCTAAACCTTCTCATGCTAGTGTGTATTGTGACTAGGCAAATTGTGAGGAATTGTTGTTGTTATTCAATCGTGACTGACTCTTTGTGACCCCATTTGGGGCAAAGATAATAAAATGGTCTCCCATTTCCTTCTCTAGCTCATTTTACAGATGAGGAAATTTGAGGCAAATAGGGTTACGTGATTCACCTAGGGTCAAGTGACTTTCTCAGGGTCATACAACAAATAAATTTGTCTGAGGCCAGATTTGAACTTAAGTCTCCCTGACTCCAGGCCTGGCACTCTTATCTACTGCGCTAGTTAGCTAATTCTGTTGTGAGAAATCTTTTTCCTAATTGATGCCTATTTTTCTGATCTCATACAGCAATGATAATGTCAGAGCCTTTAAAATATAAAGATAGTGTGATCAAATGATGTTTGTAGATCTTTGCTTTAGGCTAGCCTTTGATGGAAAAGTACTTTGTTGATTAATGAGGCAATGTTTTAGACTGTTAGAATTAGTCATTTAGTTCTTCTGAAAAATCAGAAAACTAGTTATAGTATCAGTGATTTGATATCGTCTTTGGCTTCTTGATCAAAAATAAAAGAAAACAGTTATCTCCTATGCTATTGTAAAATAGGTTTTCTACTCAATACTTCTAGTATTGGCATTTTATAATTATATATTTCTGATCTAAATGTGGGATAACCGGGAAGTTTAAGGAGGGAAGATAAGCTCTATTGTTAGGACACAAGGGAAAATTAAGGAAGGATGCAATTATTTGGTTTGGCCACAAGATGTCACAGAACTCCATCCAATTGCTATTTACTAAATTCTATGTAGAGAATTGCTGATGGCAGATTTAAAACAGAGGTTCTAAACTTTTTTGTTATGGATTCTTTTGGCAGCCTGGTGAAGGCTATACACCCCTTCTTAGAATAATATTTTAAAATGCATAAAATACATAGGATTGCCAAGGAAACTAGTTACACTAAAACATAGTTACCAAAATGTTTTAAAACTATCAAGTTCAAAAACTCCAGGTTAAGAATCTCAAAAGAATCAGAGCAGAAATGATCTCAAATTACAGATGAGGACACTGAGGTCCAGGAGGGTTAATTCCAAGGTCACACAGGTAGTAAATATCAAAGATTAATTTGAACTCATTCTTTGATGTTAGGGCTTGAGCTCTTACCATTGCACCATGCTACCTGATCTTTTTGAGATGGTAGAAAAATCCTAGCAAGTTCAAGAAAACAAGCAAACCTTCCCCCAGTGATTATATTGTTACTAAAACCCTTACCTTCTATCTTGTAATTAATACTAAGTATTGGTTCCAAGGCAGAAGAGCAGAAAGAGCTAGCAATTAGAGTTAAGTGACTTGCCTAGGATCACATAGCAAGGAAGTATCTGAGGCCATATTTGAACCCAAGACTTCTCATTTTCAGGCCTGGCTCTGGAACCACATGGCTGCTCCCATTAGTATATTATTTAAAGAAACTACAGTTCAATTTACTTTCTCAATATTCAATCAATCAATCAAGGAGCATTTGTGAAAAGGCAACTTGGTTGTTGCAATGGATAAAGACTTGAGCCTGGAGCCATGAAGACCTGAGTTCAAATTCTGTTTCAGATACCATTTAGGTATGTGACTCTGAGCAAGTCATTTAACCTGTTTACCTCAGTTTTCTCAACTGTAAAAGGTAATAGAAGCTACCTTATAGTGTTGTCATGAGGATCAACAACGTTTGTGCTTGTTCCCCTTTCGCTAGGATAGCTAGGTGGCAGCTGGAGTCAGGAAAAATCATCTTCTAATGATTTTTATCTGGCTGTGTAACCTTGGGCAAATCATTTAACTCTGTTAGCCTCAGTTCCTCATCTGTAAATTCAGCTGGTGAAGGAAATGGAAAGGCACTCCAGTATCTTTGCCAAGAAAACCCCAAAAGGGGGGGCAGCTATGTAGCTCTTTGGATTGAGAGTCAGGCCTAGAGACGGTAGGTCCTGGGTTCAAATCTGACCTCAGACACTTCCCAGCTGTGTGACCCTGGGCAAGTCACTTAACCCCCATTGCCCACTCTTCTGCCTTGGAACTAATATACAATATTGATTCCAAGACAGAAGGTAAGGGTTAAAAAAAAAACAACAACCTAAAAGGGGTCACAAAGAGTTGGACATGCCTGTGAAAACACCTGAAAAAAAAATAATAACAATTCCCCCTTCCCAAAATGTACCAGGTACCATGTGGAGATTGGAAGAGAAATATAAAGGCAGAAATGAAATAATTGCTCCTGTAAGGAATCTGCAGAGAATACAATATATAACCTATATTCAATGAAAAATTTTTTTGGTGGTCACTAACAGCTAGAGAGAGCTGAGAGAGTCTTCATGGAGGAGATACTGGGTTCAAGGGGTAAAAGTAAGGGAATGCATAGGAGGTACAGAAGACATTTAACTTATAACATGGGCTCTAGTTTTGTTCCCAAACACCAAAGCTATAAGGAATTTCTCTGTATTTACTGAAAATCTAACAGAGACACACAGAAGAAAGCTAATGAAACAATACAGGATTTATATTAGGGATTAGAGCAAGCTTTACCTGATTAAAAAGAGGAATGGATTAATTTGACCAGAAAGAGAGGGCATAGGAAAAGAGGGCCAGCATGGAACAGAAAAGGGTAAAAAGGTAGATTTGAACTTTTGGAGATATGTAAACCCTTTCTTAATGAGACATATTAGCCTACTCGTTGCCACTGTTACTCCCTCATTTATTAGGATGAAGGCATTTATTAATTTCCTTCTTTAGATTAATTTTACCAATTTACCAATTCCATTTTTAGCCATGAAAGTCTTGGACACAAAGTTGTGTCAGAGATTCTCATGACCCAAGATATCCTGGTTTACCACAGGGAATATTCTTCCTTGGTTCATAACCCTCACTACCAGACATCACCAAGTATATTAATACCAATTTCCCCATCAAGCACTCCAACCATGCAATTAAAAAAGTTGTCTCCAATGCCTAACTCAGTGCCCGGCACACAGTAGGATCTTAACAAATACTCAAGAATCTGACTTTTGGTGAAAGACTGGAAAATTCTTGGATAAAAAGAAGAAACTCCCAGAGAGAAATCCTCTTCCAAACATCTGTGTAAATATTGGATTTTCAGGGTCTATTTTTTTTGTATCCCCATTGCTCAGCATAATGTCTGGCACATAACAGACACTTAAATGCTTTTTGCCTTGACTTATTAATTTTTCTATTTGGGCGCTATCCCCTGCTGTTGGAGTGGCTTTAGTGGTCTCTCTGCAAGTTCTCTTGCTCATAAAATTGTTGTGAGAGTCAAATAAGATCACAAGTAAACTGCTTTGCACACCTTAAAGCATTATATAAATGCTAGTTATAGTTATTAGGTAACTAGATGACATAATGGGTAGAGCCATAGGACTAGAGACCTGAGTTCCAATCCATCTTCAGACATCAGCTATGACCTTGGGCAAATCACTTTAACCTCTGTCTGCCTCAATTTTTTTCAACTATAAAATGGAAATAGTTTACAGGGTTGTTATGAGTATCAAATGAGATAAATGCAGAGTTCTTAGGACAGGGTTAAATGTATAGTGGGACCTAAAAAATGCTTGTTGCTTTCCTTCCTTCCTCCCAGAAGCAATTTAACCCAGGTGTGCTTTTCTCTCTTTTGTCTTTTCTTGAGGGATAAGGATGGAGGGGTCCCAACTAGAGTCTCTTCTATTCCTTCTTCTCTGGGTAAAACTATTTTCTGTTATTGGGAATACTTTTTCTCTACTGGAGATAAAACAACTTTCTTTTTGTTTACAGAGGACAGTTTCTCCTACAATACCACAGTGCACAGTGTCCTGCTTATTACTACTACTGCTCCTGTTAATTTTGGCACAAAATATTTTTTTCCAGTATTGGAATCTCTCATTTGTTCTTCATTGTCAGCAGAGTCTTCCTCATAAATACCAGCATCAAATATAATAACCACAAATCTTGGCATCTTTTCCCCCACTGATCCCTGGGAGGGCTATCTTCCTCCCAGAGAACATTCCTACTTGTTTAAAAGCCAAAAAAAGTACCCGAGCAGCTCCCCAATTAATTCTTTTAAGCATCTGGGTTGTATTATTGATCTCATGTGATCATAGGTTTAGAGTGGGAAATGATTTAAGGCTTTTTAATGGAAGAAGAAATGGATACCCAGGGAGGTTAAGTAAATTGCCCAAGATAGTTACAGTGGCAGGATTTGAACCCAGATTTTTCTACCTTCAAAGCCTGTGTTCTTTTTAATGTAACATTAGCTATCCAATTTCTGTCAGTTTCCAGCCCTCTTAACGTAGGGGCTGTGTTCCTAATGGTCTTTAGCCATCTGGGTGGCTGAGGTCATTCAGTATGAGAGAGAAAAGGGAGAAACATTCCAGAACCTGTTATAATATAGAATATAGGGAGCTAGCTGGAAAAGACTGATGAAACTGATGGCTTATTTCTTTTTTACTTGAATGAACATGCTTCCTAATATGGAATTCTATGTATGATAGGCCTTGTATTTTGGGCCAAAACCCATATGCTGTAAAATTTCATAACTCTCCAAATACCAATGTAGGACAATTCCATGCCAATAGAAAGCATTATGGAAGTATAGCTTTTGGTTTTCTTGATTTGTCAACTAAAGGAAAAATATTTCTCTATATTAATGGACATGCTGGCTTTTTGGTTTCCTGGACCTTCTAGTAGTTCACCAAAGAGGTAAGCCTAGTTCTTCTAGTGCTATATTTCATCTATTATATTCTGGGACGTCACTAGTTTCCTGACTTTTGTCTTGCCACTGAGCTTCCTTGACCCTGCAAAAGAGAGTGAAGTTGAGAACTTAGTTGCAACTCTGCATCACGTAAATAAAACTCATTACAAGTCAAGATGTAATCATGTGATGCCATTGATGTCATTGGTCCTCTTAATAACTAAGGACAAAAATAAAAAATGTGAAGTTCTCATCCAGGGCAGCTAAGAATCCTGGGAGGCATGGATACTATCAGGTGTTTCCCACCTGCATGAGAGACAGGGAATGCTTTTGGGACTAAGACCATCTGCCTTTTTATCCCACAGTAGTGTGCTGAGTGGCTATGGCAACAAACACTGGATCTGGAATTTAGGAAATTTGGGCCTCAGATACTTACAATCTGTATGACCATGGGCAATCTATTCATATGTTAATTTCCTCATTTTTAAAGTAGGAATAATAATTGTGTTACCTACCTCATAGGGCTGTTCTGATTAAAATGATCATATATATTCACATATATGTATATTTACGTAGATATTATTATTAGACATTATCTGGAGGTTTTTATAGAAGACCATAGAGAAGAATAGGTCAGGATAGCACCAAGATTAGAAGGGATAAGTGATTATTAAATCCTGCTATGGTGCTAGGAGTTCCTGCATTGAATATGGCAAAGTTGTGGATAAATTTCCATGTAGGAGATTGGATTAATATTTAAAATTAAAAAATTCAGAACTGGAAGGGTCTGTAATGAAGACTATCCTACATAACCTCATTTTGAGGAAGGGACTAGATCTATGATTTCATTTGTTTGGGGCACTGAAGTATAAAGCAGTGAGAAAATCTCTTATGCCAGTACAGATCGGCATGTGCTCTGTAACCCACACACTTAGGGGGTTTCCTGGGCTACTGAGATATTTAGTGACTTACTAAGGTCACACAACTGGTATGTATCAAAGGCTAGACTTGCAACCCAAATCTTTCTGACCACCTACTCTATACTCCTGTTTACAGTTGAGTCTTTTGGTTTTAGAAATACAGAAAAAGTGCTTTCCTATTAAAGAAAAAAAGTTACATTTATTGAATAAGAATATAAGATATTATCTCTTTCATAAATGAACAGTTTAATGCTTAACAAGAGTAGAGAAAGAATCTTGATTCAAGGGGCAGCCAGATAGTACAGTGGAGAGAACACCAAGTCAGGAGTTGGTAAGTCTTGGGTTCAGATGTGACCTCAGACATTTCCTTGTAGTGTGACCCTGGGCAAGTCACTTAGTTACTTAATTCCAATTGCCTAGTTGTTACCATTTTTCTTTCTTAGAATTGATACTAAGACAGAAGATAAGGATTTAAAAAAAGAATTTTGGTTTAATAAAAACTGCCAAAATATGTATATAAAGAAACAGTTTTTCAATGCAATTTGAGCAATTTGGGACAAAATAAAGTACAGTATATATATATATATATATATATATATATATATATATATATATATACACACACACATATATATATATACACACACACACACACACACATGCACACTCATAAATGAAATACTTAAATTACATTGTAAAGGATATAGGGTAGTATCACTTATACAGTAGGATCCTTTATCCATGGGAGATACATTCTAAGACCTACTGTGGATGGGTAAAACCAAGGATATAAGTGAATACCTGCTGACCCCATGTCTGTGTGCTCTCTTTCCCCACTCTTACCACTCTGTTAGGTACTCTGTAGTCTCCTCCTCAACTTCCCTTATTCCCTAGTGGCATCCCATGCTGCAGGCAGAGTCCTCATGCTTTGAAAGTGGATCTCCAGTGCTTTGGGTTGACTCACAAATAACTGAAACCATGGAAAGTGAAACTACGGATAAGGGGGCCCTACTGTATGTAAACAATTTGATCATTACAGGAGAGAAAAATAATTTTTGTTTATTTAAAAATTGACAAAATGTAATTATAAAGAAATACAATTTCAAGGAAAGGAGGACAGTTTCAATATGATTGGGAGGACATTTAAGAGAATTGAGAGCATTGCAGGACATTATAGCTACTCATATCATTTGTATATTTTTACACTATAGCTATTTTAAGACTAAAAATGAGAAAACTAAGAACAATGAGAAATAACATAACTATTTGAAGTTAAAAGGATTACTAAACAAGTTCTGCTGATTTCACAAGGGAAATTTGGTGGATTGTTATATCATAAGCGAAAGGTGAGTGCCAAAGTCACTAGACTAATTTGAGTCATTGAAATAATTTGAGTCATTGAAATAGACTGGAGACTGAGGCTGAGTTTAAAGTGGTTTTATGGATGTTAGGAGAGGAAGACTCAATAAGTGCTTGAAGATAAGTTTTTTTGGAACCGTTTGAAGAAACTAGAAATAAGAATAGTCAGCTGGAAGATTTTAGTTACTAGTTCTTGACTGACTGAATAAAGACTACAGTTATGATGTCTTATAAGAAAAGAGCTTCAGTTCTATCTATTGCCCCTTAGTGCCACCTAGAGTTAGGAAAGGTAAAGCCATTCATCAATTAATTTCTTTCTTTCTTTCTTTCTTTCTTTCTTTCTTTCTTTCTTTCTTTCTTTCTTTCTTTCTCCCTTAACTTCTGTGTATTGGCTCATAGGTGGAAGAGTGGTAAGGGTGGGCAATGGGGGTCAAGTGACTTGCCCAGGGTCACACAGCTGGGAAGTGTCTGAGGCCGGATTTGAACCTAGGACCTCCCGTCTCTAGGCCTGATTGTCTCAATCCACTGAGCTACCCAGCTGCCCCTCAATTTCCTTTTCTTGTGCATGGCTGGTTTATGTACATGAAAACACATCGGTGAATGATCAAGAACTAAAATGGAGAGTAAAGGAATTGTATTCCCTGGGATCCTAAGAGAAATTGAGTGTAACCTTGTGGAGGAGAACCCAGACCTGCCAATGACAACAGGTTGTAGTGAGCAAGCTAGCCCAAAGATTGAGTAGGTGTCTATATGCTCATTTAAGAGGTATGAGGTGCTGCAGAGTGAGTGTAGACACCTCACGTGGGTGTTAGACTCACAGGTATTACAGGTGTTAACACTCACCAATCCTTTTATTACTGTGATTTTACAGGGGAGAAAATTGAAGCTCAGACAAGTTAAATGATTTAACTAGGGCCATATGGTATTAGAGTTGGCTTCACACCCAGTTCTCTTCTGATTTCTAGACTGTATCTTTTTATTACACTTATAAGTAGGCAGGCTTACCAGGGAATATGGGACCTTTATCCAGATGTACAGCAAACATTGTTATTGTAATATTGTATAGCTACAACAAAATATACAATATGATTCATTATTGTATAGAGATTAGATCTAGGATTTCACTGGCATCATTGAACTCTCAGATATGAAAACAACTTCTACAAATGCAGACTTTTCTGCAACTTATAGTCTTAGATTAGAGTTGCTTACAGTCGGACAACAGGTAGGACCTGAACCCATGTCTTCCTGGTTCTAAGATCACGTCTTTATCCCTTATATCAGTCATGTTATATTCAAATAGAAATAGGAGTCACTAAATCATATATCTTTGTGGGTCACATCTTGACTTGGAGAACCACTTGTTTTTACATTTCTTTCTTTTCTTTTTTTTTTTTTGCTACTATAGGAACACATTAAAATTAGATAGGAACTACATTTTGTTCTAGTTTAGGCTGTACTCAGGAGTATTGTGGGGCAAATGGGCCTGAAAGTTGAATCTTTGACATGTCTCTATCACATCACTCTCCATCTCTGATGAATTATAATGCATAAATATGTTATCTAGATGGCATAAGTAGATAGATACTACTTAAATGTAATTTTTTCTTATTTCCTAATGTATTTAGATGCCATTATTAATAAAATACAAATTATTTAAAGCTATTTTCTTCCCATTTCACATTTATTTTCCCATTTAGTGGATACTAACTACACAAACACACTGAAACCTACTGGATAAAGTACTAGATTTGGAGTCAGAAACATCTTGGTTAAAGTACTGCCCTATCAACATATAAGCTATGTGAATTTAGTCAAGTTAATCTTTCCAGGTCTCAATTTTCTCATCTATAAAATAGGGATAAGAATAGCACCTACTTAATTTTGTTGTCTTGAAGCCAAATGAGATAACTATAGCAAAGCATTTTATAGACATTATGACATTAAAGAAATAGTTGGAACCACTGCATTTGACTCAACATATCACTACATTTAGCTGGAAGCAGAAGGGATATAAAGAGAGAGAGAGCCTTGTGGAAAGCCTTGTCTACTAACTAAAAAAGTGTCATTATCATATGGGGAGGAGGTGGTAATGTACAAGGCTGTATTTTTAAACATAAATCTAATAGTAATTTTAGGACATATTTGAGGAGTGAGAGATGAGGCAGAGAGGCCAGTTAGAAGGCTATTGCAATGGTTTAGATCTGGAGTGCAGTATTTAAACCATGGTGGCAGAAATGGGAATGGAATAGAAAGGACAGATGTGTGATATATTATGAAGGCATATACAAGTCCAGTGGCCATTAATGCTCCAATGATTTCTTGTAATTGTTAACAGAGGCCCGAGAGTTAAACTCAATTTGATATATGGACAAAGGAGGCATTGTAATAGGAATGCATACAGTTTGTGAAAGAAAGGGAGTGGGAAATCTCATCTTCAAGAAAGGTTGGACTTTCTCTTCTCATTTTCCAATTTCCATTTTCAGTTCAACTTTATGAAATAATAATAACAATTCTCACAACAGTGATTAAACTAATAAATAACACTGTGCACTAGTGCATAAGAATGAAGAATGCATATTATAAATAATAATAGTTTGTTTATGAAACTCTGTTTCAATAATGTTGCCTCATTTTGCTAGGAAGGTGCTTGGGGTGCTGAATAAGTCTTATATACAGAATTTCATAAATAGGAAATCCCCCAATGTGGAATTTTAAAGAAAATGGGAATTTTATAGTGAAAATAATGGGATATGGGTTGGCAAAAGGAGAATGGAGAAGCACTGTCATTTTAAGGAGCAGACTAAATTAGGTAGTTTATAGATTGTCTTTACAAGATCCTACTCTGATGCCTCATGATTTCATTAAAGGTGATCTGGGTTCTTGATCTACCGGTGTAGTGTAAGCATGGTTGATTTTATCATGCTAGAAACGCTTTGAATATGGCTCTGGAAACAGTCCAAGTATTCTTTCTGAGGACCAGCATAGATAAGTACAGAGAAGCTCATCACAAGTTAGGTTCATCACTTAGTGATGAATTCTTTGACCATGGCAACCCATGAAAACAAACAAATAAAAAATGCAAATTACTTTTCAATCTTGCAGATCCCTTATGCTTCTGCAAGGATCATGGTGGAATGCTAGAAAAAAGAGGGCAGTGTGCTAATAAGAATCAAAGTTTTTATATTATCTATAAACTTTAACTTGGCTATCAAATACATACCAATTGGTTATTTAGTGACAAGTAAGGGACATGCTGCATAAGTAAAGAATTGAAGCATACTTCCTTGCTATAAATAGAATAAGGGGAAAGAAAGAAGTTGCAATTAAATTGGAGGATGAATTGGAGGATTGTTATCTTGAGAGTAGCTAATAACAGAATTTGTGCTGTTGGTTTTTGTTCTCAAGACCAATCGGTACTTACCCAGCACCTCTGGAGTGAGGATGAGGAACTAAGACTTGCAAGTTTTTGTGTGTCCTCTCCCCTCTTCCCTAGCTCTTATAGGAAGATGACTCATTGGATAGAATACTGGTCCTAGAGTTAGGAAGACCTGAGTTCAAATCCAGCCTGAGATACTTGCTAGCTATAAAATGGAGATAATAATAATACCTTTTTTGGTATTTTGAAGACCAAAGGAGATATTTGTAAAATGCTTAATGCATGGTCTGGCACATAGTAAGTGCCATATAAATGCTAAGTATTACTATTATGATAAAAACATTTTGTGGAAAATGTGGTCATCTTATGTTGCTGATTTATAGTAAATATCTGCAAAAAGGTCACCATGAAAATGGTCACAGCTTTCCTTAAAATGATAAGTAATAGCATCTATCTAAAACCAAGAGTAAAAATTCTTTATAAAAGAAATAAGGCATACATTTTCCCAATAAGCCCAAGGATGAATCAAAGATGCCCATTATGACCATTAATATTCAATATTGTACTAGAAATGTTAGTCTTAACAATAAGGGAGGAAGAAGAAATTGAAGAAATAAGCACAGGCATTGAGGAAGTGACATTTTTTACAGATGATATGATGCACCAAATGATATCATTTTCTTAGAGGACCATAGAGAGAAAACTAAAAAACTAATAGTGTAAACAAATAACTAAAGCTAATTTCCAGGATACAAAATAAATCCACAAAACAATCAATATTTCTGCATATTCACAACAAAACCCAGAAGGAAGAGAAAGAAAGAAAAATTCTATTCAAAATAATTATGGGTGGTAAAAATATTTGAGAATTTATCTGCCAAGACACATGCAGAAACTATATGAACACAATTATAAAACTTTCTTCACATAAACAAAGGCAGATCTACATAATAGGAGAAATATTAATTGATCATGAGTAGCTTGAGCCATTGTAATAAAAATAATATGAGACTTATTAATTTACTTATTCAATTATACCAAAGAAGTAGCTTATAAAGTTAGAAAAAATATCATACTTCATCTGGAGAAACAAGAGGTCAAGAATATCAAGGAAATCAATTTAAAAAAAAAAGGGAAGGAAGGGGTGGTAGCAATACTAGCTGTCAAACTATATTACAAAGCAGTAATCATTAAATACTTTGGTACTGGGTCAGAAATTTGTTGATCAGTGAAACAAATTAGGTACATAATATACAGAAGCAAAATGGGCACAATAATGTGGAAACTGAGATCTCAGTTATTGGGACAAGAATTTGAGAAAATACTTGAGAAAAGTATATGAGAAAAAAATATTGTGAAAACTGGAAAGTGGCAGAAACTAGGCATAGATCATCATTTCTTCACATAAACAAAGGCAGATCTACATAATAGGAGAAATATTAATTGATCATGAGTAGACTGAGCCATTTTAATAAAAATAATATGTTTTCCAAGATAAGTTCAAACGCAAACTAAAGTGAGGAGAATCAGGAGAACAATCTACATAGTAACAACAATCTTGCAAAGATAATCAATTGAAAGACATAGTAACCCTGAACAATGACTTTTCACAATGACAAAGGACTTGTGATCAAGCATGTTTTTCACTTCCAGATAGAGAACTAATAGACTAAGTGTGTAGAGTGAAGCAAACTTTTTCTTTCATTCTTTTTCTTCCTTTCTTTTTTGAATATGGCTAATGGGGAAATTTATTGTGCATCACTATGCATATTTGTAATGAGTTTGTTTTTCTTGCCTTCTCAATGAATGGAGGGGTGTGTGTGTGGATGGACTGGGGAGTTTGGGATTAAAAAAAAAAAGGATAAAAAGTTTCTGTGCTTTTGAAAAATAAATAATTAAAATTTCCTCTATCATTTAAGTCTAGATAATCAAGAAATAATAGAACAAGACCCAAATTATAGCATTTGCTGATTTTTAAAAATAAAACTCCTTACTTTCTATCTTAGAATCAACCTTAAGTATCAATTTCAAAGAAAAAGAACATGTCTAAAGGCTAGGTAACTGGGGTTAAATGATTAGCCCAGGGTCACACAGCTAGGAAGTGTCTGGTGTCTGAGGTCTCATTTAAACCCAGGACTTCCTGTCTCCAGGTCTGGCTGTCTATTCACTGAACCACTTAGCTGCCCCACATTTGTTGATTTCTAAGATATACGGGCTTACACTAAAAATTTAACAATTAACGTCTGTGAACCCATATGAGCTGGCTCCAGCACAAGTCTCTGAAGAATTAAAAAACTGTTATCATACAGAGGACAATGAAGAGGTACATGGTGGATGTGAGTAGGGTCCAGCAAGTGACAAATAAGGAACTTTGGAGAAGATCTTAGGAATGAAGGATATTACTAGGAAAGTGTATGATTGAAAAGAAAAAGAAGGGCTGGCTTTGTGGAAAAAGCAAAGGATCATAGATAGATAGCCTAAGGTCTTCTTCACTGGACATATCATGATATTAGGAGAAATAATGCCATCAGCACATTGGGTAGCACCCAATGTAGCAAACATATAGTTGAATATGGGCAAGAGTTGTATAGGATGGGCTGTGATCTATGCCACTAGAGACAATATTGGAAGTTTTGAAATCACACATCAATTTGAGATTTTGAACAAGAATTTAGGATCCAATTTGGAAATGAGAATTGTTTGTTCTTAGCCAAAAACAATTACCTTATTCAGGAAAATAATTTTCCTTGGAATCTGTGTGGCTCTTTTTAAAATTTAAAGTATTAAATTTTATTTAGTGTGAAGCATTATCTATTCCACTCACCTGAAGTAGACTGAGAGGTACTCTAGTCTCTGTTCTTGAATTATTCCAGCACATTTTATGGAAGAGGAAACTAAGACCAGAGGAGTAAGGTGACTTGGCTAAGAAACTGAACATTTACTTAGTATTTGGGGAGGTATAATGAGCTTCACATTCATTATGAATCAGTTCATCTTTGCACATCTCATCAAGTAGGCTCATATTCCTATCACTATTTTATAGATGAAAACCCCAAGACACTAGAAATTTTAAATGAGTAATCTGAGTTACAAAGATGTTTTTCCTGACTCTAATTATTCCCACTACTGAAAAAAATATACTTTTAGGGCTGGAACAGGTTTTAGAGACTCTTCATTCCCATTTAACAGTCTTTATTTTACAGAAGAGGAAACTGAGACCAGAAGGGGGGAAGTGATTTGGCCAAGAAATGTAATATTTTTGTGATATATTCTGTTTCTAAAGAGAATTGCACCAACTTTGAAACAGTTCATCCTCATACAACTCATGAAGTAGACTCATATTATCAGAACTGTTTTATAGACAAAAATCTCAAGACACTAGAAAGTTTAAAAAAGTAATCTAATTCACAAAGTTTTCTGTTCATGATGCCAAACAAGATGAAAATTACTGAATCAAGTCAGAAGTCTAAATGCTCACTTGATGTGACACAAACTATTTTAGATATAATAATTTTTCCCATTTCTTCCAATATGTTTAACATTATAGACATATCTAAGGTATAAACTTGAGTAATCATGTGGTAGATTTTTATCCAAACACAAGCCTACCTAAATTTAGAGAAGCTCATCACTATAAGGCAACTCCTGAAGACCCAATTGCTAAGGCAGAAAAAAGTAGCAGTTTGTTTTGGTAGAGGGAATACCTGTTCATGAAATGATTTATGGACTCATGAATCTTTAAACTACTAAAATAAGCTATTAAAATTATTGTTATTGTTATTATTATTGTTATACTTCTGGAGTAAATTATAATAGTTCTCTCATTTTTTCTAGTTACAACTATTCCTGGTCCTTTGACTGAGACCAAGATCAACCTCATTTGTGGTTCAAATGAGATGATAAATTGTTTTGTAAACCTTTTGGAGTTGTATAGCTTTTCCCTTAAATGACACAGATATAACCTTCTCTAGCCCAGTGTCTCCTTTCTCACTAACCATTTTGTGAATGTTATTTGCTGTCATACCTTTGTGATGCATATCTCTTGCAACTATGCCAGGGTTGGTTCCATTTTGCTGAATTGGAGATTTCCTGCCACTGTCTACTGCTAATGTTTGACAGTACAGAAAGGATATGCTTTAGGGTCCGCCTTTATCTCTTCTGAGAACTAAGGTGAGTAACTTTTGCAAAAGCAACTTTTTGGACAATTGTACATATATATGTCCTCTCTTCCCCCTTTTCTTTCTAGGAACTCAACTGTAAGTGCCTAATTAAGCAGACGCTGAGGGAATAAGAAGAACAGACCTGAAGTTAGCAATCCACTGAGGACTTAATTAGACTTGATGAATTCTGTTAAAGGTGTCAGTTTCATCTAAGCCATTTATCTTGAGAGTCCACCTTGAAGACTTCTGCCAAGATAACTAGTTATCTGTGTGGATCAATCATCGTTCTGAATCAGGAAGGGTAGAATTAATAAGTAAATGAAAATAATCATAAAACTTAGAACTGGAAGGGACCTGAGAGATAATTTAATCCAATTTCTCTTTTTACAGATGATAATAAAACTAAGATCTAGATAGGTTAGGATGACTTACTAAAGGCCATATAATAAAAATCAGGGGTAGGATTTGAGTTTAGATCTCCTATGTTCAAAACCAGAGCTCTTTCCACTGTTTCTAAGCAATAACGCATGAGAATTGTGATTCAGGTTTCTTCAATTTAGAATCAATCATAGAGTTGTAGTGGAGGCTGGATTTTGCTTAGAGGCTCTCCTAGGGGGCTTGTGCTTCTGGAAACTTCTAGGAACTCTAAGGACATGGTAACTAAGTATTTGGGCTTGTCATAGAGGATGATGTAGGTGGCATAGTAGATAAGGGTTCTGGACTTGGAGTCAGGAAGATCAAAGATCAAATCAGATCTCAGACAATGTCTGTTATTTAATCTCTTTGTACCAGAGTTTCCTTATTTATAAAATGGGGATAATAATAGCACCTGCTTCCCAGGTTTGTTCTGGGGGTCAAATGAGATAATATTTGGAAAGTATTTTGAAACTGACAAAAATCCTGGCTTTTAAGAGGTGACTCACTTAAGCTGAAAGAAGTTGGCATTTTTATATGGCATGGAGACTCATGGATGGTTCCTTGCTCTACTCTCCATTTGGGGTAGTAGGGTGCAGTAGTACTACATCAGTTACAGTGGAGACAGCTGGTTCTTTCTTTTGCTTTTAAGATCATAGCATGTAACTGAGACTTATAATGAAGTTCCTTCCACACCTAGGTCATGATAACATCTATGGAGTAACTAGTGCAGTGGAACTTAATGTAAATTTGCTCTTGGGTTCTAGGCTTCTTTTTCTGCTTTTTTCCTTCTTTCCTACTCTTAGGTGAATGAGTGTCTTTAATAAAAGGCAACCTCATGAGTTTGAGCGGTTCAGAGTTTATCGACTACATTGAATGAAGCTGGTTGGTTTCATGGGGAGTTTCTTTGTTGCAGAAGATAATCACTTAAAGAAGAAGATTGACCAGAGCCAAACTTTTTTATCATAAGATTTCACCTTTGTAACTCGAATATGTTCCCTTTTCTCCTAAGATACTGCCATGATCCTGGCATAGGTCTTCATTTCCTCACACCTAGACTAGTACTATAGACTGCTGGTTGGTTTGTCTGTCACAAGTTTCTCCCTACTCTTGGACATCCCAGTCTCAGTCATTAATGTCATTTTCCTAGAGAAAGTTGAACCACATTACCTCTACCCTTTATTCAATTAACTCTAGTGGCTACCTATCAGCTCTTGAATCAAATTTATAATCTTTTGTTTGGCATTGAAGGCCCACCACATCCCCTGTATCTTTCCAGTCTTTTAACATCTCATACTCCTTTTTTTCTTCATGTATTCTTCAATCCAGTGACACTGGCCTCCTTGCTGTTATGCCTGCCCTCCTTGTCTGTACCTCCTACCATCCTTAATTTCCCTCAATTTTCATCTAAAATTTTGCCTTCTAAAGAAACCTTTCCAATTTCCTCTTATTCTAGGGCTTTCCCTCTACTGATTTTTTAATATTTTCTTGTATATAGCTTGTTTGTCCCTAGTTGTTAGCATGTTGTCTCCCCCATTAGATTGTGACCTCCATGAGGGTAGAAATTATTTTTTCTTTCTTTATATACCCAAAACTTAACATAATGTTTGGCACATAGGTTCTTAATCAATACTTATTGTCTCTTCTTGACTATAGAAAATAGTAACTGGAACAATTTTCTGTATAACTGAGGCAAAGTGACTGCCCACATTATGTGGAAAATTTCAATTAAAATAGGAAGCTTTGGAATGAATGTAGTCTGGCCTAACACTAGACACAAAAGAATAGTTACTGTCCTTCAGATATTTCTAACATAATTGGAAATAAATGGAAATAAAGGACTGTGGCAATGAAGAGCTAAGCTTTTGGAGTAAATAATGTAGAATCAGAAAAAATTTTATTGAATAGTATAATGGAAAGATCCTTGGCTGTGGATCCATAGGGACTGGGTTTAAATTCTATCTCTGAAATTTATTGTATTATCTTAGACAAATCACATATTCTCTTAGCTTCCGTTTCATCATTTATAATATGAGAGGCAAGGACTTGAGGATTCCTGAGGCCTCTTACAGCTCTATATCTATGAACTATTATCCAAAACTAATTGAGGCAAGACAGATTGAGCTTTGTTTTCTTCTCAAACTGAATTGAGTATGAGTTTTATGCTGCTTAACTCAGGTACAGAAATTAATGGCTATGACTCTGGATTTTAAGATTACTTAGTGTTAAGGTTGGGCAAACTAAAACTCAGAAAGGGGAAAGGACTTGTCCAAGATCAAACTGGTAATAAATGGTAAATTGAAACCTTAGTATTTAGACTTCTTAACCCAGACATCATTTAATTATCCTCATGATATTTGGTTCTATTTCTAATAATTTTGTTCTGATCTAAATAATCAGAAGATAATTTTTCAGCAGAGAAGCACACAGCTGGTGCAACATTTTAATCCTCCTTTAAGATCTCAGGTCCCCATCTGACCCAATTAGCATTTAAACAAAGGGAGATCTATAAATAGGACAGGGCAATGAGGGTCACCATGAGGGTACCGATATTTATTATAAAACATTGTTTTTATTTCTAAATTCTCTCCTTACCTCCCCTACTCATTGAGAAAGCAGGATATATGAAATCCATTATACATATGAAGTCAAGCAAAACATTTCGACATTAGCCATCTTGTGAAAAAAAAAAGAAAAAGAAAGAAAGGAAAAATGCTTTGATCTATAGATCAAAAGAGTCCATACTCAGAGTCCATAAGTTTTCTATCTGGAGGTGGATAGCATTTTTCATTTTTTAGCATTACAGTGGAATTGTATTAAATCATTGTGTTATTCAAAGTTACTAAGTCTTTCCCAGTTGATTATCATTACAATATAGATGTTATGAAGTAAATTGTTCTGGTTCTTTCCACTTCATTTTCCATAAATTCATATAAGTCTTCCCAGGCTTTTCTGAAACTATGCTTTTTCATCATTTTTTATAGTACAATAGTATTCCATCACAATCATATATTTATTCAGTCATTCCTCAATGTCAACATTGTAAGAGGGGAATTTAAATTATTTAAGGTATGGTGGTCACCAGGAATCAGATTAGCTTGATTCCATATTTAAAATAGACCCAAGTCAGGATGGTTTTTATAGAAGTTTATTTATAATTAGGAAGGTTGAAGGAAGGGAATTAGAGAGAGAGAAACTCTGGCCCAGACCAAAGGTCTGGCCGGGATGTGGATTTAGAGGTTAATTAAACAAGGCTACTAGCCACAAGGCCTTGACAATTAGAGAGGCAAAGAAGCCTCCTTGAGTAGAGACTCTAGAAACGCCAAGGGAGGCGAAAGGAAGTCAGCCTAACTTACCCACGTGACAATTCAGAGGGAAGCCTTC
Organism: Gracilinanus agilis; assembly: GCF_016433145.1. NCBI lineage: Eukaryota > Metazoa > Chordata > Mammalia > Didelphimorphia > Didelphidae > Gracilinanus > Gracilinanus agilis. The sequence continues at coordinate 490,012,126 of NC_058131.1, forward strand.
TGAGGTCTCAGCAAAGATCCTTCAGCACCAAGTTCAAAGCGCCAACTGCCTCCTCAGGCAGTTACCATCATATTTAAAAGATAGCATCTTTCGTCACTTCCTGTATCCACCTCTAATTCAAGTGGACAAATGGCAGCCTCAACACTGTTTTGGACTGCCCAAAGGGCAGTCCCTTGTTCTTGATTTGTTACTTATTGTCACGTGTGGGTAACTCATCTCCCCTCCCCACTAAGGGAGGTGGGATGACATTATCTCTGATGGCTAGAGTCTAACTATGAATGAAAATGAGCTAATTCCATTTACACAACATTCAGGAGAACATTTGTGTCTCGGACAGCTTAGAAACAATGAATCTCAGCTTCTGATTAATTATAAGGTTTAGAAAAGGAAGATGCTTATTGATGTGTTTTATTCACTTCCCCCCTCAATTTAATTCTCTCCTTACCTCCCCAACTCAAATCAAAAAGTTGATTTTCAGGGTTACCCTTCCTGATTCTTGCCCTAGGAAAGTTTGGAAATTCTGGCCTAAATAGGAGAATTGCTAGTTGTGGATCTGAGCAGAAGGTTTTAAAATTTTGTTCAAACTAGTTTACCTGATGTCTACAGCTGGTTAAAATTTTTCATAAATTTTTAGTTCCAATTAATTTAGTATACACTCTCATGTATGAGCTGATGAATTGAGAGGCAGCAATAAATTTATCTGTGCACCAGCCATAAAATTTCCATTACTTTTCTTAATGAATTTTACATTTGATTCTGAAAGCTTAAAAGAAAAAAAAAACCAATTATTTGTTTTCCAGGGTTTCCCCCTTCTTCTTTTAAATAAACCATGCCCAACTAAGAACTTCATTAAGAGAGCTTTGACTAGGTCTTTCTAGAATACTTTTCACATATAAGTTTAGGAACCTCAAGGGCAGGACTCTAATAACTTCTATTAAGAAGTCAGTAACATTTTATATATAGATGTTTTTAAACTGCAGAGGAAAGATATGGTTGTGTTAACATATAATCAAATAAAGATATTCTTATACTCTAAGCATATTTCTCTCATCCTAGTCCATTCTTTTTAATACAAAGTCAGTATGATACAGTGGAAAATGCATTGGATTCTGTTGTCAGAGGACCTAGTTTAGAAACTTTCTCTTTTACTTATTAACCTTTGTGATGCTGGGTGAGTCCCTTAAGCACTCTAAACCTTGATTTCCTCATCTATAATTGTACTGAGAGAGCATAGATTTAGATCTGGAAGGGGGCCTAGAAGGCATGGTGGCCACCCCCATCATTTTGTGAGAGGAGGAAACAGATCTAAATTCAGAGTGCAACAGAGGAGACCTGAAACCTCCATATTACTTATGTCTTTATCCATATTACTGAGGAAAATGTTCAATTACACAATACCAAGGACTGATCCTTGGTGTGATCCCCTGGAGACACCCCTCCATATTGACTTTGATCTATTAGTGACAACTCTTTGGATCTTTTTATTCAATCAGTTGTGAATGGCAAAATTATGGAGTCCATTTCTTTCTATCTTGTCTCAAATGAGACCTTGGTAAATTCTTTGCTGAAATGCATGTACACTGTGTTTACTTTCTCTGATATATTAATTCAATTCAATTTAGTCCAACAGCTTGCTATTTATTAAATACTGTACTACATGCATTTTAAAAATGATATGAATGGAGGGCAGCTAAATGGCTCAGTGGATAGAAAGCCAGGCCTAGAGACAAAAGATCTTGGGTTCAAATGTGGCCTCAGACACTTTCTAGCTGTGTGAGCCTGGGCAAATCATTTAACCCCATTTGCCTAGCCCTTACTTCTTTTCTCCCTTGGAACCAATATTGATTCTAAGACAGAAAGTGAGGGTTCAAAAAAAAGTGGTGTAGCTTATCAGGAAGAAAGTTGGACTGGCATTAGGAAGATCTGAATTCTGCTTTGATATATACTAACTTTGTGATTATTCATGTATCATTTTTGGACTTCAGACAATTCTCTAAGACATCTCTCAGGCTATAGATAGGTAGGCACTAACTAGTGTCAGAATTTCTGCATTGAGGAAATCAGATCATTAATATATATGGAACATAGTATGTGTAATACTTGGGAAGAAATGAAAATAATTAAGGCATGGAGCATATACTCTAAAAGGGGGAAATATGACACATATAATATGTATCATAGCATGTAATTTATTGGATTGTAGTGATACAAAATTCAGACCAAAGACCAAAGGAAGGAGAGCCAGGATTTGACTAGGGGAATTGGGCAAGGTTCATGAAGTAGACAAATTTTGAGCTGAATTTTAGAAGTTGGGAAGATTTATGATTGTTGTCACACTTTTCATCAGATTCTTATATGTTCCTCTTTGTTCTTTTTTGTGGCCAAAACATTTTCAGAATAATCATTTTATTTTTTTCTTTAAAGGACATTTTAAGATGGGAGGACTTTTGATATACTGAAAAGAGCAATAACCTAGAAATCAGACACCTGGGATTTAAGTCCTGACTCAACAGTTTACTAATCTGTGTGATCTTGGATATGCAGCTTAATCTCACCAAAATTTTCTTCATCCCTGTAAAGGAAACAATTAGGTTTTTACTTTCTATTTTCTAGGGTTATTGTGAGGAAGGTACTTTATAAGCTTTAAATTTTGGTGGAAATATGAGTTTATTATTACTATTATAACCATCATTATGAGTTTAAAGTATTGTCCTTTCAAATGGAACAATTTATTACTGACTTAAGTCTTCTCAGACTTTTGAGGAAAACAATTACTTTGACTCAGAGCTCTGAGTCAGCTGTTGTTTTTCAAGTGTGACTAGCTGTCATATGCTGGAGCAATATGGACAAGAGCATGTAGTTTATCTAATCATAGGCATAATATGATAATTTGTTTATTAACTATAAACTAAGGTGGGTTAATTTGCTGAGAGGACTCAGATTTTGAACCTAGAAAGATGAGAGAGAGAGAGAGAGAGAGAGACAGACAGACAGACAGACAGACAGACAGACAGACAGACAGAGAGATATGCAGAGAAAGAGAAAGGCAGAGAAAGAGAGACAGAGGCAGAGAGAGAAAGAGAGAGAGAGAGAGAAAGAGACAGAGAGATCATGACAGCTTCAGAATTGCATTTGTTAAACTTGAAGCTGTAACTAACAGTATAGTTGCTGCTATTGGGGGGGAGGGGAAGAAAAAGACATTTATTAAGTGCCAACTTTGAATCAGACACTATGCTAAGCACTTTATGAATATTATCTCATTTGATCACCTTAACCCTGGGAGGTAGGCTATTATTATTATCTCTATTTTGCAGGTGAGGAAAATGAGGCAGACAAGGGGCTAAGTGACTTGCCCATAATTAAGTGTCTGAGGCCAAATTTGAACTGTGACATCTAGCTGTTGAAGACTAAATTCAGCAGCTTGAAAGCAAAGAATTTGAGGAGTCACAGAGATCTAGTTTGTCTGAGACATTGTGCTCAGGAAGGTGTTAGTCAAGCACAGCTTGGATCAACTTAGCTTGACAGTGGAAGTAGCTTTTCAGCACAAGAAGCTACATTCATCAATGAACTTTTATGGACACTTCCTGAGATAGAAAGAAGACAATAAAGTTTACAATTCTATAGTTGTGAGTTATGCTGAGTGCATGGGTTTTCTTTACTCGCATGCTGCCTTGGCAGGTTTCTGTCAGTGTGTATCTGCTTTCTCTGATAGACACTGAATTCATTGGTGAGAAAATGTGACCTCTGTTGATGTGTGGATTGTGATGTATTTATTATTCTTACATTTTTTTAATCTATGAGTAACTATGGTGTTATTATTTATTTTACCTTATTGCTAATAAATGATTATGTTTAAGATCTATGAGTATCATCTTGATGAATGTCTGGTTTTTATAAATGGAAATATGTCAGAGGATGATAAAGAGCTCAAGTGGTAAGTAGGAGGACTATATTTCCCCACAACAGGGATAACCCTAGGACCCTGAAAGACTTTGGGAATAACTGTATGGAGGTAGTTCTTCTCTGTAAACCTATACCTACCCCTTTGGCCTCTTTTCTATCCCTTTACCCCCTATTCCAGCAATGGTGAACCTTTTAGAGACCAAGTGCTCAAACTGCAACCCTCATGCCACATGTGAGTCCCTCCTCACCCCGCCAACCCCCACCTTACCCCAGACAGAGGAGGGAGGAAGTGCTCCCACTGGGCTGCTGGGCAGAGGAGTGGATCATGCGAAAAATGTCCTCAGGCATGCATGGAAAGGGGGAAGGGAGGTAGCCCCATGTGCCATAGGTTCACCAACATGACCCTATGCTATTCTCTACAGTATAGAGGACTTCCTCTACCATGTCCCTACTTTTTAAAAATAGAATTATCAGTCTAACAGATCAGGGATTTTTTCATAGGTATAGTTAATATGTTTTAATTTCATCAGATCATCTGACATAATTTCTTATGCTATCCTTGCAGATTAGATGGAGAGATGGGGCTTGGATAATATAGTTAGGTAAATTTGAAACTTTTTAATCACTAGACACAGAGAGTAGGGATGAATGACTTAATAGAAAACTACAAGGAGTTTTTTGATAGAAAGTCCTAAGGTTTTATGTTTGCCTCATTTCTGCTCAACATGTTTTTTTTTAAACCCTTGTACTTCGGTGTATTGTCTCATAGGTGGAAGAGTGGTAAGGGTGGGCAATGGGGGTCAAGTGACCTGCCCAGGGTCACACAGCTGGGAAGTGGCTGAGGCCGGGTTTGAACCTAGGACCCCCTGTCTCTAGGCCTGACTCTCACTCCACTGAGCTACCCAGCTGCCCTCTGCTCAACATGTTTTATCAATACTTTAGATTAGGGCACAGAAAGCATACTTAAAATTTTTGCTAATTTAAATTCAAATTTGATAAATATTATTAAGTAGATTGTGCAAATATTTATTTATACTAGGTGTTAGATTAGAAACTAAGACATGGCCCTTGGCTTTGTAAAACTTAAATTCCAGCAAGGGTGCAGGATACATGCAAATAACTAAAACTCAAAAGCATACCTGAGCTGCATAAGAGATATGTACAGAAAGTTCTTTGTAAAATTTGAGGAGGTGAAAATTATTACTGGAAGGTTAAGGAAGGCATCTCTGAGGAAGAAGGAGCTTGCTTTTAAATGACTGATAAGAATTCAATAAGTGAAGAGATACAGACAATATAAATCTAGAATGTACAACTAATATTCTGGGCAACAAAATCAGGCTCTAAAACAATTGCAACAGCCTGAAATGATGGGCTGAACTGAATAAGATTGACTCTAAGAGCAATAAATGTAAATTGTTATACTTGGGTTCAAAAAATTAGTCACAAAATTATAGCAGTGGACAGATGTGGCTACATAATAGCAAATATGAAAAAAAAAACCTAGGGGTTTAATTGAATTTCAAGCTCAACAAATTGTTTTAGTGCTAGCTAAATGCTGACTTGCTGCCATGGTTCATTCCATAAAGTCTGCTTTATAGATACTATATCCCTCTTCATAACGTATATAAGTATATGCCTGCTATTCAGTTCTTTAAAACTGAAAATGCTATATCCTTTTGAATGAATTGGTATCACTTGCTAGATAATTTATACATGCATAGACACATTTATTCCCAGCAATGTTGATGAATACTGGTCCTATTCTCCTTAATATGAGGAACCTCTTCAAGATTTCTACATTTCTAGGCTAAAGCAAGACTCTCATTTCTTTCTAGAATATGCCACCTCCCCTGGTAGTGATCAAAGCTATTTAGAGATAAGGAAAACTTATTAGGGTATTCTATTAGGAGTTCATTTCCTACTGATTGTTTATTCTCTTTCTTGCCTGAGCAATTTGTTCCCAGGCAGTATTTTGCCTTATATCCCTAAACTGTTGATCACTTTCTGTTTCTAAAATTTATGATAATGTTCATGTCATGCTGAATGAAGTCATTTTTTTTCTTGTTACTCTAGTTTCCCAAACTGTAGGTAACATATTTCACAACAAGAGAATACTTTAATCTTGTGCTAGTCATTCTACTTAGGTATTCACTCTCTTGGAATTCCTGGGAATTGAAAGCTGAAAAACATAAACTATGTCATAGATGAGCCCTTTTCTTTTTTTTTTTTTTAAACCCTTGTACTTCGGTGTATTGTCTCATAGGTGGAAGATTGGTAAGGGTGGGCAATGGGGGTCAAGTGACTTGCCCAGGGTCACACAGCTGGGAAGTGGCTGAGGCCGGGTTTGAACCTAGGACCTCCTGTCTCTGGGCCTGACTCTCACTCCACTGAGCTACCCAGCTGCCCCTGCCCTTTTCTATATAAAAGGAAAGAAAGAGAGCATTCTGTCGAGTACTGCTTAATCTACTGTGGTAATAAGGTAGTATAATAGATAGAGTGGTTGGACCCAGAATCAGGAAACCTGAGTTCAAATCTAGGCTCAGGCATTTACTGGCTGGGTGACCCTGGGCAAATCACTTAACCTCTCTGAGCATTCATTTCCTCATCTGAGAAGTGGGTATATTAGCAGTAGGGTTTGGGTGAGGATCAAATGAGATAACATATATAAAATTATTTCAAATTTTTAAAGTACTACAGAAATGTTAGCTATTATTATTACTATTATTATACTATCTTGATCAGATCATATATTTTAGGAAGGCATTTAATAAGGAGGACCTTGTTCTGAGGAAAGTGACTAGGATGGTGAGAGGACTTGAAGCTAAGCCATATGTGGTTCAAATAAAAGGAATCAAGATGTTTAGACTAGACTGCAGAATATTTATAGAGAACGTAATGGTTTTCTGAAAGTATTTGAAGAATTGTCATGTGGATGATGGATTATACTTGGTTTGCTTGTTTGAGGGCAGAATTTGGAGCAAAGGGCTAAAGCTAAAGAGAAGTTTTGGCTCACAATAAGAACAATAAGAGCTGCCTCTAAGATGAAATTGAGTTCCTTGGATAGTAGTAAGTTCCCTGTCAATGGAGGTCTTCCAGTACAAGCTAGCTCCATTAAGGATATTGTACAAGCTATTCATGATTCAGATAGTACAACACCCATTGTATTAGATGACCTTTGAGGTTGTTTCTAGTCCTAAGATCATGTGAAAAATATTGAGGATAGTGGCAGATATAACTTTTTCTATCTAGGATTCTCTAGGCACGGTCTTTGTGACTTTAGAGAAAAAAGGTTGCTTCTCCAAAGGATGAAATGTTGAAAAATGGATATGGAGAACTTAAAGACATATTTCTGTGTTGCAGTGTTGTCAAAGTAAGGCTCACTTGTGCCTACACAGAAAAATAGCCCCAAATGTGAAATGTAAAGACTGGAATCAGACAGTAAGAAGTTGCCTGGTGACAGCTAACAAGAGAGAGCATACACCATGGTGGAATAATCTTCCATTGATCCTATGTTTTCTGACATAGGGGCATGATATGTGACTCTCCAAGATGAATTTTACAGGTAGTTATCATTTTGTGTTCTGTTACAAAGTCCCCTGGGAAAATCTACTTTGTCAGCACAAGACCAAGCCAGAATCCTGAACTCCATTCAGTGACAGATTAGGGTCTTTGAAATGAAGAACACCAGGTGGCATGGAGCTCCTATGATCACTGGCTCCCTTGGAAATAGTTGCTACTGTAAATAATAATAGGATTAGCAAAGGGATCAAGCTCAGCTGTTTACTTCCCACCCCATTTCTAGAAAATTCTTATTACACTTATTTGCAGCTATTCTCTCACTGCTGTGGTCTAGTAACAGAGGTTTCCTGTATCTCATAGTCCTTAAAAATTGGAAAAGAACTTAGAGCCATCTAATGTAATCTTCTACCCTTGACAAAGCCCTAATAAATTGTCATGTTTGAACACTTCCAAGGATGATGAAATTGTTTTCATCATTTTGAGGAATGCCTTTTGAGGAAGCTCATTACACTTTTGCATAGCTCTTCCCTATAACCTTCAGACACATTGGTTTTTCCCCTTAGAATTACATAAAAAAAACTAGTTCTTATTTTATATGATAGATCATAGGATCAAGTCAAGTAGACAAGCATTTATTGGGTGCCTGTTATATGTCAAGTACTTTGCTAAGTACTGGAGTGACAAAGAAAGTAAAAAAATGGTGCCTGTTCTCAAAGAGCTTACAGACCAACAAAGGACTAGAGATGATATATAAACAACTATGAACAAATAAGATACATCCAGGATAAATTGGAAATAATCTCAGATGGATGAGATTAAGATTAAGGACAACTCAGAAAGGCTTTTTATGGATGATGGGACTTTGGTGGAGACTTAGAGCATAGATTTATATCCAGAAGGCACCTCAGGTATCATCTAGCACAACTTCCTCATTTCAGGAGGAACTAAAACCAACAGAGATTAAGATTTACCCAGAGAAGCACAAATAAGTGAGAAAGGATTCAGACCCACATCATCTAACTCCAAAACTCCCACTATATTAAGTTGTCCCTCTTCTTTGCAAGTTTCAAAACAAGTCCAATTCTATCCCAGGCTTTCTCTTCTTCAGGCTCAACATAAACCACTTCTTTCAAATATTCCTTATTTGACATGATTTCCAGGCCCCACATTATACTATTTAGACTCTTTCAAACTAGTTCCAATTTCCTATTAAAATATAGCACCAAGGACAGAACACAGTGCTCCAAATATCATCTGACCAGCACAAGACATATGGTGACTATTACCTCTGGTACCATGCTTCTTTTGGAGAATAGTAGGATTGTTTTTTATTATTTATTTATTTTATATGGAATAAATGAAGTATTAAGCACTTATTGTAGGTAAAGCACTACTCTAAATACTGGAGATACAGATAGGAAAATAAAAGTCTGCTTTCAAGGAGCTCATGTTCTACTGGGAGAAGATAGCACATAGGGAAGATTTCAGTTGCAAATCAGGTGGAAAGGTTCCATGGTCTTAGGGTATAGTAGCAAAGCAGAGACAATCATTGCAGTTTCTGATTTTGAACTATTTTACATTGCCAAGGACTTTTGTGGCAAGAACTTTTCATTCTGGGTCTTTAGTAGCTATGATTGTAGGACATGCAGGAGTAGGTGCCAGGCTGGATAATGGTTGTAAGCATGGGGATGGAGACATTGCCATTTACAAAGTTCTTGGGGTCATGGTGCTGGATGGTCTTCATGAGGGTCTGAAGAGACAGGGTGGTTAAGGTAAAGGTGATGGTTTGACTTAACTCGCTTGTACTGTCTCCTCTTTCTCCCTCAGTGTATCTGGCTACTTCAGCAACACAAAAAAAGGGAGAGAGTTAACATATTAGGTGACAGAATCAGTATTCAGAAAGTATCTTGGAGGGCTAGAATATTGAACAATGAAAAAAATGGATTAACAGGGATAAATGTAAACTATTACCTTAGGTACAAAACATCAACTTTAGAAAGGCAAGATGAAGGGATGGCAAGAATGAATATCTTTTGAAAAAAGTTCTGGGGCCCGTAATGGCCTGGCAAGGTAAAATGAGTCAACAGTGTGATTGGGAAGTTAAAAAACCCAATGGGACAGGCTGCATTAAGAGATCAGCCATGTCTGGCTTCAGGAAACTGATGGCTCTCTATATGTTGTTCAGACAATATCTGAATATCAGACAATATCTGGAGCCTTGTTTTAGGAAGAGCATTATTGAACTATAGTATGTCCAGTAGATGGTGACCAAGATAGTGAAGGGTCTCAGAATCATGCCATATGAAGACTGGTTGAAGAAACTAGAATGTTTAATTTAATGAAGAGAAGTCTAAATTATAGGGCTATAGGTACAAGAGACATTTTACTTCTACTTGGCTAGGATGGCATTAGGAACAATGACTAGAATATCCAAAGAGGCAAATTTAGGTATAATGCAAGAAAAAATATAATGATTATAGCTACACAGAAGTGGAATAGGTAGCTTTGGGAGGTGGTGGGTTTTGCTTCATTCTGTGGAAATTGAGTGAACTACACTGACTCTATCTTGTGACTCAATTCTACAGCTAGCTTACTTCCCTTTCCATTTAATTATGGGCCTAGTACAAATTCCGTCTTGTAAGAAAAATTTATTCAATTGTATGAATTGGGAGAACACCTTATTGCATTGTTTGAAATCAGCCCTATGTGGCTGGAAAAACGGAACACTTGTACTTACTATTTAGAGATCCTTTGCCAAGGATACTAGGCTATGTTGATCAAAAATGCATTCCCAAGATTAATGCAATGAGTTTTCTCCTAATTGTACATTTCAAGCAACCCATATGTCTTATCTGAAAACTTATCCCTTATTGATCAGTTATTGCTTCCACATTCCTTTGCTTACAGACTCTTGGGGAGGAGTGGGGTACCTCTTTTCCTGAAGTCAGGGAATCTCATCTATTTATCTATTAATCACTCTCCCCTTCCCAACTTGGAAAGTCCCTAATTTTTCATCTAATCAAAAATCAGATTACCTATTGTTATATAGTTTCCTTTTATGTAAATGCTATGTTCTTTCTCATAAGTCCCTTAGAATTGTCCTAGTTCATTGCATTGTTGCTACTAGAGAAGTTCATTACATTTGATTTTACCATAGCGTATATCAGTCTCTGTGTATAATGTTCTTCTGGTTCTGCTCCTTTCACTCTGCATCAATTTCTGGAGGTCATTCCAGTTCACATGGAATTTCTCTAGTTCATTATTCCTTTGAGCACAATTTTAGTATTTAATTACCAGCAGATACCACAATTTGTTCAGCCATTCCCCAATTGAAGGACATATCCTCATTTTCTAGGGTTTTTGTTTTTTTTTTTTGCCAACACAAAGAGCGCTGCTATAAATATTTTTGTACAAGACTTTTCCCCTATGATTTCTTTGGGGTATAAACCCAGCAGTGGTATGACTGGATCAAAGGGCAGGCAGTCTTTTAAAGCCCTTTGGGCATAGTTCCAAATTGCCATCCATAATGGTTGGATCAATCCACAACTCCAACAACAATGCATTAATGTCCCAATTTTGCCACATCCCCTACAACATTTATTACTTTCCTTTGCTGTCATGTTAGCTAATCTGCTAGGTGTGAGGTGGTACCTCAGAGTTGTTCTGATTTTCATTTCTCTAATTATTAAAGATTTAGAGCATTTTTTCATGTGCTTATTGATAGTTTTGATTTCTTTATCTGAAAATTGCCTTTTCATGCCCCTTGCCCATTTATCAATTGGGGAATGATTTTTTTTTGTGCAATTGATTTAGTTCCTTATAAATTTGAGTAATTAGACCTTTGTCAGAGGTTTTTGTTATAATGATTAATTGTTTTTACTGTATAAAAGTCTATTTCCTGTATTCAGTGTCCAGTCCTAAGCTGAGGCAAGACCCTCATCTCAATTTGTTGAACAATTATCATACATTGCTTAATAAATCAATATTCTCAGAACATTAAACATTTGTTTCCTCAGTCATTTCATCTTTTTTCCATTACAACTTAATCTTAGTGCTAAATTTTCATGCCTTCCTAAGGTCTATGTTGTAGAGAACATTTTTGTTCAGGTTATGAGGTAAACAATTTAGCCTCTGAGATCTCTTAACTCTGAGATTCTATGATTTTGTGATTCTATGATTTTCCTTTGGCCTTTAGGCTGCTAAATTACATATATCCTCTTCTTGAACTTTTTGATACCTGTTTTTCCCCAAAATAAGGTAGATATGTGACAAATTTACTTTTCTCTGACAGCTTCTAAGGAGAATGACCACTTCCTTCTAAGGTTCCTTTCATTTCTACTTTAGTAATTAATCACTCTTTGTTTGGACCTAGAATAGCAGTTTTTCTTTTTCCCTTCAACTTTTAAAAAATGACATTATCATTAAGACAAGTCAAGAACTTAATACTAGCTGCTAGTCTTTTGGCAAAGAGGAAGCTCCATCAGATGTTTGAAGGGCTGAAGTTCCCCATCACTACTACATTGTGCCTCTGTAAGTTATCTCTCTTATGTTTCATTAACTACTCCTAATTCCTCCTGCTGTTTAAATGATCATCTGTTTAAACTATAGACTGTGTCATGTCCATTTCTTCCTCCAGTGATCCTCATCCTAATGCTTGGCTGTTTAAACTATAGACAATATATATCATGTCTATTTCTCTTCTCATTGATTTTCACCCTATTGCTCTCTACCACCATCATGTTCCTTGGTGTTCTTACATGAATAAATTTTCTTATCAGGCAATGCCACACTCTTGACCCTTACATGTTTATTTATACTGTTCATTATGATTAAGGTATACCTTTCTAAAGTCAAACTCCAGTCATGAGTCCTATCTTACCAAATATCTATGACAGATTGATGGCAGAATTTTCCTCCTGGCATTAGAATATCTAGTTTACCTGATTTATAAATATTACCTATATTTTGTCATTTTTATATAGACATCAGAAGTTATGGACTTTATTTCTGGTTTTCTTAAATAGATATTGTCTCCCATGAATTATTGGTCCTTTCTTTTGCTATTCTTCCTAGGTAGCATTTTATAGTTAGTAGGCTTAGAAGGTCTATGGGGAAAATTTTCTCCTTCTTTCTCCCTTTTCCAATGAAAGTCCTTTTGATCAAATTTGAAGGACTCAATAAAAAAATATTTTCATCAGCACCCCTTCCCTGGCCAAGTGCCCATCTTCCCTATCTGTTAAGCCATGGTTCATAAATCCAAATCCTCTTGTCATATACTCTACTTTGAGCCAATGGTACACGTCCAATATCTTTCTCTTCTGAAACTCCCACCTTCAGTTGATGCCAGAGATGAAAACAATTCCTGTGTCCTTTGTCTTCACATTCTTAACCAGGACTTCATAATCCTCAGCAATTCTTTCTAGGTTCTTTCCTTACACTAGTTGTATCATTGAAAGGTCAGATCCATTTCTAATTCTTGTAGTTGAACCATTTTTGGTATATTGACAAGACTGCCTCCTGAGAACCAAGTTTCCCCATAATTTAAATCCTTCCATTACAATCTTTTCATGTTATCTTCTAAAGTTGAATCCACACTAGGAAGTATTTCCCCTCTTTGCTACAGACCTTGTAGTTATACTTGTTAAGTACCACTTACCACTGGCCCATCTCAAATGGCTTACCTCTCACAGATGCTGATAGACGACTGTGAAGGAATCACTTGTTCTCACTTTGCCTCATTTTTTCCATATAGTAGCTGGGATTAATGTCATATTAGCCTAAAAATAAGATGCATTTTCTTCTCAATCCTGACTTTTATAAAACATGAGTATAGTCTTTAGTTATTTTTGTTTTTTAGTAATTAGTTTTTTTTCCCTTCAAAAACAGCTTGTTTTAGGACAGTTACCTTTATTTGAAGCAGCCTAATTTGGTCTACTTTTGCAATATCTCTTCCTTGCAAATCTAACATCCTTTTCTATAGCCTCATTCTTCTTGATCTCTCTGAACCTTTGACACTATTGATCATGATATCTTTCAAGGTCTCTTTCTGTTTTACAGCTAAAAGCCCCTTGATTATCTTTTTGTTTTCCTTTCTATCTCTGTCTCTGTCTCTGCCTCTGCCTCTGTCTCTGTCTCTGTCTGTCTGTCTCTGTCTGTCTGTCTGTCTGTCTGTCTGTCTCTCCTTTGCTAGATCTTCATCTAGGTCATATACAGTAACAGTAGCTTTGTTCTCCAAGGGTTTTATCCTAGATTTTCTCTTTTTTTCTCTATACTAACTTTGATGGATTCAATTATCATTTCTTTGCAGATGATGCTCAGATGCGTTTAAACTAGTCCTAATCTCTCTTCTGATTTCTAGTTACCATTGCCCTTTGAACTTCTAGGATTAGATGTCTCAGAGATATCTTAATCTCAATATCTCAGAATATAAAATTCATCATGTTTAATTCCTGAGCTCTCTCCTCTTCCCAACTTCCCTATTCTTGTTGGTACCAATTTCCTCCCCAACACCTAAGCTTGGCCCCTCCTTGGTACCATTAACCACTTGCAGTCACCATATATTTCCAGTCTATTCACAGATCTAATTGTTCATACAATTGAGATAATATTTGTAGAAGGCTTAGCACAGTGCCTAGCACATAGTAGGTGCTTAATAAATGCTTATATTTCTCTATGCCCCTCCTTGTATGCCTTCACAATATTTGTCCTAATCATGTCCTAGCTACCTTATATAGCCACCACCTCACTACACAGGCCCTTATCACCTTACAACTTATTACTATAGACTTCTGTTTGGATTCCTTTCATTAAGTTTTTTCTCACTCCAATTTATGCTCCACTCAGATGCCAAAATAATTTTTTTTCCAAAATGTAGATCTGACTATGTCGCCAATCCTCAAACTAAATAAAATCTACTATATTCTTAGGGAGTAGCTAGATAGCTCAGTGAATTGAGAGTCAGGCCTAGAGATAGGAAGTTCTAGGTTCAAATCTGGTCTCAGACACTTCCTAGCTGTGTGACCCTGAGCAAGTCACTTAACCCCCATTGCCTAGTTCTTCCACTCTTCTGCCTTGGCATCAATAAATAGAATTAATTCTAAGGTGGAAGGTAAGGGTTTTAAAAAAATCTACTATATTCTTATTACCTCCAAGATCAAATATGATGCCTGATGGTTTGGCATTTAAAGAATTTTTTGAATCCTGCCCCTTTCTTATCTTTCCTCTTTTCTTATGATTTACCACTCTCTGGCCCCATGCATTCAACTATCGGCTAAACTGTCATACTTGCTAAACCTTACACATTACTCTTTATCCGTGGATTCTGTGCTTTTGTCCTGGGTGTCCCCCATGCCTGAAATTCCCTCACTCCTCACATTCCCTTTTAGTTTCCTTGGATTCCATCCACGTTCAGCTTAGATCTCATCTTCTGCAGGAGTCTCCTTAGCTGCTGGTGCTTTTCCTCTGAGGTTACATTCCATCTACACTGTATATATCTTGCGTGTACATATCACCCATTAGAACATGAGCTCCTTTAGGGCACAGACCATGTGTTTTTCTTTTCTTTGGATCCCCAATACTGAGCACAGTGCTTGGCACAGAGCAACAACTTAATAAATGCTTGTTGTCTGACCTTTTCTTTCTCAAATATAAGTTGAGTAAATTAATGAGATAATATCTGGGTAATCTGATCTCCTTGAAGGAAAATGTGAAATAAGTCAACTTAAAAAATTTCTTTAGTGCACTTATTTTTGACTCCGGCTCTAGCAGAACTCAACAAATCTCTCAGGGGACCTATAGCAGAGAAACCCTGAAGGATTATTCACAGCTGTTCGACATATAGTGGGAGGAGAAAATGTGTCAATTGAATACTGAGCTGCTCTTAATTTCTAGGACAAAAACCTCTATGCTCAGATATTTTGGAGGACCATTAGGATGAAGTATATCAGATTGTCACATCATATTTATGCAGAACATTTTCCAAACAAAGTAATAGTGAGACAGTTTTTTTTCTTCTTTTGAATCTCTAGTGCTTAGCACAGAGCCTGGCATCTAGTAAAGTGATGGCGAAACTATGGCACGGGTTCCAAAGATGGCATGCAGAGCTCTCTCTGTGGACACAGTCGCCTTCCCCCTTCCCCTAGAGTTCTGTTCCTAGACTCGGGTTCAGCTGCTCCTCTCCCCCTGTCTATCACCCCTGACATTTTTCCACATTTCTTGCCCCTCTGCCCAGCAGCCCAATGGGTAAAGGGGGATAGGGCATGCCTGGCACTTAGTGGAGGGAGGGGTGCAGCATTTGCTTTCTGAGGGGGATGGGTATGGCACTCTATTGGGGAGGGGTAGAGTGGGGTAGGGGTCCAGTACTCTGTCTCTAAAAGGTTCATCATCACTGATAAAGCAGATGCTTAATAAATACTTCTTGAATTGACATTATTGCCACTTTAAGTCTTTGTTTCCAACTAAAGATGACAATAAGAATATTCTCTAAATGGCTGGGTGTAGGCTATGAAGGGTGGATGAACTGTTTAGAGATGTTTAAGCACCTGTCCAAAAGGTATTTCTCAGAGGAACATAATTCATGAAAAATGTGAAGTCAGTTTCTTGAGCCAACACATAGTAAAAGGGAAATGAACTCTAAATAAGGAAAGTAGTGACAGATGTACTTGTTTGAGCCTGGAGACGAAGGGCATGAATAATTTTTTGGAGCTGACATTTCCCCCTCCCTCTCCTCCACCCCAACTGAACAATTCACTCCTCACTTTTCATTCCTGACTCTGAAAGAGAAACCTTTTGATTTAGATTTCTGCTTAGGGCCATATTCCCAATGTGTTCATATGGCACCAGCTAATTAAGCCAGTTAACAGATCTGCACAGAAAAGTACAGTACAACCAAGAGACACTGGTGGAGGGTTCACTTGGGGTCAGGCACTTTGAAAGGCTGGGCAAGTCTTCCCCTTCCCAATTGTTCCTTGACCTTGGTCTTTCCCTCTGATGGCAGCGCCATGTAGGGGAAGAATGTAGAGCCTGGTGTCCCAGCAGCAGCACTATGATAGCTGGGAGCACACTCTAGTTTGTAACTCTACAAACCATCAAACAAGCAGTCATTTTGTTAGCATTAAAGCCCAGGTAGGTGGAAGGGGCAATGATGTTCTGATCTCTAAACATACTTTGCTCCTGATTCTTATTACACAGCTGTGACACCTCTCTGCCCATCATGAAAGCTTCCAGATCTTTACTTTTCCTCTTCCTCTCTGATTGTCTAAAAGTCAAGGATTAATAAGCATGTGGTTACTGCAGGGATGTGAGTTTTGCTTATATTTGAAAGTATGAATAATCCAGTTAGCTGTTTCATTGGGCAACTAATTTTTTGGGGGACCAAACTTATGATTTCACTGGTGTATGGAACTGCCACCTACCAATGTAGACTTTGCAATTTATGGTCTTTAGAGAGTTGCCCAGGGGCACTGAGAAGTTAAATGACTAGGTCAGTGTAACATGCTAGAATGTGTTACAACGGATTGAAAGACCAATTTTCTATATCAACACTACATTTGCAACTGATTAACAAGTGAAAAGTAATGAAACAGATCACATATTCAGACTGCTATGGAAATTATGAAAATTCTGTCTCCCAAGATCATCTTTATATTCAATCTGTAAATGTATAAATTTCTATACTTTGTAACCTCAAAGGAAGCATGGGAGTATACCCAGTATTGGCCTTCTTCAAGTCCTTCTTGTGAAGACTCTAAGAAATTCAGTAGGTACTGAGTTCAAGAAATATTCTTTATATGGCAAAATGAGAAGATAGGCAGGAGATTGGAAGATAAGAAGACAACATACAACTATGGCTTTCTGATTACCATATATATTTGCTTTTTTTTTTACACTGTGACATAGGTAGCAATAGGAATGGATTGTGGATGAGGACCAGAATCTAACTAGGTAAATAGGATCTAGAAGCTATTATCAAAAAGAGTGCAAGGCCTAAATCATAAATAAGGATCCCTGCAGGTAAGCATAGTAACTTAGAAAAGCACAAATTGATATTACTTATGTTTTATTGTATTTTTATTTCTTTTGTTAAAAATGAGTAGCATGTAGGCTACTCTTCAACATATATTTGACACCTCTGACCTAGATTATATAGGCAAGTCAGCAAGTAGTAGGGTGAAAGGGCCAAGCCCTGCCCATACAATTTATCAAACTAAGCACCACCCATCCTATGGAATCATTCTCTGCTCACAGGCTTGACCAATTGTGATGCTATTGTCCTCAACCAATTAGCACTTCCTACTGGTTGTATCATCTTCTTATCCATTCCCCCTGTAATCTCTTGCCATGTTTTGAAATCTAGGCCCATGCCCAGGGTTTTAATTAGCATCTTGGGACAATTTTTTACCCTTCTACAAATAGTTACTGATTTTTAAATGCCACATACCTACAGTCAGTTTTTTGTCTTTTCACTAATGCAAGTGCAGATGGAAGGGAAATTTCTGAGTGATAAACAAGCATCAAAAAGTTTCTATTAGTTCTTGATCAATGATACGTGTAAAACCCAGTGCAATTGCTCTTTGGCTATGGGAGGGGGAGTGCCAAGAGGGGAGGGGAAAGAACATGAATCATGTAACCATGGAAAAATATTCTAAATTAATTAATTAATTAAATAAACTTAAAAAAAAAAGAAAGGCAAAAGCACCATTGCTTTCCACAAAGAGATCATATCCTAATTGGTGGTGGTGGGAATACTATGCAAACAAGTATTTATATCCAAGATCTGCACAGTATAAGTGGAAAGTAGCAAAAGAGAAAGCATTAGCAGGGGAGTGGCACAAAGATAAAGAAGAAATTCTTGCAGAAGATGGAATCCGAGCTGAGTCTTAAAAGAAGCTAGGGAAACTAGAGGCAGAGGTGAGGAGGGAGACTATTCCAATTGGTGGTGGTGAGGAGACAGCCAGTAAAAAGGCTTGGAGCAGGAAATGGAGGCTTATGTATAAGAAACAGTAAGAAGGCTAGGCTTTCTGAATTGCTTATTGGGGTGTAGGGAAGTAAAGTATAACTAGACTGGAAAATTAGGAAGAGTTCTTTCTGTGAAAGGCTGTAGGGGCCAAATGAGATTTTGTAGTTGATCCTTAGAGGTAATACGGAACCACTGGAGTTTACTGAGTAAGTCAGATCTGTACTTTAGGAAGATTAATTTGGTAGTTGAGTGAGTACAGAATATACTGGAGTGGGGAGAGATTTGAGGCAGGAAGACCAACCAGAAGGCTTTGGCAATAGCCTAGACATGAGGCAAGAGGGACCTACACCAGGGTGATGGCTTTGTTAGGGGAGAAAAGGGAATGTATAAGAGAAATGTTGTTCAGGCACAAAATGGGAAGACTTGATAACAGACTAGATATGTGGTATGAATGAGCATCTGAAGATGATACAGGCTGTGAGTCTGAATGACAGAGGATGTACTCAATAGTAATGTGGAAATTTAGAAGAAGGGGGAGTTACTGGTTTGAGTTCTGATTTGGACACTTTAATATGAGATATCTCCATATCCAATCTGATATGTTCAATAGGAAGTTAGAGATGCTAAAATGGAGGTCAAGAGAGAGCCTACAGCTTTATAAATATATCTGAAAATAATTTACATAGAGATAACAATTGAACCTATGGGAGTTTAATAGATTAACCAAGCCAGAAAGTAAAGAGGGCCCAATTTTGACCTATAAGGGATTATAGTTAGTGGGCTAACTCAGCAAAGGAGACTGAGAAGACAGATGGATAGAAAACTAGGAAAATTAGAAAGGGGAAAGTATCTAGAAGATGAAGATGATTGGCAGTGTCAAAGTCTTCAGAGAGGTTAAGAAAGATGAGTATTCAGAAAAGGATGTTAGATTCAGAAACTAAGAGATCTTTGGTAACTTTAGAGAAAGTAGTTTCATTTGAATGATCAAGTTGGAAATCGGTTTGCAGAGGGCTTGTAAGAGGGAGAAGAGAGATGAAGTGGAAACATGGATAATAGACATTTAGTCACGGAGTTTCTCAAGGAGTTTAGTCACAAAGGGAAGGAGAGATATAGAACAATGGCTAGCAGGCATTAATGGATCAAGTGAAGGTTTTTAAAGGATGAGAGAGATATGTGTTTGTAAGCAGCAGGGAATCAGCTAGTAAATAGTGAGAGATTGAAGATTAGTGAATTAATGGAGATGCTAGAAGAAGCATTATGCTAGAGAAGATGTGGTATCATGGAATTAAATTTATATGAAGAAGGGTTTGCCTTGTCAAAGAAAAGAACCACTTCTTCCAATGAGGCCACATTCAAGGAGGAGATAATGGAGGGAAAGATATTTGAATTATGTGAGATGAGAAGAAGGGGGGAATAAGGAACTCTTGGCTAAAAACCTTAATTTGTGGGGGAGTTGAAGAACAAAATATAAATCCTAAACTGGGGTAGAGGAGATACTAACAGAGGCTGGAAGAAGAATAAAAATGGTTTGGAATGGTTGCTGTGATGAGTGGGATATTGAAACAATTAGATAGGTATAAAAGAATTTTCTTGTTGCCTTCAGAACCTAGTTGATATTATATAACAGAAATTTGTGGTAAACCCAGACATGAAGGTTTATGTGATTCTTCTCAAAATTATTTTGGCAGTCTGTGCAAAGGCAGCAGTTGATGGGAGTAATCTAAAGTTGGGGTTTGGCAAGTACTTCTTTGATAGTAGGACATGGTGTTTGAGGATAGAGGATACACCATGGAGAACTGGTTTGTCTCTGGTTCAACAAGGGTTGAGATAGTGAGGGAAGGACCGTAGCCAGTGCAAGTTAGGTTTCTGGCCTTTTACCAATATACCAGTATGTCACAGAGCTGGAAGGAAAATTTATAATTCTACAGCAATTGAAAAGATTCTGCCTTTAGGAAAGATATGCTGATTATTACTGAGGAAATAAGGTGATTATCAGAGGACATAGTAATACATCCTACAGTTTTCCATTAGTACACCAATACACCCTATTGCAGAAAGCAACCCTGAGGCCAGCTTTCCCAATTTCTACCAGCTAAAGCTGAATACTTCATGTTCTGAAACAACATGTATCTCAGGGGTAGTTTACAAAGGTAAATTCACTTTGCACTGACTTGACCAGAAGCTGAGGCACAGAGACTATACCTAAAGCAAGGAATCTGTGAGACGTATTTTTTCCTTGTAAAATTTTCTGTTAGCAAAATGGTTTTTAACTTTAAAAGCCAATGGTTGCAGAATTGTAGATTTAGAGCCGGAAAGGACCTTAGACATCATTGAGTCTAATTTCCTCATTTTATTTTATTATTTTTAATTGAAAAATTTTATTTAATTAAGTGATTTACAATATTTTTCCATGGTTACATGATTCATGTTCTTTCCCTCCTCTCCCCACCCCATAGCCAAAAAGTAATTTCACTGGATTTTACGTATGTTATTGATCAAGATCTATTTCCATATTATAAATATTAGCATTAAGGTGATTGCTTAGAGTCTATATTCCCTATCATGTCCCCATCGACTCATGTGATCAGGCAGTTGTTTTTCTTCTGTCTTTCTACTCCCACAGTTTTTTCTCTGGATGTGGATAGTGTTCTTTCTCATAAGTCCCTCAGAATTGTCCTGGATTATTGCACTGCTGCTAGTAGAAAAGTCCATTACATTTGATTGTGCCACAGTATATCTGTCTCTGTGTACAATGTTCTCCTGGTTCTGCTCCTTTCACTCTGCATCAATTCCTGGAGGTCATTCCAGTTCACATGGAATTTGTTCAGTTCATTATTCCTTATAGCACAATAGTATTCCATCAACCACAGATACCACATTTTGTTCAGCCATTCCCCAATCGAAGGGCATCCCCTCATTTTCCAATTTTTTTGCTGCTATAAAGAGCTCAACTATAAATATTTTTGTACAGTCTTTTCCCTTATTATCTCTTTGGGGTATAACTCCAGCAGTCAATCCCCACATTTTAAAGAGAGATGAAAAAATGGAGTCCCAGAGAGGATAAGTGGTCTGCCCTAGGATTGACAAATAATAAGTGGCAGAACAAGGATGTGAAGCCAAATCCTACAATAGCAAATTCAGTGCTCTTTCAGCTATACCATGCTGATTTGGACCTGTCTTCTCATCTGTGCAAAAGAACAGAGAATCAAGGCTTTGGTTGGCAATGATGATTTTAAAAATATATATGATTTTGTACTTTATTGGTCAGAAGGTGGAGAGAAGGTTCCTAAAATTAATTATGTGATTTAAAAACTAAGGATAGACAATACATGAATGGAAGTGATGTTATAGGTGTGTTGGCAAAAAATATCAACCTTTTTTTTCAGTCCCATAACAATTATAACCAAATTCAGGGATAATGATTTGGAGAACTCATTTCATGTACCCCCCCCAAACCACAGGTACACCCAAATTTTGATATATTCTGATAATACTGCTTGAGGCTCAGGAAACAAGCTGGAACATTTTATAACATATAACAAAAAGGATGTCTTAATTAGGACAGATATGTCATGAATGGGGATTAGAAACTGATTATGGTACAGATGGCACATGAATTCTCAGAAGATTTGATAATGTATCTGACTGACAAATGCTCCATGGTGACCCTGAAGGCACACATACCTTCCATCCCATGCATACATACACGAATAAGATATATATGTGTATATATGTATATAATATATGTGTATTTAAATATACATTCATAATAATATGTATGTATATTATATATGTATATATTTGACTGTTTACCTCAGAAGAAATTGTTGGTCACCATGAATTAGCTTGGTCTATGACTGAATATATCAATAATTGCTCACAAACTCTGTTAACTAACTTCAAAGGTGAATCTGTCACCAATTACTACATTGAATATTGGGAAATGATTTTTGGCAAAGGAATCATAGAGGTAAAGAAAAAATAGAATTTCTTACTCTGTTTTTAACCTAAAAATAAGAAATTAAGCATTATTAATTCTTAATTTATAGACTGACACTAATACCTTTACTTGGTTGGGAAGTCAAATGATCATGTCACATATATGTGCATGCGGCATATACAGTATGTGAGATATCTTAGGGGAAAAGTGGAGTTTTTCCTTGTGGATAAGTTAAGTGGTGCCTAATTCATTTTCTTTTAGTGTATTTATAGTTTGCTTGTGCCTGGCTAAAGGAAGTTACAAATTACCTAGTGATAACTAAACTAACCATCACAGAATAGACAACTAGGTTAAAAAGATCCAGCAAAGAAACCACAGATCATGCAAATCAAGTAAATTAGAAAAAAAATGGAAAAGATAATTTCTAGGAAAAGCTTTCTTTTTCAGCCACACCATACGGCAAAAAAAGGACAATATAACGTGTGCTGACAAGAAGTCAGTTACAAATATGATTTTATCAAGAAAATTATTTGAAATATGGATTTTATCTGAGATCCATAGTAACTCATAATTATGTATACAAAATATACCACAAACCATAGTTTTCATAGCTTAAAACTGCTGTATTGAGGTGTTAGCTAATAATAGAATGATCTCATTACAATTTGCACTACATTTAAAAACTAAGCTTCTTAATATGATTTAAATACCTTACCTATAAAAACTCATATCAGCACACTAAAAATTTCCCCCACCAACTTGGAAAGGGAATTTTATATCTTGTTAAAAATTTTTCCAAAAGAAGAGTTTCCATGAGTTTTGGATCCCATTTGTTAAAAATATAAAAATAAAATACCTCATTATTTTGTGAGGATAATGATATGAGATCAGGTGAAATGGAAATTTAATAGCTGAAGTTTGATAAAAACCTTTACATAATTGATAATTGGAATTGAACATGAGTATTCTGGCCTAATAAGTTGCAAATGTTGAATTTCTTATATTTTTATCTATTTTTATTTGTGAGGTATCTTTTATTTGCTTTGAGTGCCATCAAAACTTAGTTGTGAAATAAATTAAATGTGGAATTAGAGCTCTAAATCACTGTATCACAAAGTGTTAAACCAAGATTTAAAAAAAATTATGAAGAATATTCAATTGCAATGTTCTCGCTAAAAATATTTTTTAAAAGAAAGAGGCTTTGTGTACTTTAATAAAATTATTTAAAAATTGGATATATTTTAGAATCCATATAGTTAGAGCAACATATATGAAGTTTATGCCTAAATTAATGGTACATATATTTTGTGCTAAATTTTTTAATGATACAGATACTTGAGTAAAAAAAGTTTGGAATCTACTTAGTTTAAGGAACAAGAGGCTACACATAGCTTCATGGAGGATTCAGCAATGAATCCCAATGACAGACAATTGATGGTTATTGTTGGCTCTTACTAACTATAAAAGACTGAATAAGAAATATTAGGCATTCCACAACAGGTTGCATGTTCATGGGGAGGAGGATGGGGAATGAAATTGCTTGTGTCAGAATAATTATCTCTTTGTCATGAACTAGTTGTTTGGTTGTTGTTCTTAATACTCAAAGAGGATGGTAATGACAGAGGCTGAGTTATTCAGAGTTGTCAAGACAAAAGTCAAGATGACTGCTGATGGCTTGGGATGCAGGATGACCTTGGTGTCTTTGACATCTAACCAAGCTCTCTTCCACAGCATCTGCTTTATGCCTGAGGAAACAAATTCAGGCTGCCTTCACATGCCTGGGGTAGACATCCCACTAACTCATCGACAGGTTTGAGGTCTGTTGGTCACTCTGAACCTGGTTTACCTGCCTGCTGAGATGGCTTTACTGAGGTATGGCCACTGCACATGCTACAGCTTCTTGGAACCACAGGTGAGAGCAGAATAGCAGAGGAAAGATGTCTTAAAAGGGTCTTGGCAAGCCCTCACACCAGAGGTACTAGTCTTCTCTAGGCTCCCTATACATCCCTGTGAACTAGTGGAGATAGGGTAAATATTTGCACCAGGCTATGTTTTGACCATGTTAATTGGTTATAAATAAGATAGTATAGGAGATAGAAGGATCTCTAGTCTAATTGATAATCTTTAGAGATATCCTATCCTTTTACCATAGTGGAAGCATTTCTATAGCACTTACTATATATTAAATGCTTTTTACAAGTATCTAATTCAATCCTTATAATGACCCAGTAAGAGAGGTACTATTATTATTCCCATTTTACAATTCAGGAAACTGAGGCAGACCAAGATTAGGTAACTTGCCTAGGGCCACATAGCTAGTAAGTATCTGAGGCTAGATTTGAATTCAGGTTATCCTAACTCTAGGCCCAGTGCTCTTTTCACTCTGTCACTAGCTACCTCTGGTGCCATAGAACTAAGAGTTGTTCTGAGGAGAAATGATTAGTAAGAATCATCCCATCGCTGCAGCTCAGCGTAGGTTTTGGAAACTCTGTGATCAATTGGGTCCTGAAAGATTAGGTACCCTCTCCACCTAATTTTTAATCCAAGTCCTCTGAATCTGAGAAGATACCCCAAGAGATTCAGGGATTCCTACTGTAAACTTCTAATATTGAGTCTTTTGAGGCCCCTGATCATCAGCATATTCTAGCTGGGTTCAAGAAACCCTTTTAGAGATGAAAGATCCTTTCTCAAGTCCTATGAATTCAGAAAAAAAATATCCAAGAAATAGATACAGTTCATGGTCTCTATCATAAGCTTCTGACCCTGAAATCTATGTGATTCCTTATAGGACCTTAGCTTCTGAAGTCTTTCTTAAAATAAAAACATGGTATGAGAAGACAGATTGACAGATAGAAAGATAGACAGACAGATGGATGATAGATAGCTGATGGGCAGAGAAATGCATATAGATATAGATGATGGAAGATAGGGTAGTTAGATGGTAGGTAAACAGGATATGATAGGTAGATAGGATGAATAGATAGGTAGATAGATGTAGATAGGTAGATAGATGGATGGATATATATATATATATATGTAGATGTAGATGTAGATGTAGACATAAATAAAATATTTATTAGGCACTTACTTTGTGCCAGACTCTGTTCTAAGTCCATGTCATACAAATGCAAGCAATTAAAATGGTCTCTACCCTCAAGGATCTTTAATTCTAACAGAGGATAACAAAACATAAAAACGAGCTAGAAAGTCGAGGGGCTGACCCATATATTGGTAAGGCTTCTAGTGAAGAGGCAAAGCAGTTTAGAGAATGAGTTGAACTGAAAGTGGGAAACTTTGTGATGTCTCTTAGAGGTATTATCTCCTAAACATTGAAAGTATAAGGGTATCTGGTAGAAGACCTGACACAACATTTGAAAAAGATAGTAGACATATATATTATCTGGGATTCATCAGTGAATCTGAACCTGCTGAAAAATATACTATGCATGACTTTGATTCTAGATAAGAGGCAGTCACTCATATTCTAAATGATATTTATGCAGTGGGCAATATACAAGTACCACCAAGGGTAGGAATTTAAGAGTGCAGATTGTGGGATAGTTCATGAAAAAAATTCATAATTGTCAAGTTTTAAAAGTACAGATTTATTGCATGAGATTCAAAGCCTTGTGATAGATTCTTTATACTTTGGCAGCTGTTGCCTGAGAAAACAGGGCTGGAGATCTTGGCATAGCATAGAAGATTGATGTGTATGGAAATCAAAGCCATCCATTCATCAACTATAGAGTAAGCTACAGCAGGCTATTCAATTTCTAGGGAGCAAGGGTCATTTCCGACACTTAAGAAATATAGCCCAGAATCAGGATCACAAAGGTCTCTTGATTGATTTAAAATATTATGGTCTTTATCAGGTGTTCCTCAGTGAGTGGACTGAGTTGGTAGAATAGCCTAAGAAAAAGAGATAATATAATTGATATCCTGCATGAGTTTTGTCATTACTGTAAGCAAGCCATTCACATCTCAAAGGAATGAATACATGCCCCTGGAATATCATTCTCATAATAATAATGATAATATAAAAATAATAGTTAACATTTATATAATACTAATTATGTGCCAGGTACTGGCTAAGTGCTTTACAATTATTATCTCATTTGATCCTCAAAAGGAGTTCACAGCCCAATGGGGGAGACAACATACAGTTATTTACAAACAATCCCTTTACAGAATAAAGTGGAAACAACCAGCAGTTTGTTTAATGCCATCTACACCTGCCTGGAACTTTACAAACTGTTTGATCATTTACCAGAGTGTTGTTTTTACCACAACATCAATTCTATGATTTTCACTAGCTGTGTAGAGGAAGTAGGAACCCCTCAAGGGATTACCTGGGTAAGCTGAACTGTGAATTTCCAGCAGGGGAAAGATCATAGAATTGTCTTAGTTGGCTCTAAAGGCTTTGAGCAGTAAGGCTGTTCTTAAGCAGAAGGATATTTTGCTGAATTTTGAGAGCAGCATGGAGACCAGTTTTGACAGCTTAGAGGAACTTATGTTTGACTATTTCATGAATAGAGGGTGAACCAATACAGACAATACAACCAATTGTCATTATGCATAATAAGAGATGTTGGCTGATGGAAACCAAAGCTGTAAAAAGAAATCTCTTAGGGTCTGTGTCAAATGGATTATAACCAAGATTTTAATATTATTTGTGACTATCAAATACTTTGACAGGCAGTGGCAAAATCCATTTTTATGTATAAAATAGGCGTGTGTGTGTGTGTGTGTGTGTTTCCCATGTTGACTCTGTATATCCATATGGGTCTATCTAGATAGGTTCACAAGGAGGCTCTCTGGAGTTTCATCTGCTTACTTTTCTCCAAGGGAGACAGATTCCTGTGAGGAGGTGAACAAAAGATTGGGGATATGAAGCTAGATACTCTGGTCTCCTCAGAGAGGAACTACTGGGCTAGAATGACATCTATCTATCTCTTTATGTTAAGTATTCTTCATCTAGAGGGACAAGGAAGGAATGCCCCAAGCTAAGTAACTAAGACTTGACTTTCTTCCCACCAAATGCCAGTTACACAAAGATGACACACAGATAATAGCAAACAAATCCATTTATTTAGGATATTAGCTTGGATAACAGTAATCAGAAAAGTTTTCAGATGAGATATCTCAGCTCAACTAAAAGAGAGAGTTCCAAATTTCACCCAAGAGGGAATTCCAAGAAGTCTCTAATATAGTAAACTGGGGACAGGGATATGATCAAGGTGCTGGAATCCTCTACAAGTCAGTTCTTTATAGAGTTTTTCTTTGCCATCAGGGACCTCTCCTTGGTAGCCGCTGCTACTACTACTCCATGTATGATTTTTTCTCTTAAAAATTTTTTTTCATGAAAACCCACATAATCATAAAAATGAATGTTTCCATGCAAAATAGGCCAGAAAATGGGAATTTTACAGGAAACCTTGAATCTATTACACATAGCTGGTAATACCAACATTGTATTGTTTGTCCATGTTGCTCCAGCAACCTCTTGTCTTCTATGCATATTTGTACATGTTTTGTTAACATTCTTCTCTCCTCTCTCTTAATTTTTTTTTGCATCACAACACTCTTTCACAATTTCCCCCTGACTCTTAAAAATTCTCACTTGTAACAAAAATATCCTTAAACAAAATAAATTTATATTGTAATGATCATGTCTGGAATTGCATATCTCACTCTTCATCTATAATCTATCAAGAGGTAAGATGCAGACTTCAACAGTATCTAGAGTCATTAGTTTTGTTTTTGATTTTATGAGTTCTTAAGTCCTTCAAAATTGTTTTGTTTTACAATATTTTCATCATTACGTAAATAGTTTTTCTTCTGCTCACTTTGTTCTACTTCAGTTTATATAAGTCTTTCCAGGTTTCTATGAATCCTTTTCTTTTGTTATTCCTTGTGATACAAATTATATTCCTTTATTAATATACAGTAATTTATTCTGCCATTCTTCAGTTGTTGGGACCTCACTATGTTTATAGTTCCTTGTTATAATAAAAAAGTGTTACTATAAATATTTTTATACACATGGATTCTTTTCCTTTTTCTTTGCTTTCTAATATATATATATATATATGCCTAGTAGTGGTATCCCTGAGTTAAAGGGAAAGTATAGATTAGTGACTTTTGGTAATTTTTCAAATTGCTTTCCCAAAATGTACTAGTATATAACTACTCTAACAGTATATTAGCGTAGAAATTCCAATCATTAAAACTTCCCCTTTTTGCCATTTTTGCTAATTTAATGGTTGTGAGATAGAGCTTCAGTTTTGTTTTCATTTGCATTTCTTTTATTATTAGTGATTTGGTGAATTTTTTGATATGGTTGTTTATTGCTTAGATTTCTTCCCTTGAGAACTACCTGTTCATATTCTTCACTTCCTTTGACCCATTATCTCTTGGGAGAACAGCTCTTGCTCTATTATATTTGTATCAATTTCACATATATCTTAGATGGCTGACCTTTATCAGAGAATCTTGCTGCAAATATTTCCCCCCACTATACTGTTTTCTTTAGAAGTCTAACAATCTCTTTTATCTGTGCAAAACCTTTTCAATTTTGTGTAGTTACAACTAACCATTTTAACTCCCCTGATTCTTTGTATCTCTTGCTTGGCCAAGAATCTATTCTTTATCTCTTGCTATGAATATCTCCTTCCATTGTTCCTTGTTTCTGATATGACCTTTAATATCTAGATTGCATATCCATTTGGCACTTATCAGAGGAAATGGTGTCATATTTCATACTTTATTTAAATATAATTTCTTCCAGATTACTTTTCAGTTTTCCCAGCAGCTAGATTTGGATTCAGGGTAGTAGGGTTTGAATCACAGTTCTAACACTACTTTCTGACCTTGGGTTAATTGCTTAGTCTCTCAGGGTCTCCATTTTTCACCCATAAAATGAGTGATAATAATATTTATACTACCTTCTTCAGAGAGATTTTTTGAAGAAATTTTTTTGTGAACTGCCAAGTACTTTATAAATGGTGTTAATTATTATTATTACAATCTTGAATGCGGTAGCCTTTTCATATTGTTTTTTTAATTTTTTTTAAACCCTTAACTTCTGTGGATTGGCTCCTAGGTGGAAGAGTGGTAAGGGTGGGCAATGGGGGCCAAATGACTTGCCCAGGGTCACATAGCTGGGAAGTGTCTGAGGCCGAATTTGAACCTAGGACCTCCTGTCTCTAGGCCTGACTCTCAATCAACTGAGCTACCCAGCTGCCCCGTGGTAGCCTTTTGATAAAGCACAGTGGATATAGTGCCAGGTCTGAAGACAGGAAGACTCATCTTCATAAGTTCAAATCTGGCTTCAGATACTTACTAGTTGTGTGACCCTGGGAATGTCAGTTATTCCTGTTTGCCTCCATTTTTTCATCTGTAAAATGAGCTGAAGAAGGAAATAGCATACCACTATAGTATCTCTGCCAAGAAAACCTCAAAGAGGGTCACCAAGAGTTGGACACAACTGAAACAAATGAACAAGTCTTTTGGAATTGTATAGGGAGACAAGCCTGCTAATGTAGGGTATAGAATGATTTCAAAGACAGAAAAATGTGGGTTTGAAGCCTGAATCTGACATTGTGTGTGACTCTTGGCAGATCACTCAATCTCTCTGAATTTTAGTCTCCTCAACAGTAAACTTAGTATAATAGTTTTAGCACTTAAATGAATGGGATGATGTATGTGAAACATGGTTGATTTTGGCTCCACTCTCTGGGCCAGGTTTTCAGGTACCCTGAGGAGTTTGTGGTATCTCTTTTCTCTACCACTGGGCCCCCAACTTCTTAGAATGCCAGTGACTACCACTCCCAGTTTCATTTTCCACCTCAATAGTTCACTTTCCCCAAATAATATTTACTTCAAAGACATAGCAAGAAGAAATATATAATCACCTCCTCCCCAATCTTGAGATCATAATTCTATCATCTAAATATAAGATTTATAACTTATTTCTGTTTCTACAGCATTGGTTCACCAAGTTCACATCCAAAGGTAGAATCACTGCTCCCTTTTCTTGGCCCAGGATCCAGAATCCTTCAATGCTTCTTAGGCATTGAAAATGAATTGGCTGCAATACCTGGCCTGGGATGCTGCACTTCAGGATCCTTGTGACTCATGATCCTGCCCTAGATTAGAGACTCTATTCCTCATGCCCAGAACCAAAAAAGAACTAAAGAAAAGGCCCATTTTCCAGTGCCATATGGCCTCAGAAGTAGAAGGCTCCATAGTAAAAGGACTTAAGAAATGGTTTTCTTACTGGAAGCTGTGAAGGAAACACTTCACTTTCTTCACTGGAATTCAGCAAAACCATGACTGGTGCTGATAGCCCTTTCTTAGCTGTACAGCCAGTAGAAGAAAGCTCTTCTCAGCCTTATAGTATCACTACCAGAGGAGTTACAGAATATGCATGCATGATTCTGTTTTCACTATTCTCCTGGAAACAACTCCTTACTTCTCCATATGAAGAGATGACTTCTCAGGTAGTGGGGCAGGCACTAGACATCTATTACATATGTAAAGTGCTTTGTTAAACTTGAAGTTATATGTACAAAAAGCTCACTTCCATCCCCAAAGAAAACAGAAAATCAAATACGATAATCTGAGACAATATTGGCTAATGCTATTTTTAATTTGGATGAGAAAGAAGGGGTATTTAAACACTAGTACTGACAAGTACTTCCCTTGTCTTCCTATATCCTTCACTCAGTCTGTACTTTTTTTTTTTTTGGTAGTACTACTCCTAATTCCAGCTCTTGCTTATTCCCAGTCAGTCAAAATATACAGTCAGTTACTTGCAAACAGTTCTGGGGTCAGCATCTGTCCCTCTCTGCCCAAATTGTGTATGAATCATTGCTTGTAGGATTTGGCTCACTGGAGACAGAGGCTTTCTATTCATTTCCTTTCATTTTCAGCAGAAAGGGCTTTGATCCATTTATACTAACATTCACTATGCTATCAATAGACAACCTCAACGGAGAAGAATGGGCACATGGCAGCATAATTGAATCAAACTAAAGTTTTTTCTCTTAAGAAACAAATAAAGTGTTTTGTCTGATACCCAGAAAGGGGGCCTCTGTCTAGAAATATACTTTTAAAAGTCTGTTTCCTTAAAAAAAACACTCTGCTAAAATATTGATTTCAGACTCCCCTCAGAAGTGTTAACTAAATATGCAAGTCTGCTCTGGTTTTCCCCTTTCCTCAAAAGAATCCAAACCCACAGCCATTTGTTCCCTTGTTTATATCCCACAGACCCATCATGGAGAAATAGAATTTAATTTGCCCTGCTGGAGCCTGAATTCAACTTTTGCATTTATGGTTAGGATTTTTTTTAACTATAAATATTTGCCACATAGAAATGTAAGAGGAAAGCCAAGAAGCATAAGAGTAAACTGTTAGCTCATTTTTAAAGGCCTTTCTAATTTTCTTTTTATCTTTTTCTATCAGACAAAAATCTTTAGGGATTTCTCTAGCACCTTTCATCTGTAGCTTTCAGAGCACTTTACACTCTTTATCTAATTAAGACTCTAAATACCTCAGTGTGAGAGGGAAACAAGCATGCCATAAACCTGACAAACAGAAGCTAGGTCCCTAGAAACTTCACTAGTCCTTAGATGATGAGAATGTGCTGAATTTAAAGACTAGAAAGGTATGCATTACATTATGTTGTAATCTTCATGGGATATAGGGCCATAGGGGTAGGGCTGGTGGGTTAACTAGCACTTTTCTTGAGGGCAATTCATCTTGGTGGAAAAATAAGCAATAGACAATAGAAAGCCCCAGGAGTTTTTTAAAGCAGATGAATGACATGATCAGAGCTATGAATAAGAAAGATTAATATGGCAGCTGTATGAAGAATGGATAGTAGGAAGAGAGCAAGGTAAAGGCACTTGTAATGAGGACATTTTATTAGGTCATACAGGTGGCTAATAAAGGTCTCTACTAGGTTGGTAGCCAGGTAATAGAGAGCAATTTAAGAGATGTTTTGGAAATACAATGGATTTAATTGATAACTGACTGAATATTCAACGAATAAAAGTAGTAAGAAAGATTTTGCTGGCTTAGAGAGATGCTTATTAAATACTTTCTGTAAAGGGTAATGATGAAGTTGATGATGCAGCATTTAAGAATTACCTTATGTGGGGAACCTCAGAAAAGTGCTCCCAAGTTCATGGCATTCCATGATGGATCAGCACTGTTTTAGATACATATTTCATAAGTCCTCTTAAGTATTTGTAATTTTTAACCAGTTAACCAGAGGACACATTAGTCTAAGCCAAAAGGTAAAATTTATTCAAATAACATGATAAATAAAGGAATGAGAAAAGATTCCCAGTATGCACACAAGTAGTACTTTTTCCCATAGATGGGAGGAGAGCACATAAGAAGTTAACACATATGGCCAAGGAATGAAAACCATGTGAGGAGAACACACACATAGAGACATCTGTGGGTAAGACAATGTACATCTGCAACACTGCAGAGTTGCAGATGTCCTCTGGAGATGTCCTCATACTGTTATCTTTTGAATCTTTCCTTCCTTCCTTCCTTCCTTCCTTCCTTCCTTCCTT
This sequence comes from Gracilinanus agilis, assembly GCF_016433145.1. Taxonomy (NCBI): domain Eukaryota; kingdom Metazoa; phylum Chordata; class Mammalia; order Didelphimorphia; family Didelphidae; genus Gracilinanus; species Gracilinanus agilis. The sequence goes on from NC_058131.1 coordinate 490,045,034, forward strand.
CCTTCCTTCCTTCCTTCCTTCCTTCTCCCCTCTCTCTTTTTCCACTTCCTTTTCTTTCTTCTTTTTTTTCTTCCTCCTCCTCCTTTTTCTTCCCTTCCTCTTCTAAGCCTAGAGACAGGAGGTCTTAGGTTCAAATCTGGCCTCAGACACTTTCTAGATATATGGCCCTGGGCAAGTCATTTAACAGCCATTGCCTTAGTCCTTACTGCTCTTCTGCCTTGGAACTAATACATAGTATTGATTCTAAGACAGAAAGTAAGGTTTTTTATTATAAAAAAAGATTAGAATCTCAGAGCTTCCAGTTCCTTTGAAAGTGGACCATTTATTTCATTTGTCCAATTTAGACCCATGCTATCTGGTGCCCCATTACTAAACACTATATTTCACATCAACTAAATCTCTAGGTATTGGAATGCAATTTCCTGTTTCATGCTGTTCTCTGTATAAAGGCCACCATTTGCCTCCATCAGCTTCATTGTAGTAGTCATTTTGGGGAGTTTTGTATGTCAGATTTAGTGAGCACTTTGGCTTTGGAAAGATGATAGGAGCAACTGTAAACCTTTAGCTATTAATGTAAGTACCACTTATGTGGCAGAGCTATTGAGTCTTCTTGAAGTTGGGTTACATAATGATAGAGCCAGCAAGGTCACCTGGAGACATGGAAACAGACATGTCACTTAAAATATTTTTTATAGTGTAACCTTTAAAATTTATTGTTGTATGGATATAGGAGAATCTGACGGATGCAAAGAGAATGACCTTTAATATATAAAGAGAAGTATTATGACATAGTGGAAAGAGTATTGGATTTAGAGCTAGAAGATGAGAATCTGAGTCTCAGCCCTGCTACTTGCTAACTGGATGGCCCTTAGTAAGTCACTTTTGCCTCTGAGTGTCAACATTGGCATCTGTAAAATGAAGGGGTTGGACTAGATCAGATGTTTAGAATAGATCTAATCCATGAATCTATTTCTTTAGCTACCTCCCCATCTCTGAGCAAGGAGAGTTGAATAATGAGATGAAGAGAATATCTATAATAGTTGATCTTTATTGAGTACTGTATTGAAAGTTATGCTGACTTGGTGATCCCATTGTTCTTAGTCCTGCTTGTCAATCAGTGTTGAAAGAGGCTCTCTTTGGGGAAGCATCACCCAGTCTTCAGCTTTTGTATTATTTGCTCTCAGTCATATAAACAGATCACCGCCTACCTGTTAGCTAGCATGTGCTGGAAATTGGGGAGATGAGCTGCAATGACCCATTCCCTTTTGCTGGCATGGACCTGACTTGTTTTTGTCTCATTACAAAAGTTATTAATAAAAGCTGACTCTATCTTGAATCCCTTGTTGAACCTTAGTGATCAGTTCATCAATTTGTTGCTACCTTGACATATTTTTTTAAACCCTTACCTTCTATCTTTGAATCAATACTGTGCATTGAGTCCAAGCCAGAAGAGTGGTAAGGGATAGGCAATGGGGATTAAGTGACTTGCTCAGGCTCACACAGTGAGGAAGTTCTGAGGTCATATTTGAACTCAGGACCCCCCATCTCTAAGACTGACTTTCAGTCCACTGAGCTACCTAGCTGCCGCCTGACATTTAAAAAAAATAAACTCTTTTTAATTCTCATTTTCCTGAGTTTTGTATCACTAATCAGGGCAAAAGCCCTCCTTCCTATAATTTTCCTTTCAATAACCTGTACAGTTTCAAGGTATTTTTTCCCCTACTATGCCTCAGATGTTATCTTACTCTGGAACTTCCCTCAGTGTCTGTAAGCTCTTCACCCTATAACACCTGTTTCTTCTGCCTTCTCACCCTGGAACATCCCTCTGCCATAGTGGTCCCCTTCTCCGAATTGGTGAGTTCTTCCCAGTGCTTCCACTTAGAAGAAGGGCCCAGGCAGGCAACTCTTCATTCCCCTCCTGTCTCTACTTTGGGCTTTTAAACCTTGGCACATGTACCTTCAGATCTTTCTCTCCCTTTCCTGGTTTTTAGCTCCCTTTAGTGTATTTTCCTTCCCTGTTAGAATGCAAGCTCCTTGAAGGAAAGTTACAAAACTTTCTTTTTTTCTTGTATTTTTATCTCTAATGCTTAGCACAGTGCCTGGCACAGAGTAAGCACTTAACGTTAGTTTCCTGCCTGCCTTTTCTTCATACTTTATCTCATTTTATTTTCTCAATAATCTTTTGAGGTCTATAGGGAGCTCAAATATTCTTCTTCCCATTTTACAGAAGAAGAAAGTTAAGCTCATAGAGCAAATAGGATAGAGAAGAAGAGATGGAAAATTAATTCATTTGAAGTTTTATGAAATGGCTAGCATATTTTATGCATTTTTATTTCACTGTCCCTAATGAAATTAAATTGGCAGGTGGTTTTTTTATTGTATTCCTCATTCATCTGAGACAAGAATCACGGCCACTGATAAAGCTTGTGTCCCTAAGAGGCTCATTTCTACTCCTAAATACCCAACTACCTCCATATCTTGGCGTGAAAATAATTTTTTTCTGAGACATTGTCTGCAAAATACTCAGCTCCTAAAAGTACTAGAGAAATATAATGAAGTGCTCCCATTGTAAGTGCGGAGTGCTTCTAGATTAGCTCTGCATTGCAGCATTACAAGCATCCCTTAACTATTTTACTTATTTCTTCTAGTGGAAACAGATAAACAGGAACAGCAGAGGTCTGTCCCCATTTTCTCCAATAAAATTATTCATTCCAACTATCCCTCTTGTTATTCCTGTGTCAGAGGCTATTTCTTCAGATAAAAAATCTGGTTATACTTTGGCAAACTACTTCTCATTTCTGACTCATTTATTGCCTTTACCTATATAATCTGGGGATTTCAGTATATGACACAGTCTCTTTTCCCCACAGCCCTTTCCTAGGGGTGTTACGGTTTTATTATTCAGTTGTTTTAGTTGTGTCTAATTTTTGTGACCCCATTTGGAGATTTTCTTGGCAAAGAAATTGGAGTGTTTTGCCGTTTTCTTCTCCAGTGCAGTTTTACCGATGAAGAATGAAGGCAAACAGGATTAAGTGATTTGCCCAGGGTCACATAGCTAGTAAGTGTCAGGGGAGGGATTTGAACTCAGGTCTTCCTACACCAGGCAGGGCAGCTCTATCCATTGTGCTACCTAGCTGCACTGGGGTGTTATGGTAGAAGCTTATTTATCAACTTCCCTGTTCTGATGAATAGGCTAGTTATTTTCCTTAATGGGTATTATAAGGAATAACTCTGGGAATGGATGTGAGAGGAAAAGATACAGTGGGAAATATAGGTAATTATTTTTTTTTATTTTTTAAAAGCATGCTAGTTCCTTAAAGGCCAAAACTATTTGATTTCAATCTTTTTATTCTTAACACTTAACAATGCCTGGCACATAGTAGGCATTTAAATGTTTATTGAATTGGATTGAAAATGCTTACTAAGTGTTGGGGATATAAATAAGAAAAAGAGACAGCCTCTGCTTTCAAAGAACTTACAATCTAGAAGAAGGAAAATGACATACCCAAGGAAACTGAAAAAAGAGGAACAGCCACCAGGGAGTGCCCAGTATAGGGGCCTGGTGTTCCATGTGGGGGAAATGAAGTATTTGCTGATGGAAAATGAAGTACTTGCATAGTTTTGAGTCTTTTGTAAAGGAAGGCTTTGGGAAGAGTTTGATGTTCCACATTAATCCTAGGGAGAAAGAATGAGGTAGGTGATGAGATTTTTGATGATCATTTTATGGGAGTCTAAAGGGGGCAGAATATTTTTTGGAGTCAAGGCCAAGCAGAGCTACTGTTGGAAATACTGAATAAGTGCTTGTTGCTTGTTTGCTTGATGTAAGGGAAAAAATTGCCAACAGTTAGGCTTCTCCAGAAGTGGAATGGGAAATTTTAAGAAGTAATGTATTCTCCCTGATGGCTGGGTGTGACCACTTGTTGGTTGTATTCTAGAGAGGACTTTTGTTCAGGTTCAGTTTAGATCTGGATTTGGCTTTACTCCTGCTACAATATTTTTTGAATATAATATTGTGTGACTTATAAGATCCCTTTGTCTCTTATTATATCAGTCTAAGTATGACTTAGATAAACTTTGTCCTAACCAATGTATTTACCTTTAATAGTTCAGAGAACACAGTTCACAGCAAAGACATTTATCTAATGAAATGACAATGTAAAAGTAGCAACAAAAAACTCTCCCCATAAATCTGAGGCAAAAGCTTGCATGAATATATACAAATCCCAGTGGAAAGAGTAGCCCCATATAGGGGACATACATGTAAAGGAACAAACATAGGGAACCTGTGTTTTAAGACAGACTGGGAAAGTTCAAAATACCTAAGTCCCTTACAGGCAAGAAACGTCAATCTTCTTTACTTGCTGCTTATGTTGCCATGGGAAAAAACCAAAGGGTTTGCTATTTGGAACAGAGCTCCTGGTTTCCGCTCTGGGGTCAGGGAGAAGGAGGAGGGTCCCGTCCTTGAGGCATCTAGTTCCTGATTTGCCCTTGCTCTAGTTCCCTAGACAAAAGACTTGGAAATCAGCTGTGGCTCCTGCTTCTAAGAGAATTAGCATGGCTAAGAGGCACAGCATCCCAGATGAAGCCAAAATGCAAGTTGCATGATAGTGGATAGAGAAAAAGTGTAGCATATGAGCTTTATTAAGGGGAGATACTCACACAATGCCAGCCACTAGGGTTCTACATAAAGTTAGGTGCCAAGTATAGAGAAACTGGGCTTAGTTTTTATGGGATTTTTATATGGGTTAGGCAGGACCAGGCATTAGAGGGAAAGGAGCAAGGAGTCTGCACTGGGGATGTGGTGCTGCTGATTCATGCTAATGGGGTTTGGAGGATAGTTGATTTTCATATCTCCTGCTCTTGAAAAGGGCATTTGGGCCATTATTATTGGTCTCACTGACAGAGTTTTCTTGTTAGGGTTTTATGAACTTCCCTAAAGTCTTCTTCATTTCTTGAGTAAAAGACGAGATTGTATTTCTTACAAAATGTATGCCTGGGGTACAAATATGTTGGGGAGGGGCTTCTACGTAGGGAAGATGTGTGGCCAAAGTCAAGGTTTAAAAGCATGTATTTATTTGGGACATGTGTGATCAGAGCACTCATATGGAGTAGAACATATGTGTAAGAAAATATATTCAGCCACAGCACATATATGGAGGGCAATACCATATGTGGCTAGAATGCACATGTGGAGGAACACATGGTGAACTTATGTGACCAGGGCATATGTATGGGATGACATAAATGTGGAGAATGCCTGTGGCTACGGCCTTTGCCTCACTGTGAGAATTTTCTGGATCCTTGCTTGACCAAAGAAATCAGCAAAAGTTACAGATAGGTAAACTACTGTATGTTTATCCACTCCAAAGTATGACACATCGTTAATAGGTCATAGATATGTGTGTCTCACAATTCCACAGATATATATGTGTGTGTATACATATATTTTCTCCCCCTAAGCTTTGTGACTCGGAGAAAGCAGGAGTGAAGAGGTTCTTACAAAGCAATTTGACATAAGATCAGGTAGGGTAGGTAGGCAGAAAAGGTATTAGAGTGTTTAATTGTTACAAAGAAAAAAAGCATCCATTAATAAAGCCATTTTATTGGTGGTGTTGAGTTGTTCAGTCTTGTCCGTCTCTTTGTGATCCCATGGATCATAGCATGCTAGACCCTTCTATCCTCCCCTTGCTTCCTAAGTCTGTCCAGGCTCATATTTGTTGCTTTTAGGACACTATCTATCTATCTATCGCATCCTCTGCCACCCCCTTTTTCTTTTGCTTTCAGCCTTGATCAACATCAGGGTGTTTTCCAATAAATCCTGTCTTCTCATTCTGTAGACAAAATATTTAAGCTTTAGCTTTTAGAATCCAATCCAATGAATAGTCTAAATTAATTTCTTTAGGTATTGACTGATTTGATCTTGCTGTCTAAGGAACTCTCAAAAGTCTTCTCTAGTCCCACAATTTAAAAGTGTTGATTCCGTGGAGCTCAACTTTCTTAATAGTTCAACTCACACAGTCATATATTGTTACTGGAAAAACCATAGCTTTACTATACAGACCTTTGTCAGCTAGGTAGTCTTTGCATTTTAGTATGCTATCCAGATTTGCCATAGTTTTCCTTCCAAGGAGCAAGTGTCTTTTAATTTCATGGCTGCAATCTCCATCTGCAGTGATCTTTGAGTCTAAGAATATAAAATCTGATATTGATTCCATTTCTTTTCCCTCTATTTGCTAGGAAGTGATGGGACCAGTTGCTTTGATAGCCATTTATACCAGCCCCAAAGAGGCAGTGAATAGAGCTCTGGACCTGGAGGCAGGAAGACCTGAGTTCAAATATGACCTGTGACATTAGCTGTATGATCTTGGGCAAGTGACTTAACTCTGCCTCAGTTTTTCCATCAGCAAAATGAATTGGGAGAAGGAAATGGCAAATCATTACAATATATTTGCCAGGAAAATCTCAAAAGGGTTCACGAACAGTTGGACTCAACTGAAACAACTGAACAATAAGAGAAAATCATGTCATCTTTGTGAGTTAGTTAATTAGTATTTATTAAACTCCTACCATGTACTTTAATAGATAGGAAAAAGATAAGGTCTGGAAGTCTTGGAATTACTGAGGTGCTGTGAATTTTCTTTTGAAATTATAAAGTGATTAGGGTCACAAAGGAGACATCGTGAAGAAAGGGAAAAAATATAATAAAAGCAAATACAGGACAAAATGGAATCAGTTACATTATCCTCCAAATCCACTTTCAACAGCCAGGAGGCAACTTATGCCTCTAATGCTTCAGTTGATGTCATTGTCCTGCTCCTATTCGCCTCTCTCTGCTGGACATGTAGTCTCTGCCAGATGCTGCTCTGCAGACTGCTGCTTTGCTGGACACACAGTCTCTGCTGGAGGCAGCCAAGCACAGCCCCCAGTGACTTCTGTCTCCAGCTTCTGGATTCTGCTAGTGTTTGACTATGGGGTTAGCTCTATAATTCTCTTTCAGTTCAAAAGCTAGAAGCTTTTTATAGCTCTTTTAGAAAAGCAGCCGACCTTTCGTCAACCATAAGACCAGTAACAACAGCTCAAGGGGGGAAAACCCTTCTTGACTTTTATTGTTCCTTTATTGAGTGGTCTGTCTATTCATTTTCACTGACTCTTGGCTAAAAGTTAACTTTCTGGACTGGGCCCTTGTTTTTCTGTCAAAGTCCTCACCCTAGTTTATAAGGGGCATTTTCTATGCCTCTTCATTTTAAACTCTAAAAGCTAGATTATAAACCATGTTGGGTATATTTGCTCAGTAACCACCAGCCAGCTGTGGATTGTTTAATTTTCTATCTCCAAATCTCTTCTTTTTTTTCCCATGTAGAAGAGCTTGTAGAGAAAAGACTCAAGACAAAACTAAGGGGATGGGAGTAGAATGCAAGGACTTAGTCCCCTCTAAAGCCCAGGCTGACTCTGTCCTTTCATATGCAAATATGGCCAGCAGAGTCTGAAATGGCTTTGAGCTTGCCCTTACATACAAATAAGGAAACTAAAGTCCAGAGGGATCTAATGACTATCTCTTAGAATCCTGATTTTCCATAAAGTTCTTATGGGAGAAATATCTCTTCTTTGAGTTTGTCTGGTAGGTTACTGCTGCCAAAATAAATCTACAACAATGCAGAAATTATAGTTTACTACTTCTCATTGCTTATTGAATTCCATGAGTCTGATAAAGCAGGTAAATACATTGCAGAGATAATAATATAGTAAATATCAAATTAAAGAGAAGATCAGATAAAGTATTGAACAAGTGTAAAAGCATTATTATTAGCAATTAACAAATTGTAATAAAGAATCCCTGATAATTAAGGAATCAGTCACAAATCACAAGAGGGAAATAGAACTAAATTTTTAAAAAGCTTCTTTTGGCACATAGTAATTGCACATCATTGGCTCTCAAGAAAAATCTGTCTGCCTTTGTGAATGTATAAGAGAAGATGAGGTTTGTTTTAGTCATCAATAAACATTTCTTAAGCTAACTCTCACCTGTGACTCCAAGAAGCTATAGCATGTGCAGTGGCCACTATCTTGGCAGAGGGGCTAAACCAGGTGGAGGTTAAATGATAGGACTCAAACTTGTGGGTGAATTATGGGATATCTACCTGAAGCATGTGAAGACTTTCTGGCAGAATGGGCAAATGAGAGCAATTTGTCCCAATAGCTATTGTTGAAGGCAACCTCTCTGTCTGTCTGTCTATCTGTCTCTCTTTCTCTCCCCCTCCTTCCTTCCTTCCTCCCTTTTGTCTCTTTCTTTCTTTCTTTCTCTTTCTTTCTTTCTTTCTTTCTTTCTTTCTTTCTTTCTTTCTTTCTCTTTTTCTTTCTTCTCCCTCTCTTTCTCTTTACACACACATATTATGCATATATACATATACATACATACATACATACATAGAATAAATTGGAGAAAATCATCAGAAAGTAGGCCCTAGAATTAAAAGGGATAGGGTGATTACACATATAAAATTACATCAGATTGCTTACCATCTCAGAGAGGGGGGAGGGAAGGAAGGGAGGTAGGAAAGAAAAATCAGAAGAAGAGAGAGAGAATTTGGAACTCAAACCTTAAAAATAAAGGTTAAAATTGTTTTTACATGTAATAAGGGAAAATATTATTAAAAAGGGTTGGGGGAAGGATTCTCATAGAAAGTAAGATTTTAGCTGAGTCTTGAAGGAAGTCAGAAAAGTTAGGAGGCAGAGATGAGGAGAACAAATGGTAGGCATTGGGGACAGTGGGTGAAAATGCTCAGTGTCTGGAGATGGAGTATCTTATCCAGGGGAAAGCAAGGAGGTTATTGCCACTGGATCAGAATATGTGATGGGTGAGTGTGAAGTATAAGATTAGAAAGGTACATGTGTGTGGGAGCATGCTATGAAAAGCTTTAAATGCCAAGGAGAGGTTTCTGTATTTTATCTTGGAGGTGCTAGAGGGTCACTGAAATTTATTGAATAGGATCAGAACTCTTTAGGAAGATCACTTTGACAACTGAATGGAGGATGGACTGCAGTGGGGAGAAAGTCATGGTAGGTAGACTCACAAGGTGATTGGTATAGCCTAAGCATGAGGCCATGAGATACTGTACTAGTGCAGAGGCAGTGTCAGAGGAGGAGATATGTATGAGACATTTTATGAAGGTAATACTGAAAAGATTTGCTAATATTGCATATAGGGGGTAAAAGAGAGTGAGAAGAAAAGGATGGCATATGTCTAGGTGCTTGCAATGATGGTATTACAGGGAGTTACAGCAGTAACAGGGAAGTTAGGAGGGGAGGGTTTTGGGAGAATGATGAGTTCAGTTTTGGATATTTAAGTTTTAGATTTCTACAGGACATCCAATTCAGGATATTTAATAGACATTTGAAAATGGGAGACTGGAGGTGAGGAGAGACATCAGGGATGAATAAATAGATTTTAAAATCATTCTTCAAGCAAAATAAACCCAACAATAGTTGATTCCATGTGAGTTGATGTTTAGATTTATTTTGCTTGAATATACTTATTTGTTACAATTGAGGGTTTAAAAATGGGGAGAAGCAGCTTTGGAGGAGAGGGGTTATTAAAAGTGATGCTAATAAAAAAGGAGGAAAAATAGCCTGAAGAATTTTAAAAAATGAACAGAAGAGAATAGAAGGAAGTTGAGAGGGAGACCCAAACAGGAGAGTTTAACAACTAACATAATGTGTTAAAATCTAGTTGTATGTAATAGATCTGTGCTTTCATATATACTCCCCTTTTCTCTTTTTTTGTATATGGAAATGTTCATGTTTGTTGGTGTTTTTCAAGTTCAGTGTAAAAAAATAAAAATGAATAAAATACACTGAAATAAAAGAAGAAGAAGATGAGGGAGATGAGGTTCAATCCCTCAAATTTCCTTATTGATTTTAGAAAACAAAGAGACAGACAACCTTTGCATGAACTTGGAAAGAGTTAAAATGACCTAATCCTCTTTATGTACAGTCATAAAAAGGCCATCTGTGAGCTCTAGCAACTTAGACTATTACAAAGTTCACACAAACTCTAAGTGCTAATAATAAGTAAGGGAGGTATGGTGAGGGTCTTTAGTTTTTGTCATCATACAAACAGCTAGCATCCAGGGGCCAGTCTCCAGTTTTTCCCATAACATAACACAGTTGTTCAACACTTAAATGATTTTTTGCACTTAAATATTTATGCCATCTCCCCTTTTTTATTGCCCTAGTTACCACTGAAGAAAAACAAGACTCATGAGGCAACCTGTGTGAAACATCAGCAATTCTTTACAGTAATATTGGGCTGGGATGAATTTTATGTGCAAAGGACTCCAATGAGCAGATTAATATTTAACTCTTATTTAGCATCATGATGTCGGATGTGCTGGGAGACTGGAGATGAGGTTCATTCCTTTTTACACTTACCTGTTGTAAAATGAAGGAGAGGCCCCTCACTCAGCAATGCATATGACTATAGGAAGAGTGGTTAGAAGAAAACTCTGTAACTTCAGCTGGTTAGTAGCCCAGGAATGTCTATACCAGCTTGACTATCAACAGTGGTAGAGAGAAAACTCAGTGAGTGCTTGTTTTCCCTCTTATAACACCTGTGCTTGGTATCTCTGACTCTATTATGAATAATGATGGTCTGTGTGACTACACATCCCTGGGACATTTGGCCTCATTTTGATTTACATAATGCCTTTCTCTGAGTAGCTTAAAGTACCTTACTGTATTTGTGCAATGCCTATATCTGAAAGGAAGCGATAGGCGATCATTCCCATTTTGCAGAAACCCTGTCTATTTGAGCCACGTGGGACTAGGTACAACAGAAAACAGTCCCAGAAGGGACCTGACTGCTACTTGTGGGCTATATTTTGTGTGCCAGACTGGGTGGAAGGAATGTAGGGAAATGAATCAATGCAATCTTTAAGATTCTCTTTGTTTCCCCTGAAGATAGATAGACTCCTTACAAAGATGCTGAACAGTCTTTCCCAATGATGGGTCTTGAGGTCAGTTGGGAAGGATCAAACAGGTTGCTTCTGGAATCTAGGAAGATTACAGATTATATAATCATATGCAGATTTCATAATTACTATATAAATTTCCTCTTATGTGTACTGTAGCTTGACCTTAGAGCACTACAGAGCCTAGTCATAGATAGAAAGTATCTGTGGGGATAGTGGAGGACATAAATATGTTGGAAGAGCTCTTAACTTTACTCCCCAGAAATCTAGAAGCCAGGCTATTTACAACTGTAAGGAGAAGGGGAAGAGAAAACCTGGACCACCACAGCTGAGCCTTTGCAAGCTTCTTGGCATCTTACTTGATGTCCTCTTTTCTACTTTTTGTACTATGGCTCTTTCATGAGTAGAGTTTAGTCTTTTGTTTAGAAGAGGATCAATGACATGCCTGAATTGGATTTGTGAAATAGAGATGCACAAAGTCATCAGCCTCACTCTCTCTTTCAAAGTTATCCAAATCCAGGGTCAAGAAAAAACTCAGGATGACTGGTGATGGGTCAGGACACAGTGGATTGATGACCTTGGCATCTTTGATGTCTGACCAAGCTCAAAATTGCTCCATATCACCTGCCTTCATGGCTTTTGGAACAAGTTGTTCTCATCTTCTGCTGGGGAAAATCATCAAATCTTTGGTGTAGACATCCCTCTAATTCACCAAGAGGTTTGAAGCCTGTCAGTTACTCTGGATTAGTCCATCTGCCAAGACAGTTTTGCCATAAGTGTGGCCACTGCACATGCTACAGTTTTTTGGAGCTGCAGGTAAGAGGTGAAAGATTGAGCAGCTCCAGAAAGGGCTTGGCAAGCTCTCACACCAGAAGTGCTATTCCTCCCTGAATACTCCACATACCAGTACTGAAGGCAGTACAAAGGAAGTTTAAATACCAGATCCTTTCCAAAACTAGGAATCCATATAAGCTCTTCCATGCAGCACTAGCCAGGTATCAGCTGATAAGTTACCTGAGAGGAAAAGTGACTTTACATATAAACTTATACTGAACAGGACTAGGAACCTAGCCTTCCTTAATTTTAGCCTAATACCCAATCGCAAAACTATGCCATCTTTCCTCTAGAAAGATTGTATATTCTTTTATAGAGTGTTACTTTACAAATGAGACAATGTATGTAAAGTGTTTTTGACCCTTAAGACTGTGTAAATGTCAGCTATTATTATTATTATTATTATTATTATTATTTAGGAAATGCCTTTTCTTTCTCTCTAAAGGGGTTGTTGCCTTGTTTCAGTTGGAACTTCAGTGACAACTGATTAATGAGTTGGGTTCTAGTGTCATCGCCTTTTCACACAGGGGCAAATTTATCTATCTTTCATGTCCAGTTAGCCTTAGAAAGGTAGGAAAGACTTAGAAAGGGAACACATTGCTTCTAGCTTTAATAATTTAAAAGTAAAGCTTCATTCTTGTGGAGTCTTTGGCACTGTGGATGAAAGTGCTGTCCTCTCACCCCCTTGACTGGAGGGACCAATTCTTCCAATCCAGATAGTTCATTAAAAATGAATTGAGTCTTACCTCAGTCTTCTAATGGTCCCAGTCTGTTTCACTGTGAAGCAGTACTGCCTGCCATCTCATTAACTTGCAAGCAGGGAGAGGATTCCTTTTGCCTTCCTTAATGATTTTACCCTGCTTCAGAGATATTCTTTGACAATAATTTCTAATACAGGGAATTATTTGATACACTTATGGTGGAATTTTAACTAAAGGTGGCTCTGGAACTGAGTTTCTGTTTGTCAAATTTCTATTCTAGAAAATAGGAATAACCCATATGCTGCCTCCTAGGCTATGATTTTTGGAGGAAAGGGATTGGATCTGTTTAGTTCACTTTGGACTTCATCTAGCTTCAGCTCATATACAAAATAGAGAAGTTATGTAGTGAAAACAGTGCTGGAAATTGTTGTCAGAAGACTGGTACTGACGGTTAGTCCCTATTAAAGCACTCTCCCTTGCCAAGCCAGAGAGAAGTATATTTGAAAATGTTTGGATTTCATGATGACATTTAGAAGGCTGCTTCACAGACTGGCAGACTTGGCTTTCCTACTTGTCAGCTGTGTTACTTTGGGTCAACTCCTAAAGGCATCTAGGGGATAGAGTGAACAGAGTGCTAGGCTTGGAGTCAGGAAGACATGAGCTCAGATCATGTTTCAGATTGTGCTATCTGACTTTTAGCAAATCATTTAATTTTTTAGTTTCTTCATCTGCAAAATGAAGGACTTGGACTTGATGGTCTCTAAGATCCCTTCTGGCCCTAAATCTATGATCCTTTGACTATCTTTGTTTTTTCAGTGCCTGGCACACAGCAGTGCCTTGTACACAGTAGGCTAACAAGAACTTTTTGAATTGAACTAATTTCTCTGAGTCTCAGTAATTGAAGACGGTGACATTTGCTTTTCCTATAACATTACCAAGAAAACCCAAAACAGATTACAGAGTTGAGCATGACTGAAAAAGGACTTAATGACAACAATATCTCACAGAGAACACAGGATTATCATATAAGTTGCAAAGTGTTCTACAAATGGTGCTATGATTAAGCCATTGCTTAAGGAACTTTTTATATGGCAATGAGGTAGGAATAATTTCCCAGAGAGTGTCTTTCTTTGTTTGTCCTTTCTTCCTTCTTCTTCCATCCAGACTAATGAGTGGTGTTGGTAATGCTCTTAGTTTTAATGCCTTACCTCTCTTAATGATTTCCTATTTATCCTTAATAAATACTTATTGGTTGATTGATTGATTGGTAGTTTAAAATCCAGTCAATTGTCTTCCCCATTAGATTTGGGGTTCTCAGCCAGAGGCATATTCAAGAACTCATTTTCTGTTTAACTGCACAAGACCCAACAAGAAGTATATTTGGTTGAGCATCTTAGAGAGATGAAAATAAAATCAACCTAAATACTAGGTTTTAAGAGAAAGCAACAACCCCAACAATAATAACAACTCAGAGCATTTCTAAGAACTCTATAATCAGTGTTGAGCTTCCTTGGAAAAAAATTATAGGAGGCAGTTCAGCAGTCAATGAGCTGAGTTTTTAAGGAAATAAAGCAAGATATTTTAATTGCTCTACCTCTTATTAGAGAGGCAGTGTGTCAAAAAAGGATAGAGAGCTGGACTTGGCCCCAGGAAGACTTGGGCTCAGGTCTCACCTCTTAATCAGCCAAAAACATTTATCAGCCTCATTATCTTTTCTAGAAACATCTTTTCAATATAACTCATTCCTTTTCCAGTGACTTCTGGTCAGTCTGTTTGAAAGATGGGCTTTCCTGCAGTTATCAGTTTCACAGTAAATACAGATATTATCTATGCCTTCTATAGGAGACCATTCCTGGCTTCATTTTTTGAAAAAAAAAACAAAAAACAAAAAAACAAACACCCCTTCCCCAGGTTTGTTTGAAAGATTTGGTAGGTCAGCATCTTCAGTGACCTTCAGTTGGCATGTAATATAGATCTGACCTCAGACATTTACTAACTGTGTGACCCTGCGTAAATCACTTAACCCTGTTTGCCTCAATTTCATCATCTGTAAAATGAACTGGAGAAGGAAATGATGAACCATTCCAATATTTTTGCCTAGAAAACTCCAAATGAGGTCAAGAAGATTTGACTGAACAGCAACAACAACAAATCCTTGTGACTAGGGGCAGGTTACTTAAGTGCTTAATGATCCAGACAGCTAATCTGAATCAGTGAAAGGTATTTCCACACCAGAAATTAAATTAAATTAAATCATGGGTCTAGAACAAAATCTCCTTTTTTCTTTAATATAGGTTCAAGAGGTAGCTTGGCATAAGGCAGAGAACTGGCCTCAGAGTCAGAAAGACCTGGGTGAAAATCCACCTCTGATATATACTATGGTTGAGCAAGTCACTTAAGGGCTAAACCTAGATGCTTGGTGTAATTGGAATAGTGACAATTAAAATATAGTAAGGCTTATATTTTTGCTTCTGGTGTTAGTTTATGGATAAAGTTAGATTAAAAAAAAACCAACAAAATAAGACTACCTCATCAGTTTATGGTTGTCAAAAGCTTCATTGGCTTCATTGAAGGTAAGCTTCCAAGACAATAAGTTGCAAAGATCACAACTTTGCAATGGTAGAAGGTAATGCTCTACCAGCATTGGCGAACCTTTTCCGAGTTAGAGTGCCCAGAAGGAAAATTGCTGTCCTTGGGCCCCCACATTAATGGAGAGAGCTGAGGGAAGAAGTGATTGCTTTGGGCTGCTGGACAGAGGAGTGGAGTGCAAAAAATGTCCTCGGGCACTGGGAAGAGGCTCCCCAAGGGTGGGTTGTGCATGAGTGCCATGTCTTCACCAATGCTGCCCTACACCACTGAAATCACAGTTGTAGGTCCTCCCTTCCCTTTCCTTCCCTCCCCCCAGAAACAACAACTAAAAAAGCAAAAAGTGGAACAATATTCAAAGGTCTACATGATTTCGGCATAGTAGACCCTTAGTAAATGTTTACTGGTGATGCATCTGTGATGCTTTGGTTTGAAGCATGGTCCAGAAAGCACTCAAGAACCCCTTATCAGGGAATGTTTCATACTGCTGATAATTATAATGCTAAAACCTTTATTTCTGTTTTTGGTGTGAAGTTAATTAAAAACAAAGACCTTCTAATTACTGTGTCATCAAAGGCAGCAATATTTGCCACATTAATTCTGATTTGTTTTATTGGAGGGATGGTGAAGAGTGAGTGGGATAAGGTGGCATTTGGTGTCTTGGGCCTTGTCAAAGAGGACAGTAAATTAAAAACAAATTAGAGAATTGGTAGAATAGAGGATGGAAAGGGCCATACAGAGAGATCTTAGGATCAGATATTTAAATCTGAAGGAACTTTGAGAATCATTCATTCCTATCATCCAGCCCATTTTACACGAGAAAAATGAGGCCCCAGTTTAAGTGACTTGGTAACTACAGTTGTCCCTTGTTATATCAGTTATCGTGGCTTCTCTCTATCATGGGTTTTAAAAAAAAATCTAATTCTATATTGCAGAGTTTTTACTATATCATGGGATTTTGTGGATGAATACCATACTGCATACAATGGAAATGCAGTACACCACTACCACTTGTGCAAGTTTGCCAACATGAGATTGCACATGGCACACTATTGGCTGATAGAATGAAAGGTGATCAACCACAGCGCTGTGTTCTGTATCCTGGGTGCTGATTGGCTCAGGAACTGTAGCATCGGCCTGTTTGCTCTCCAACACTGTGCCCATACGTTCAGCATTTCTCCTTGACCACTTCACATTGATATCTGATCGTTGCACACAGTGTTGTTCTGCGGTGTTGTGTTTTTGTGAAGTTTTCATAAAAGTTTGAATTTATTTCAAGCCTTCTGCCACCCAAACATTCAGTGTCTTCTAAGACTTCTGGCAGTGAACCCAAGGGCCAGAGGTAGATACTTACCATCAAAGAATAATAAAATAAATATAACACCATTACTTTGTAGATTTTCACTTGTTTGGGGGGTCTCTGGCATTTAACTCCCATGATAGGTGAGGGATCATCATATTTCACAATTTGTAAATATTTGAGCAGAAATTTTGGACCAAGTTCTCTGATTCTAAATCTAATGCTAGTATAAAGAGTAGGGGACAAAATGACAATTTTAAATGACTACCAATTTTTAAAATTCACGGACTTACTAGAATGCTAGTAGATAGGATTTATTCTGAATTCAGGGAAAAAACCAAAAAAGCAAAGTAATACTACTAGTCTTTCATAAATGATTAATAGATCCCTATTTACCAAAAACAAATGGAGGGAGATTAAAAAAAATGACTTTACAGAGGATGGAATAAAATTAGTTTAGAAATATAGTGTTCTCTTTCCTACTTTTCAGGCTCCTCTTAAAAAAAATAATCTTGTTTAAACCCTTTGTTTACTTTTAATGTTATCCATTTTCACACCTGGTTTTCTTTCCCTGCCTTTGTTTTTTATGTTTTCTTTGCCAGGAATGCTCTTTGTCCAATGCCTCTCAATCAAAATCCTACCTGTTCTTCAAGGACTAACTCAAATGTCAGATCTTTTATGAAGCCTTCCTTTATTCCTTAAACAATTTAAGCTCTCTCTATCTTCTAAATTCCTATAGCATTTTGTTCAAACATCTAGTACACTACTTACATTCACAACCACTTATTTTAGTTATTCATGAACTTTCCGTTTTAGTTCTTAAGGTTAAAGACTGATTCTTATTTATCTTTGTAACTTTCAGGTTATTACATAGGTATGATGAATGATTTTTAAATGGTGAATAAATTTGAGAGTCAGCCAGGTGGTTCAGAGTAGAGAGCAGTGGCCCTGGAGACAAGAAGACCTGAATTCAAATGTGACCTAAGACACTTATTAGCTATGTGATCTGGGGCAAGTCATTTAACCTCTGTTTACCTTAATCCTCTAGAGGAGGAAATGACAAACCACTTCAGCATCTTTGCCAAGAAAACTGACGGACAATACTGAAGTGCTATGATTCATGGGATAATGAAGAATTAGATATAACTAAACAATTGAATAATAAAATAAATTTAATCATCTTTCCATACTTCCTCTCCACCTTGATTCCCATTAAAACAGTATGATTTAATGCTATCAACCTCTAGAGAAAGAACTGTTGGAGTAGAAATGCAGATGAAAACATACGATTTATCACTTATTTATTTGGGCATATGATTTGAGGTTTTGGTTTTATAGATTATTCTCTTACAAAAATGAATAATAATGAAATATGTTTTGAGTAATAATACAATAATACAACCCAATGGAATTGCTTATTTACGCTGGGAAGGGGAAGGGGGTTAACATGAATCATGTAACTTTGGAAAACTTATGTGTAAATTGTAAAGAAAAAAATTTAAAAGACAATATGATTTAGTTGTTCTAGTGCTGGACTGGTTGGGGAATGACCTGTGTTCAAATCCCACTTCTGATAATTACTAATTAGGTAAGTCACTTAACATGTTATTTCAGTTTCCTCATTTGAAAAAAAAATAATTCTAGTACTCATCTCATGGGGTTATTGTGAAGTTCAAATGAAATACTGCATGGAAAGTACACTACGAATTTTAAATTACTGTATATAGAACAATTATTATATGGATGAATCTAGAATGATTGGACCTAGAATTATTGATTTTTGTCCTGAAGACTTGAGCAGCAGAATTTTGACCCAGATCACTTCTTCAAGGACCCTAGGAGAAGGGTAGCCTCTTTGCATTAGGCTGGGGCTAGATATTAGCTCTGAATGTACTGAAGACTTTCTTTATCAGCACAAACCAGTAGTGTCTCTGTACTTGGCTACTTTCAGAATTTGCAAGCCTTTCCAGGTCACCCTGTTAATGTGAAGGCTATCATAGATAATAATAATTGCTGATTTATTAGATCAAGGGCCATTAAGTCAAAGCAGTGGAAATGCTTTCTGTCTATTGATTACTGACCAATAGCTTTAAATGATCATTTCTTTCCAACAGGAGAGCCAGGACAGAGTTCTGAGAAAGAATTTAAAAAAGGTCAATAAGTTGTCTCTAATTAAGTTAAAGGCATGGAGGCTGGACACCCATATGCCTTTCAAGTGCATTTACAAGAAGAGGGAATTGAAGTAGTCTTCTCATTATTTAAATTGGACACTAGTCTTCTCTGAGAAGTGGGTTAGCTAACATTTTTCCATGTAAGATGTCTGTTAGGACAGGAGGGGGAGTTTAAACATGTCAGCAGTAACTTTGGACATAATTGGGGCAGTAATTGGCAGAAATGTAGGAGTTTGATTATTATTGCTGTCTTCTTTCCCTTTCTTTTATTTAATTCTCATGATGATGACATTATCTAAGAGATAGTATTTATGAGCAAGAGAAATAATTCTAATTGTGTCTTGCCTTTAGATAGCACTTTTCAGCTGGAAAACTCTCCGCTGGCTTTCAAAACTGCATAACAGTATGTGATGCAAGATCACTGTCTTTCTCTGGGCACTCTGAGTTTAATTTCAGGATTATATCCTTTCTCCTGTTTTTCAAATTGATCAGGCGCTATCACCCTCAGGCAGGGCTTGTTTGATGACAATAAATAGATATTTCTCTGTAGGATTGCCCTAGGCAAAAAAAAAAAACCAACAACACATTCATTTATCCTGTATTGATTCAAAAAACAAGTTTTAAGGGGCAGCTGGGTAATTCAGTGGATTGAGAGTCAGGCCTAGAGACCGGAGGTCCTAGGTTCAAATCTGGCCTCAGACACTTCCTAGCTGTGTGACCCTGGGCAAGTCACTTGACCCCCGTTGCCCACCCTTACCACTCTTCCACCTAGGAGCCAATACACAGAAGTTAAGGGTTTAAAAAAAAGGTAAAAAGAAACAAGTTTTAAGTACTTTCTGTGTGCTGGGCACTATTCTAGGCACTAAGGATATAACAACAAAACACTGAAACAGATCTTGTCCTCAAGGAGCTTCCATATAAATATGTATATTGATGAGGAAATACAAAATATACCCAGAGTAACTTATTTCATATATTTATTAATTCAATATTTATGAAACACTTGTTATATAGACAGGCTCTGTGCTAGGAGTTTATATAAACCACAGATTCTATTTACAAGGACTTTGCTCACAAGGAATTTACAAAATTATGAAAATGAAATTTCTCTCCAGGATTTCCTTTTTTATCTGATCTTCCCTAACCTCCTTCTTCAAGTGTGGTCTTTCCCTTTTTGGTTCCCATGATATCCTCCTAATGAATCCTGCTTTTAGGAAAGGTACTATTATCAATCATTTTCAACTTAGTGTGAATTAAAGTCATTATCATAGCTCCTTTCAGGGGAAATATTTCCATTATAAGCCTTGTGTTTAATCATGAATGGAAGGCTCTACTCTCTATTATATGAGTGTTAAGCATCAGGAATCATTTGGGGAAGGTATATTTTTGGAGGGATTTTCAGATGATAGCATATCAAATCAGTAAGTCACCAATTTCACGTTTACACACAAATGTCCTTACTTTTTAGGAAAGCAAGTGAATGAAATTCTTGGTTTTGTTCCCTGGGAGTTAGTAAAATTCTGTCATATATATGAGTCCTGGGCCCCAAATCTACTCATCTACCCTCAACAAGCACCATTCCCTTGTAACAAAGAATAAAAAGGAAGAAGAAAAAAATCAGTTAAATAAAACTACCCAACAAATCAACTGAATCTGATAGTATATGGAATGTTCCACATCTACTTTCCTCACTACTTCTTCAAAAAAGGTAAGGAAATTTTTTTTCACTTTTTTTTTCTTAAAACTGGGGCCAAGATCTGTCATTATAGAGGCACAATATTCTGTTTAAATAAAAAAAAAATTACATTGCTGTGATGATTGTGTGTATTGTTTCCCTGGTTATACTTTCTTCTACTTGCATCAGTGTGTTTTCTACTTGGGTTTTGACTGAACCAATCGCCCTTTGCTCTGACAGTGTCAGAGATGGGGCAATTGTTAGTGAAAAGACCATTGGACACAGAGTCAGAAAAGATTTGGGTTCTAGTTTCAACTCCACCAAGTATTAAACAACTGTGGCCTCAGGCAAGTTGCCGAACCTTTCTGAGCCTTAATATTTTTGTTGTTATTGTTCAGTCATTTCAGTTGTGTCTGACTCTTTGTGACTCCATTTGGGGTTTTCTTGGCAAAAAATACTGGAGTGGTTTGCCATCTTCTTATCTATCTCATTTTACAGATGAGAGACTATGGCAACAGGGTTAAGTGACTTGCCCAGGGTCACATAATTAGTAAATATCCTAGGCAGGATTTGAACTCATGTATAAAAATGACAATTATTATACCTATATTAATAACCTCATTGGGTTGTTGTGAAGACGACATGTGATAACATATGGGGGCAGCTCGATGGCATAGTAGATAGAACATTGGGGTTGGACTCAAGAAGATCTGGGATTCATCATAGTTCAGAGATGTACTAGTTGTATGGCCTTGGGCTAGTCATTTCATCTCTGCCTTTGCCTCAGTTTACTTAATTATAAAATGGGAATGATAATATCACTTATCTCCCAGGGTTGTTGCAAGAATCAAATGAGATAATACTCGTAATTTGTAATATGTGGCCTTTACATAGTAGATACTCTGTAAATTTTAGATATTATTAATGTTAATAGAATAATGTAATCCCAGAGTTGAAAAGGACCTTAAAAGTCACTAAGTCACAGCCATAAAGGTGAATCAATATCACCCCTCCCCCATGCAGTCATCCATCTTCCAATCCTAATTTTTAGGAATTTCCACCTTACATTGAGCCAAAATGTGTCTCCTATCCACTTATCCTAGTCTTCCCCTCAGGACCAATTCAAATAAGTCTAATCTTCTTTAGGACAACTCTTCAAAAGTTTGAAGAAAATGATAAATTATTACTTCTCCTATCTTCTCTAGGTTAAACATCATCAATTTCTGTATCTGATCCTTGTCCTCCATCCTTTTTAATAATCTCACAATCTTTGTCACTCACTTCTGGGCATGTTCTAGCTTATCAATGTATTTCCTAAAATGTGGGAGAGCTGCCCCACAATGCTGCTGATGTGGTCTCACTAGAACAGAGTATAATGGTAAAGTTTTCAACTGAATGCTATACTTTTAATATGACACAAGATCACCCTAAGTTTTGAGGGAGGAACTACCACATCATAGGAGAGCACCTGAACATGAACTGGTCTAGTCAGACTTCCTATATCTGGTAATTGCACAATTGATTATACCCTTCCCCTCAAAAAAACTTTAAATAAAGGATTTAATTATCTATTAAATTTCCTATCACTAGATTAGATTAGTTCTATTATTCTATCCCATGAAGATCTTTTGAGATTCCAATATTGTTATCTATCATTTTAGTTATTCCTTACAATTTTGTGTTAATTTGCAAATTTGATTAGCTTAAAATCCATGTGACTTGCTTTATTGCAATATTCACTTTATTGTGGTGGCTTGGAATTGAACCCACGATATCTCTGAGGTATGTCTGTACACACAAAAAAGGCAAAAGACAGTTCCTGTTCTCAAGGCACTATTAATATAATTGGGGAGACCTAAAAAGAAGGATAATTGAGGGAATTTTAGTAACTACCAGCCCATGCATCTATAAAAATTTTTATGAGAATGAGTGACACTTTTACAGAAGGTATCCTTGATGAAATAGAAGGGAACTGACAAGCTTTCACAAGGGGTTGTTTACAATAGACTGCATCTTTATAGTCTCAAAATTGATTGAAAGAGATGGAGATTATGAGATCCCATGGTGCTTATTGTTTGTTGACTATTAAGACAAAACAACATTTGTGACTTGGTGAAGCAAAAGTCAGCCTTAAAAGTTCTTCAATAATGTGTTTTCTACTCATATCAAAATCCCTTAGATTGATGCAATCATAGTGAAAAAGTTTTTCAATCATCCTCTGATTATCAATATTAACTGAATCATAAAACTGGGAGACTTTCAGGTGTTTGCCTCTATTGTGAATGATGTCTTAGACAGAGTCTAAATGTAAAAAGTAGTTCCTCTTCGTGATTAAACCTTTCCAAAGTTCCTGTTTGCTGAAGATAATGTTGATTACATCTAGCTTTAAAATCCTCAATGAGATCTACAACCACTCAAAAGAGGTTGAGCTAAATGATCCATATAGAGGGCAAAAAAAAAAAAAGATGTTTATTGCCCAGACTATGACATGTGTTTGGACTGCCTGTTGAGTTAGTCTATCAGAAAATATATCTTGGACAGATGCTGCAGATGGACAATGAATTGGACCCAGAATTGAACAGAAGGAGCAGAATAGACTCAATTGCACATGGAAAACTGAGCAGCACTTTCGATGATCCCAAACTGCTCCCTGCCACAAAACCCCAATTTTTTAATACCAATATTTGTCTAGTGATGGTGTGTGTCCAAGAATCAGAGCACATCACAATCTCCAAAGAAAAAAAATTGTGGATGACATTTGTGTAGAGACCACAGTAGGGGGATTACCAATAATTAATTGAATGGAAGGAATGGAGTTAAAGATATCATTTAGGAATCATTTAGGATCTTGTAAACATAGTCAACTTTTAAATTGCAGGAATTTGGGGATAAAAGAAAAGAGGACAAAAATAAGCCAC
Source organism: Gracilinanus agilis (assembly GCF_016433145.1). Lineage (NCBI taxonomy): Eukaryota > Metazoa > Chordata > Mammalia > Didelphimorphia > Didelphidae > Gracilinanus > Gracilinanus agilis. The sequence continues at coordinate 490,068,186 of NC_058131.1, forward strand.
ATTGACAAAAAGCCAATTGGGGCAGTCCCCTATTGGCATAAGAGTGTACATTCAAAACAAATGCATTCAACTCCCCATAGTTCAATCAACTGCACCCCAAAGTTCAATTTGGATCTTCGTGATCCAGTGAAGGCTCTTCAGGCATCTTCATGGTGCCTTCTCCAACAGGTTTTTTGTCTGGATTCTGGGGAGATGGCAAATTTCTTATCCTAAAATTACTCTCAAAGAATTTAAACTTTACATTATAGATTATAAAACATACATTCCCTTCTGAGGAGAATTATACATTCCCCCCTGAAATTACTCTCAAAAGAGCTAAAATTTTACATTATAGATTATAATACAGACATTATGATTATAAAACTTACACCTCCCCCCCCAGGAGGATCAATAGAAAGACATATGAAATTCTGTAAAGTGAATTGAGCAGGATCAGGAAAATGTATACAGCAACAGCAATAATGCTTGATGATCAACTGTGAATGAATTAACTAATATCATCAGTTCAAGGATCCAGGATAACCTCAATGGACTCATGACAAAAAAGGCTATCCACTGCCAAAGAAGAGACTCGACAGGGTCTTGCAAACAGATTGAAACATATCATTCTTCATTTTATTTTCTCTATGAATTTTTCTCTGGTGTAAGTGATATAGATCTTTCAAAACATGATAAACATAGACATATGTTTTGTATGATAACATATAGTATTGTCTACTGTGTTGGGAGGTGGGAGAGAGAAAACATGGATTACAAAATATCAGAAAATGATTTTTAAAAATTGTATTAACATGTATAATCCAGTGAAACTGCTTGTCAGCTTTGGAAGTGGGGGAGGAAAGTACAGGGCTGGGGGAGGATCATGAATTGTGTAACCAAGGAAAAAATTCTAAATTAAAAAAAATTTTTAAAAATTGTATCAAAATGTAAAAAACTCATCATTGCCTCCTTCCCCATTGACTATTTTTTTTGGTCATTTTTCTTTGTCTCATAGTTGTGAACATATTCTCTACCCCTAGTTTTCTCTAGCCCCAACAACCGCCCAGCAGAATGCATGACCTACTGTTTCGTTTCTCTCTTTGTATCCCCAAGTGTCCAGTGTAGAGTGCCTTTGACATTTTTGAACTGGATTTATAGTTTCATTAGTAGAGGGGACTCCTACTAAGGAAATTCCCTCTACCAATACTGATCTAAATCTTTTCTGCAACTTTGAGTCTAAGAGAGTATGTATCAGAGTTGGGACTTGACCCCATGTCTTTACAACTCCAAGGTCAGCCTTCTATTTATTCTGTTACAATGTCTAAGTGTCTTTCACAGAAAAATGGTATTTGTAGAAATGAAAGTCTCCATTTCCTTGGCTCTGTCCATTATGGAACATAGGAGCAAGAATTACAGAGCAAGAAGGTATGGGTAGCTTATAATTTTCATCACTGCAAGGAGTACTTATAGTGATGATATCATAGAACATATAAAAAAATCCTTACCTTCCATCTTTGAATCATTTCTCAGTATTGGTTCCAAGGCAAAAAAGTGGTAAAGTTTGGGTAATCAAGGTCAAGTGGCTTATCCAGGGTCACACAGCTAGGAAGTGTCTGAGGTCAAATTTGAACTCAGAACATTCCGGACTCCAGGCCTGGCTCTCTGTACACTGAGTTCCCTAGATGCCCCAAGTGTTTGTATTCTTGTGTTCCCTACTGGACTCCAGATTCATGAGGATATGGCTCTGCTCTTATCTTAGCTCTGCATCTCCCACAACAGCCAATATAGTACTTTGCATGCAGCAGATGCTAAGAAGTTAGTTGAACTGAACTGAATATTTATATAATGTAGGTAATGAGAACTTCAAGTGTTATACAGAATATGAGGTATTATTTTTATGTCTATGGAAGTGAAGTAGGCCAGCAGAAATCCTTTGTGTAATTGCTGAACATGTTTAATTTAGGAAAATACAACAGATTACTGCTTAATTTCAGATGACAAATACTGAGAAAAATACATGTTTCTATTAATTTCCTCTCTGTCCCTACATAACTTACACAAAGATATCCCTCTGTGCTTTAGAATGGGTTCTTTGGCTTCCTTAAAAGCCCAGTTTGAATGTCCTTATCACAGGAACATCACCTTAACTAACAGGTTGAATGTGGGAGCAGGCAAAATATGCAGGACCTCTAGGTCCCTTCCTTTTGTAAAAAGTCAGAAATTTGAATTTCTTATTCAAGCTAATATGAAGGTTATTTAAAAAATGAATGTTGTTTCTTAACTGCTCCATTCCACAACTTTTGTTTATCTCCTAGCTTGCTAAATATAGTATATTTGATGGAAAGTTAAGAAAACAGTGTGGTTGTAAATCATTTTTATTTTCTTTTAAAATTTTTTTTCTGCTTTATTATGAGTTGAATATAATCTTAGATTCAAAGCCCCATTTGGATAAAAACTCACTTCAATGGTGTAAACTGAATACCCAGTATTCCCCTCCTGGTGAGGGGTTGAGTTGGCAAGATCTTGGAAGAAAAATGATCCTGGTCTTCTGGCTTCCAGCTTCAAAAAAAAAAGATATGAAGTCCCAGATTCTCTTCAGAATCCTGAAGAGAGAGAAAGACTCTGGGAAAAAGATGTTAAGAGCAGGCTCTTTCTTATTTCAAGCTTCTTATTTTAGGTTGGGTATAGTGACATGACAGAGGTGCCAGTTCCTCTGCATGCCAGCTTCTTCTCAGAATCTTTCTCTCCTTTCAGAGGCCTGATGAGAATCCAGGATTTTTCTTTCAAAGTTGGAATCTAGAGGACCGAAATCTCTCTTCAACCTCAGTTTTGCCAACTATCCCCCTCACCAAATGGGAAGCACTGAGTAATGAATTTTTACCAAGGAAGAGAGGATTATACAAATTGGCTCATAGCCTTGAGTCACATTTACATCAATAAAAAAGCCATTTTCATATTCAAGGAAGAAAAGAGGATTGTATATAAAGTTGTGAATCTTGATTATGTACAGTTTTTTAAAAGTATATATTTATTTTAGCACTAAAGTATCAACAGTACCCTGAGTGTTTCCCTCTGAAATGCTTTTTACATTTCATTGCCGCTTTTTTCTTTCTTTTATCTGTTATCATTATCACCATCCATTCACTCCTCTGACAACTATCTTCCCTGGTTGGGGGGAACAGTTGGGATGAGGGGGTGGAAAGTCCTGCTTTGTAACAAAAAAAATAATCAAGCAAAATTACATTCACTGTTACTGATTTTTAAAAAAATTAATTTTATTTCTTCCCAATTACATGTAAAACAGTTTCCAACATTTTCTTTTAATTCTTTTTTATTTTATTCCAGTAACAAATCTACGCATAAGTTTTCCAAGATTACATGCTTCATGTTGTCTCCTTCCCCTCTTTCCTCCCTTCTCCTGTAGTTGACAAGCAATTCCCCCGGGTTATACATGTATTATCACTCAATACCTAATTCCATATTGTCCATTTTTGTAACAGAGTAATCTTTTAAAACAAAACCCCCAATCATATATTCAAATAAACAAGTGATAAATCATATGTTTTCTGCTGCATTTCTACTCCAACAGTTCTTTCTCCTGATGTGGATAGCATTCTTTTCATAAGACCCTCAGAATTGTCCTGGACCATTGTATTATTGTTAGCAGCAAAGTCTATTACATTTGATCCCCCCCATGATGCTTCTGTTGCTGATTTTTAAAAAAAAGTTCCATGTTCCTAAGCTAACTATCCTTTAAACATTTGAAGGATACTTTCTGGGAGAGGGAATAGATTTATTATACCATGCCTGGTCCAATGGGACAGAAATAAGATCAGAAATGGCAGTCTTAGGCTTGGTGGAAAGAAAGTCTTCCTCTCCCTCAATTGCAGTAATGTCTCCCCATTAACAATGAGTTCCCCTTCACTTAGCTGTTTTCCAAACAAAAGCATGTTAAGGATTCTTATTCAGGTCTGGGTTGGGCTCTGAGATTCTTTCTAGCTTTGAGATTCTGTGAATCTGGATCAAATACAAGGGAGGGTGTCTGATACGAACCTTCTTCTTCAATATCACAATACAAGCCAATCTATGGGGTGCTGGTTCATTGTGATAAAATTTTATTGAGTTGTAGTAGGTTAAGTGAAGTAGTAACACAGTATTTTAGGAACAGCTTAGGCATGTTTCCTTTTGAGATTCTTATAAAGTTCACTAGATGGCACTATTGTAATACATTGGCAATTTTCTCCATTGGAATTTGAAACCATGGGAACAATTTTTTTTTTAGTCACAAAAAAATCACAAGGGTTTCTAGATGTCTGGTGAGGGTGTATGGGAACATAGCACAAGAGAAGGAGGACAGCCAAAAATGTGGGATGAATTTCTTTAATATGGATTCCTAAATCAGTTTGGCATTCAGTATCAAACAGAATGGTATACTTTGCAGTGACAGAACAACAACAAAAAAAGTCTCAGACTGACATTTTGCAGTGGCAATCAGCTACCAGGAATATAATCTCCAATTGTTGTAGTAGCCGGAAGGTGGTGCTGCGATGTGAAACACTTGATAGGTGCCAGTGATAGTGGCAACGACAGCCCAATACAGACAAAAGTCAGAGTATAAAGAAGGCTCAAAAAAAAAAATTCTAGGATATCTCAAAGTCATCTCATATTAACAATATCTAAACTGAATTCTTCTTCTCTAAGTCAGTTCTCTCTGTGTGTCTCTTCTCCTCGTCTCTCTGTTTCCTGACTGCTTTTTTTGTGTCACAGCCATTTAATTGCCCACCAGTCATCCTGGCTAATCTCTGATTATCTCTATGTATAATCAAAGGTTTGTAGATATAGAGCAAGAAAGGAATATAGAGATTACTAAAGTGGAGGCTTTATGAGAGGATATTGACAAGATTGTCTTGTCTTGTTCAACAAGAGGTTGAAAAGGCATGTGTGGGTTTTGATCTGTATTATTAAAAGGAATATCCTAGTTGATAAGATTACAGTTCTACTAGAGCACTGAAGTCTGTGACAAATGAATAAGTGGGGTGCAAGGTGTTATATAAGGTCAGAGGAAGAAAATATAATTTCCTATTAAGTGGATGATGGTAAGTGTCATGGAGAGGCTAACATTTGACTTGGGATTTGGAGGTTGAATAGGATTTCAACAAGATGAAACGTCAACATGAGGAGATAGAAAGGAGAATGTTTCCGTGTAGGGAATCATGTGTTGGAGGCAGAGGCAGGAAAATATGGATTGCATTGTGGGAAGAGAGAATTTCATTAGAGCATAAAGTATATTAGTCCAGATTTTGGAGGGTCTTGAATGCTAGTCTAGGAATTAAGACCTTACTTGGAGGGCAGTTGGAAACCCCAGATGGATTTTGAATGGTAGAATGACATGGTCAGATCTTGTGCACAAAGAAATAAATCTGCCAGTGAAATAAGGGATATATCGGTAGGGGGAAAGAGTGGAAGAAGGAAAATTTGTTAGCAGCCTAGTGAAATAGTTCAGGTGGGTGATAGAAAGGGGATGAATAGAAAGGAGAGGGCAGATATAAGAGATCATGTAGAGGTCAAGCAGACAAGGCTTGACATTTATTGGATATGAGAAGTGAAGAAGAGCAGAGTGGTCTTACACTTCTTTGTATTCCCTAAAGGACTTATTTCATTGCATAGAGTACTTGCTTCACTCAATCAATAGTTATTGATTTATTAAGTGCAGTAGCCATCATAAGTTGTATAGCCTTCATGATGGTTATGGTAAATAAGGCCTTTCTTTCTCCAGAGCAGAATTAAAAGATCATAATTCTAGAGAAGAAAGAGACCTCAGAGTTCATCTAGACCAGTGGTTCCCAAACTTTTTTGGCCTACCACCCCCTTTCCAGAAAAAATATTACTTAGCACTCCTGGAAATTAATTTTTTAAAAATTTTTATAGCAATTAATAGGAAAGATAAATGCAGCTGTGGCCATCACCACTTCCCTGGATCGCTGCAGCACCCACCAGGGGATGCACTTTGGGAATCACTGATCTAGACTAATTCCCTCTTTTTTGGCTAAAGAAATTGAAACCCAGAAAAGTGACTTGCTCTAGGTCACTTAGGTAATAAGCATTGGAGGTAAGATTTGAACCCAGAGTTCACATACCTTTTTATTTTTAGCACATAGCATGAGCGGCATCCTTGTGGTGGCATCCTTTATTTTCTTTGAACCTAATAAGGTTTTCAGCACACAATAGACCTTAAATAGATTTGCTGAATTTGTCAAAGTATATGAAAACAAAATGAATCATTTGCAGATCAGAGAACTGGAAAGAAATTTAAGAGCTCATTTCTCTTAGCTTCCTGTCTTTAGGTAAGTAAAACATTGGCCTCAAAAGTGTAACTAGCAACTCTTGTACCTGGAAGGTGAGAGGTAGGCTTAGTTGGGGTGGAGTTACCAGAGGGATGAAGTTTATTCTTGAACACCATTTTAGTTTTCTAATCTATTGAATGAGGAAGAAGGCAATCTGAAGATGAGGAAGTTTTATCTATTATAGAGTGGGGTGAAAATGCTCTGACACAGGGAAGATACCCTCAAGGTTCTGGGAAACTTCTAAATTTCTTGCCTATGTATGGCAAAGCACTGGTTGCCTTGCCATAGTAATGAGTTTCCTTTCCTTTCCTTTCCTTTCCTTTTCTCTTTCTTTTCTCTTTTCTTCTCTTCTCTTCTTTTCTTTTTTCCCCTTAGTTTCTCTCATTGACAATTCCAAGAAAGAAGGACAAGGTTTAGGCAAACAGAGTATGAAAAAAAATTTATTGTATAGTATTTAATAATAAATAAAATGAGGAAGGGAAAAAAAAAAGTTTTAGCCAAGTGAGCAGAGTATAGGGAGCCAGAGACCCACACCTGCAGCACTTTGCCAAAAAAAAAAAAAAAAAGCATAAGGTCCATAAGAAATGAGCCCCAAAGCGAGGGTCTCAGCCAAATTTATCTCCCAAGCCTCTGTATGTCGAATGAGGACATAACTTAAAAGGATGCTGGGAATTTAGCTCAGGTGTGGCAAATTTTCCACCTATACAAGGTGACTTGCTCAGGGTCACACAGCTAGGAAGTGTAGGGGCTAGATTTGGATAGAGGTCCTCTTGATTCCCAGCCTATCTGTCTATCCACTGTGCCATCTACCTGCTCCAGTAATTGTATTTTTTTTTTAAAGAAAATGCAAGGTCTAGACAGGGAAACTGACCTCCAAAGCCCTGGTTAAAGAAGTGGAATTCCCCAGGAATCCTGATCCCTTTTTATAGTGTTTCCTTTTGCTAGGCTTTAATGGTCTAATAGTTTGAGATAAGATTAAGAGTGGAGATACAGTGTAGCAATCAATTATAGACATTATCTCAGTACTCATCTCCTTTCAGAAGGTTCACCTGAATAATCCCATTTGTCATGTCTTGTTTTATATTCCTTTGACATTTTGAATGTAGTTGAATCATACCTCTGTACATGTGATTTTTGTTGTCTTATATATGTTTGATTTCAAACATGTTTGTCTTGATTACTTTCCTATAATTTCAGAACAAGGTTTATTCGACAATTCAATTCAAGAAATACTTATCAAGTACTTACTATGTTCCAACTACTATGTTAGATTTTGTGGATTATAAAAACAAACAAACAAACAAACAAAAACCAACTTTTGCCCTCAAGTAGCCTACATTTTAGGGGAATCCATCTGTCATTCAATAAGTGTTTACTTGATAATTATCATGTGCTAGGCACTATGCAAAGTGTTAAGGATTCAAGAAAGGGAAAATAGGTCCTCCCTCAAGGAATATGCATTCTTTTTTTTCTTTTCTTTTCTTTTCTTTTCTTTTCTTTTCTTTTCTTTTCTTTTCTTTTCTTTTCTTTTCCTTTCTTTTCTTTTCTTTTCTTTTCTTTTTTCTAACCCTCACCTTCTGTTTTAGAATTGATGCTATCAGTTCTAAGGCAGAAGAGTAAAGCTAGGTGATGGGGGTTAAGTGACTTGCCCAGGATCACACAGCTAGGAAGTGTCTGAAGTCACATTTGAATTCAGGACCTCCTGTCTCCAGGCCTGACTCTCTCTCTGCTGAGCCACCTAGCTGCCCCCAAGGAGTATACATTCTAATATATAAATATATGTATATTTATGATACATATAAATATGTAAATAACGAAAAAATGAGAAAGCATTTGTTTTGTGCTTACTGGGTGTAAAGTGCTATGCTAAGTGCTGGGAATACACATAGAAAAGTCCATTTTTTACTTTCAGAGAACTCATATTCTAATGAGAGAGACAACTCATGAGTTTTCAGCTGCCAAGTCAGATAGAAGAAGTCTGTGGTCCTTAGGTACAGGAGCAAAGGAGATGGTAATGCTTCCTTTTAAAATATTTTCACTGATAAAATCATCAATTTTGGGAGTTGAACCATTTTGGCAATGTCAAAGACTTTTATTAGGTATATATGGGATTTATATGAATGAAATCTCATTTGTATTATTATTATTTTGTATAAGTATTGTATAAATATTTTATTACATTTATACAAATATAATCTCAGGGTAAAGGCTACTAGCTGAGAGGGAGGACCAGGAAAGTCCTCCTGCAGAAGACCTGAGCTGAATCTGAAACCATAGGAATTAAGGGATGGAGATAAGGGGACTAAGCATTCCTTACTTAGGAGACAGTTAATGCAAAGGGATGGAATCAAGAGATAGAATGATTTTTTTGGGGGGAATCAGTATAACTGAATAGTGAAATGTGTAGAGGAGAGTAATGTATAAGAAAAAGGAGGAACGGACCAGTTTATAGAGCATTAAATGGCAAACAGAGGAGTTGATATTTAATCCTGGAAGTAATAGGTAGTCTCTGGAGCTCATTGAGTAGGTAGTTTGGGATCAGACTTAAGCTTTAGAAAAATTACCTTTACAGTTGATTGGAAGATAGACTGGAATGGGGAGAGACTTGAGACAGACAGACCAATTAGATGTTTATTGCAATATCCATGATGGAATTTCTTGCCCATGATGGTGACTTGCCTGAGGTCATACAGCTAGGAAGTGTCTGAAGTCAGATTTAAACCCAGGACCTCACATCTCCAGGCCTGACTATCAACTGGGCCACCTCGCTGTCCCTAAGGAATATATATTCAAAGGAGGGAGATAATGTATAAATAATGAAATGATTAAAGTAAGAGAGAGTTGATGAAGGAAAGAACAAAGATGGCAGCTGTGTAACTAGAAAAAGATATTGTGAAGCAAACAATATTGACACAAACAATACTGTGCATTGAAACAAGTGGATGCAGGAACAGATTGGATATATAGAATGAGTACAAGTAAGAAGTGAGGGAATAATGCTGAAGTGATGAATCTTTATGACTTGGAGCATGGTGGTGGTGCTCATGATAGTGATGGGAAAACTAGGAAAAGGAGTGGGCTTTTTTGGGGGAAAAGGTATTGAAGGAAGGTATTTGGAAATGTTGATGTTGAGATGCTTATCAGACATGCAGTTTTGGATTCCAAAAGGCATTTGGTGATGTGTGACTATAGTTCAGAAGCTAGATTAGGAAATTATATATAGATCTGCATAAAGATAACTGAACTCATGGGAGCAGACATAGTCATCAAATGAGATAGTATAAAGCAAAAAGAATATAATAACATATATTCAAGTAAATACAAAATATATACAAAATTATAATCAATAATAATTTAAGTAGTCTGTTCCCTTAAGAAGCTTTTAGTTTAGTTAGGGGAGATAATATGCAAATATATTGTTGTAATTCAATCAAGTTTTCAGTTGTATCTAGCTCTTCATGACCTCCTCCCAGAGCCCAAGCACAATTCCACTGGGTTTTACTTGTGTCACCGATCAAGACCTATTTCCATATTCTTGATATTTGCGCTAGGGTGATTGTTTAGAGTCTACAACCCCAGTCATATCGCCCTGTGATTATGCAGTTGTTTTTCTTCTGCGTTTCTACTCCCACAGTTCTTCCTCTGAACGTGGCTAGTTTTCTTTCTCATAAACCCCTCAGCCTTGCTCCAGATCCTTGCATTGCTGCTAGTAGAGAAGTCCATTATGTTCAATTGTATCATAGTGTATCAGTCTCTGTGTACAATGTTCTTCTGGCTCTGCTCCTTTCACTCTGCATCAATTCCTCGAGGTCGTTCCAGTTCACATGGCATTCCTCCAGTTCATTATTCCTTTGAGCACAATAGTATTCCATCACTAACAGATACCACAATTTGTTCAGCCATTCCCCAATTGAAGGACATCCCCTCATTTTCCAATTTTTTGCCACCACAAAGAGTGGGGCTATAAATATTTTTATATGAGTCTTTTTCCTTATGATCTCTTTGGGATATAAACCCAGCAGTGGTATGTCTGGATCGAAGGGCAGAACAGCATACCCTTTAGACATTCTTATGGAGAGAACCTATAGAGAGAAGACCCATAATTTGGCTTTGGGTAAAGGAGAAGGGGCTATCAGACAAGAGGAAGCATAACCATTAAAGAATAGTGCTAAATGAGACAGAGGACAAGAGGGTGTCCAGGAGGAGGGTGTAGTTGCAGTAAGGTCACATATATACTACAATGTCCTTGAAAGATACTCCATGATGGGTATCCATGATAACTAATGAAATGCTGAAGGAGTCGATATGTTTACAATATACCATATAGTGAAACACTGGTATGTTAGGCTTCTAGGAGTCTGGTTCCTTTCCCTGATCTAAGACTTCTGAATCTTACAGATATTTCAGCTTTTAAAAGACTCTCAGCTGTTTGGATATGGCTCAGGGTGAGATGAATGTATTACGAACTTATGTAGAAACACTGAGAAGTTGTTTTAAGCATCCCCCATACCTATGGAGCAAGAGCAAGGAGAAGGCAGTTTCCTACCTGAGCTGATAAATAAAATTCAGCAGGTTGCCTCTTATAAAGTCCTATATTTTTGATTCTGAAAACCTCATGTTTCGATGTTAGTACAAAATAGTTACTGTTTCATGCGTTTATTGATGCCAGTTAAGTGCTGTGGTGAATGGAGTGCTAGAGTTGGCATCAAGAAGAGTTGAGTTCAAAATCTGTCCTAGACACTTAATAGCTGTGAAACTCTGGGCAAGGTAATTAAATTCAGTCAGTCTTAGTGTCTCGATCTGTGGGATATGGATAATAATAGCACCCAGCTCATGATTATTATTATTGTAAAGGGTCTTAAATGCCTTGCTTCAGTTGCCTCCTGATGCTACCTGTCAGCACAGTTTTCAAAGCTGTTCTCATGGCAACCTGGCAAGGTAGACAGTAAAAATATTATTATTTCCATTTAACAGAAGAGAAAACTAAGGTGCAAAGAGGTTAAAGTGACTCAGCCAAGGCCAAGAAACTAGCAATTCAGGCTAGGATTTAAACTCAGATCTTTTGTTTCCAAATCTGATCCTCTTTTCACTCGAATTTTCTATAGACTAGGTCAATTCCCTCTTTAACTTTAAATGTGTATTTTCAATTTGAAAATGAACGTGGGGATTTATGATAAGGAGCAAGTATTTTGGGATCACTGACCATTTTCTCTTTTCCCTGGCTTCAGGAGCAGGCAGTTGCTGAAGTTGACCAATTGAATTGCGAAGAGCAGAGCTCTTCAGTTTCTGAGAGTTTTGGGTAAGAGGATTAGATTGCCAAGGTGATTGGATTGCATTTCTAATGAGTAGAACTGCCAGCATTTGTTTGTTGTAATTAGGGACAGCTGCAATGCTTATTTAGAAAGAGTGCTCCTGGGTCCTTCTCTGCTTCTTCAGGTAACAGATTTGGATGGGGCCATCAGGTCACATCTTCCCTTCTCAGACACACACAGGGCAATGTTAGGGTGACTGTTGAGAGTGTTATCAATTCAGACAGTGCCCTAGTTTTGACACTGCCTTATCGATTGGGATGGAAGAGAGGCTTGGTTTATGCAAGTTGTCTCTGAAATAGACAAGAAAGGGAGTGGTAGAGTGGTGGTGGGGGGGAATCACTTAAATGACAGAATGTTCTGAACAGAAAAATCATTTTGGTGAGAAAGGTGCAGGCAAACCACCATGGGAGCTGAATTCCTTTATTAATATATCAAGGATCTCCGATTAATTAAGCCCCAATAATTACCTGACATTCCTCCCACTCCTCACTCCCCTTCTCATGATGATTAAGCTACAATGATTCTTTTTAGGCATCCTCTGGGCCACTTTGAAGGACAAATGATCATTCCCTCATCTATTCCATTCATTTCCCTTGTTGTTTCTTTTTAGGATCTGATCTTCACCATTTTCCCTGAACAGGGAAAAAAAGATAATGGGGAGATATATGGGGGATAGAAATAGATATAGGGCTCTAGACAGCAGAAGGAATGGTGGGAGAGGAGTCAAAGTTAAAACTTTTCCAGTCCTCACAGAAAATTCTTCTGAGTTTCTAATTTCATAGGTCTAAGACTGGAAGGGATTTCAAAGGCCACCTAGTCCAATCTCCACACTTGAGGGAAAGATAGGTTAAATGATTTATTTAAGGATACAAATAGAAAGTGTGACAGGCAAGATTTGAATCCAGGTCCTCTGACTACAGACCAGTTCTCTTTTCAGTGCACCAGTTACTCAAATAATCAGTGCTGTCTTTTTCTTCTTTCTATGGGTGGAGTGGGAACAGTCATTTATGCTATGGCCTGACTTGCCATTTGGAACCACTCAAATTTTTATGACTACAATGGAAGAATTCCTGCCTTATAGCACTAGATGATGAGAATAACATTCTGTCCTTTGATCTGTTTAAAATTTGTTCTTCCTCTATCTACTTTCTGTGTATGCCCAGTCTCCCCCATGTCCTACGTTCACCAGCTTTTATTGAGGTGATCAGTGGAATATATTTTGCTAGTTTTTGCCAACTATACAAACTGGCCTACTCTAAGTATCCAAGGGGATGACAGAGCTATTTGGTTAGTACCATTTTGTCTTGGATTTCCACTTGTGCTTGAAATAGGTTTCTACTCTAATTATTGATCCTGTCTATTTCAATGTACTGGGGACATTGAATGCAAGAGTAGAGCATTTTAATGATTTTTTTTCCTCTAGGAAGTACTAATTCTATCCCCCTTGAAATGAAAGATGGTCCAGAGGAAGAATGTAGTTAGTGGTATCTTAGTGTCCTTCAATTTCCTCATATTGCATAAGGCTATCTTGTCATCATCAGAAGAAGCCAAGGGGATTAGAGAACTGGCAAAATGTGGGGGTAGGTGATCATCACATATCAAAATGAGTACTTTTTTTTTTTTTTTTTTTTTTTTTTTTTGCTTAGCTCAGAAAAAATGTCAAGTGAACCTGTGAATGATTATAAAGGAGAAGCCAGGTATATGATCATGGCATTTCAGAGATTCCTAGAATCTAAAGTATTGGCCAGGAATTTAAATGTCATTTAAGTCAAATCCTAGCTAAGCAATCAATTCTCTCTCTAATTTCCCTGACAGTTGGCTACTTAGTCTTCATTTGATAATCTACCATCAGAGGAGCTCACTGCCTCCTTAGGCAACCTATTCCATCTTTGAACATTTCTAATTATTAGTGAGTTTTTCCCTTACGCTGAGCATAAATTTGCCTCTTTGCAACTTTTTTACCCTCTGGACCCAAGAAGAAAAATCTAATCCTTTCTCACATGATCGCCCTTCAAATAAATGAGGACAACTATCATATTCCTTAAGCCTTTTTTTTTGCCCTCTAGGCTAGATATCCCCAAAACTGATTCTTATATGGGATGCCCCTCAATACCTTACTGGTATCAATAAATTAGATAGTGGATCAAGTAGAATGAAATAAAGGCTATTTATTTAGAAATAAACTTATCTAATAAGAATAAAAGGAAATTCCTACGTTTCTATGAAAAAAAAATCAGCTTCTCAAGTGCAGAATGGAAAAGACATGACTAGAGAAAAATCCAAATAAAAAACACCTGGGGTTTTAATTGTAATGCAAATTTAATTGCTTCAAAAATGTCACATGTCAGCTAAAAATGCAAATTTGGGCTGCATTGATAGTAGTATAGTACTGAGAATGAGGGAGGTTATTGCATTGTTTGGATTTTTCTTACCCCTTTAAACTTATCTACTGATCTATCTCACAGATGCAAGAAACTCTCATATGATAAACATTAAAATAAGTCTTGTATAATTTGTTCTTTATGACTTTAAATTCTTAACCCTGATAAGAGATTGAGATATGCATCCAAGGGCACAGAAATCCTGATGTAAGCAGTAGGGAAAAACTTACCCAGTTAATCTTTTTTTTTTCAGTTATTAGTATATCAATCAAAGTATTTATTAATCACCTACTATATGCAGGCACTGTACTAAGTCCTTGAGGTATAAAGAAAAACAAAAGATGATCTACTCTCAAGGCTCTCAGTCTAATTAATGCAGGAGACAACATGAAAACAATTATGTATAGACGAGTTTTGTACAGTATAAATTGAAGATAATAAAGGGAAGGCATTAGCTTTATTGTGATCAGGAAAGGCCTTTTCTAGAAGATGGGACTTTAGCTGGGACTTAAAGCAAGACAAAGAAGGCAGGAGGCAGAGATAAGAGGGAGGATGGCCAAGAGGAAAAGGTTCAGGAAGCTTCATTTTCCTGAGTTCAAATCTGGCCTCAGCTGCTTTCTAATTGTGTGACTCCTGGGCATGTTATGTAACCCTCTTTGCCTTTGTTTCTTTATCTATAAAATGAACTAGAGAAGGAAATGGCAAACCATTCCAGTATCTTTTCCAAGAAAATCTCAAATGGAGCCACAAAGGAAGAGTCAGATATGACTGAAAAATGGCTAACAAAAACAATGACACTGAGGAAAGATCGAAAGAGGGAAGATGGTCAGATTTACACTTTAGAAAGATGGATTTAACAGCTGAGTGGAAGATGGACTGGAGTGGGGAGAGATTTCTCTTTTTCCACATACATTTCATATTTCCTAAAAATTACTCTGAAAATCAAATGGTAAGAATTTAATAAATCCATATTATGTACCAGGCACTGTGTTATGTGATATGGATAGAAAGACAAAAGTAAAGTCCCTTTCCTCATGGATCTTATATTCTGAGGGAGACAATGGGTGGATATATAAGTGAATAAATATATATTAAATGTTCATATATATGATATATACAGACTATATAAGGAATGAATATAAGGTAGTTTGGGGAGGGAGCATCCTAGAAGCTAGGGCAATAAGAAAGGCTTCCTGTAGAATGCACTGCTTGAGTTGGATCTTGATGGAAATTGGTAATTCCAAGAAACTGAGGTGAGGAGGGAAGGCATTCCAGGAATGGGGAACAGATAGGTCAGAGGTATGGTGATGGGATTTGGAACATCTGTGTGTGTGTGTGTGTGTGTGTGTGTGTGTGTGTGTGTGTGTGTGTGTGTGTGTAGTATGCCAGTATGACTGGATTGCAGAGGGGTAAGAAGGGAAAATAATGTGGGAGAAGCTTAGAAAGGTAAGAAGGGGTCAGGTTGTGAAACAATTTAAATGGCAAACAGAGGGGTTCATGTTTGATCCTAGAAGCAATAGGGAGCTACCAGAGTGTATTGATTAGAGAGGTGGCATGATTAGACCTGTGAAAAAGTACACTATAGCTTTTTTCTTTTTTTTTTCTACTTTTATACAGGTTGTCCCCAAAATTGTAAAACCTTAAAATACTCTATGACTTTTTTGTTTTGTTTTGTTTTGTTTTGTTTTTAAACCCTTAACTTCTGTGTATTGACTTATAGGTGGAAGAGTGGTAAGGGTAGGCAACGGGGGTCAAGTGACTTGCCCAGGGTCACACAGCTGGGAAGTGTCTGAGGCTGGATTTGAACCTAAGACTTCCTGTCTCTAGGCCTGGTTCTCAATCCACTGGAGCTACCCAGCTGCCCCCAACTCTCTGACTTTTGAGATATTTTGTAGAAGTAATGTTTCACAATAGCTTTTCTTATTTCTAGGATAATCAACGAGGAAGTAATTATTGATAATTCCTTTCCTTTTCTAAGGCATTCAATTGAAGTGGAAGAGGTTGCTTTCATTTGAAAATTTGAGGCACTTCCTTAGGAAGAATTGGAACCTTTTAGCCAAGCAATTACATTTATTTGTAGAATTTTCTTTTGGATGAACCAAGTGCCTTCAACTCAGTTATGAGTAAGCTTCCCAAGCAGATATATTCTATAGATATTCTATAAGTGAAGATATTTTCTGGGTCCATAATCCAAACATTATAGCATATAGCCCTTTACTAGTCTGCTTTCATTTAATATTCAGCTAGAGGATAAAAGTAACACAAAGCAAGGGATTTTCTGAAATGACATAATAGGAAACCAAACATCTCCATAAACCCTGTCCCTCAAAAAATGCTGAGCATCAGCTGGTAAGGAAGACTTAAGTAGAATTCATGGAATGGGATGGAAACACACACACACGGGCAGCACACATGGATATGATCTAAGCATGTAAGAAGAAGTTACACCTTTGACAGTCATAGGGCTGCTGAAGTCCTCTTACAATATCCTCACTTTGTCCCTGTTGTCCCTGCTATGTTTATTGAGCAAATTTGCTAGACCTACTTGACCTACTTTTGCATAGGGTGAGTGCCATTGATACGTGACTAAATACTCCATCCTTTGGCTTCAGGCTTAGTTGGCATCCAGGTTGTGGGTACTAATATGTATTTTCAGAAAGAATCAGAATGCTAGGGCCAGAAGGAATCTTAAATCTTGGACTTGCTGCCTCCTGAGTAGACCATAATTCCAGGCTCCTTACTCTTATGCCCCCATCATCAACCTGATTTGATTTACACAGCTATATTCTACCATGTTCATCTACTAAAAGATGTTGATTCAGTGGGGAGTATTTCTCTCTTCTCTTCCCCTTCCCTCCATGCTCATTGAGAGGTCCAAGGGAAAAGGTGAAGAGTGAGTGAATTCCTAAAAACTGGACATCTGGACTCTCTTCAGAATTGACTAATATTTTTATCTAGGCCATAAAGGATGTGGCTGATTCAGTTATTCAATGGAATTTCCTTCACACAATAGCTAGTGTCTTACAAATTGATCATGTATGTATGTTTTATATATGCATAAATATATTTCCACATGCACATATATCCATGTGAAGCACTCTCATTGATTTATAAAAATGACAATGCAAACATTTCACTTTGTCAAAGTATTGATTAGTTTAATTGATTTTTGTCTTATCCTCTTCTTTTCTTTAAAATTATTATTTGTTAATTTTTATGGTACTTTGGGAATGGGAAGAGGTAAGGATAATGAGAAAAATTCTGGTCATTTGAAAAACAAAAGAGGTCCCATCATGAAATGTAATTACATATATCTGTTATACCCTTTTTTGGGTCGGTCACCCAAACTCACAGTCACAGGGCAAATTTTCAAGCAGATAATTCAGAATTCAAGACACTCTAGGTGCCATATTTTTACACATGTCCACACCAATGTGCTTGTGGTCACGAAAAAGATATTACAGATTTAGGGTTCAAAATGAGAGGCATGTTGCAATTAAGAGAATTTGTTTGTCTTGACTATATGACTTAAAAAAGTTGTTTTCTTTTTTTAAAGTAGGATGAGAGATAGAAGGGGGAGAAAATAGATTTCTGTTTATTTAAAAAAATAAAAATAGAGAGATGGAGGAGGTGCTGCAGATGAGAAATATTTCTTGCTCTTTTAGATGAGGTCAGTGTATTATTAGTTTACTTAACTGTTTTCCTGTGCTACAGGAAATCTCACATAAAGTGGGAGTAATATATAAATGTATATAGTTTAAAAACAAAGTACACCAATAAAGCTTTTTAAAAAAATGTCCCAAAGGTTTTTTGCTCACTCCTCAGACTGCCTAAGATTGAAGTGGGCAAAGACCACCTCTGTTGTATAACAGTTGCCATCAGCTTATAAATAAGGCACTGTCTTAAAAAAAACCAAAACCAAAACCCTTATTCATTTTGGGCCTATGGGGCTGATAAAAATTTATTTTCACAGATTTTGGCCCCCAAACTACCAGAGAATTACATTTTAATTTTGACCTCTGCCTCCATGAACCCCTGTGATATATGCAGAAAATTCTTAGGAATCTCATAACTATTAGGAGGAAACAAGATTCTTTTCTAAACATAAGGGCCATATTCTCATCTTTGGGTTGCTATGAAATTTAAGGATTTATATTCCATATATTAGAACCTATACTGGTTAGGAATCAGTAATAGTCCTAAAGCTAAAGCAAATAAACCAAAAAAAAAATCCAAACACCCAACTGCAGGACTGGTAGAACATGTCTAGGGCTTTGGGGATGCTCAGCACCCATTTTCCTTTCCCTCTGACACCAGGGACAGACAAACAGGGAAATCACCCCTACAACAAACTCCCTATTCAGTCAAATTGTCTGCTCCCTCATTCTTGATCTTCCTCTAGCATACAGATAGAAAGGTCTTCCATGTTCTCTCAATTACTCTTATCTGATTGGTCTCTCAAGCCATTCCTGGCCAACATGCACTCCAATATACTCTTTTTTTTTTTTTTTTAAACCTTTACCTTCTCTCTTAGAATTGCTTTTAAGTATTGGTGCAAGGCAGAAGAACAGTAAGGGCTGCACAATTTGGGTGGTGACTTGTTCAGGGTCACACAGCTAGGAAGTATCTGAGGCCAGATTTGAACCTAGATCCTCCTGACTGCAGGCCTGGCTGTCTAATCCATTGAACCACCTGGTTGCCCCTTCTCATAGACTCTTCAAAAATTTTAAGTTTTAAAAATCCTTATCTTCCATCTTAGAATTAATACTGTTCATTGATTCCAAGGCACAAGAATGGTAAGGGCTGGGCAGTGTTTTGGGGTTAAGCAACTTGCACTGAGCCACAAAACTGAGGACAAATTTGAACTCAAGCCTGGCTTTCTTATCCACTGAGCCACCTAGCTGCCACCTTCCCATATACCTTTTTTTTTAAGTCTTTCTTTTTCAGTTACATCTAAAAGCAATTTTTCTTCCCATATACTCTTAAATAATCCTAGTGAATGAATAGACATGAAATAAACCTATTTCTTCCTTTTCCCCTCTGAGACTCCCAGTTTTCCAAACTTCTAGCTTCTTGGTTTTAATATTTACTAGTTGCATGACCTTAGGCAAGTCACTCACACTCACTAAGCCTCAGTTTATTCTTCTTTTAAATGGGAATAATGACACTTGTATTACCTCCCTCAGATGGTCATTGTGATACCACCTAAAAGTCTTAATTGAGTCCCTGGAATCAGTGTCAGAGCATTGACCTAAAGAATCAGGATGACCTGAATGAAAACCTTCTCCTGGACACTTACTATCTGTGTGACCCTAGGCAAGTCACTTAATATTTGTGTGCCTCTGACAACTCCCAGGGACATAGCTAGTGTAAGTTTTGATCCTGTCTGTGATTGGTAGGCAGAACAATGACCACATTGGGAGCTTCCTACGCTAAACGCGACGGAGATCCTTTCTGTATTTGCACATTTGACTCAGCCTTATTGGTGAGGTGTAGGGAGGGGACTTGTACAGCTGCTGTTATTCTACAGATAGTAAATTCCATAGAACATGTCAGCCAGTTCCTTTCTTTCAAAAGAAAATCTGAAGCCTATGCCTTGCATAAGGAGTGATGGTCAGTCACTCGTGGCCCCCCAGCATCCTATTGGTATGCCAATAATAACATGGAACAATCCATGGAGGGGTCAATCTAGAGGAGAAAAAGCTTGATTCCCAAGCAGCAAATAGCTGCTTTTCATGGGGTGCTAGATTTAGAATGGGAATGGTCCTTAGATACATAATTGTACAAGTAAGAAAACTGAGTCCCTTTGAGATTAAGTGACTTAATAAGTGTGTGAGGTAGGATTTAAATTCAGGTCTTTTGACTCCAAATCAAGTGATATTTCCACTGAACAATTCTGCTTTTGTTCTTTAGGAAGGTCTTAGGATTAGGGAAGGGAGAAAGTGTTCTTGATATTTGGAATTAGTTTGATTATTACGAAAATTTAAAGGATCTGTTGTTCTTGACTAGAGTTATAACTAGAAAATTCTTCACTTGGGCAAAAAAAATTGGGAGAAAGGTAATGGTTGGGAGTGGGCAGGGCAGTGAATCAGAGGATATTTCCACTGCAGATGTGTTCACATTGGAAGGGAGGATGGTCTAGCCCTCGCCCCTGAGTGGATTAGAGGGGAAGACACCAGACTACTGACAGGAGTGTGTTGGAGCTTGCTTGAATGATGAACTTATCAATTGGAACATTTACACCTCAGAAATGGGCAAATGATACAAATTAGGGCTTGAATTATTTCATTGATTGTCTAGACATAAGAAAGGGAAAGAGAAATGATAATACTTGCAGATTAAATTTACGTGTGTTGTACATGCATTTTTTCTTTCAAAAATCTGGTTGTTAATGTTTATCAGCACACATCGCTTTACTGAACCCTCATAGAGAATGAGACTGTGGGCTGTCAGAGGACTACCAGATAGGCCCAAGGATGGTGGTTGGCTTATGCTGAAAGGGCATGGTGCCATTTGCCTTGGGCACTTCTGACATTTGTGCTCATGTTGTACATCTTTCTTCTTTTCCATCTCCTTGCTAGTCCCTGCATTTTCCCTTCCCAAAGAGAAAGCTGTTTAAAAGATGATTTCTTGCTCAATTTAGACCTGAGGCCTTGACTACTTTGGTTTCACCAGACTCCCAAGCCAGACTCTGGTCTATTTATAGGAAATAAGCATTTTGTTGGCAGCACAACACCTTGGCAGCCCTACTACCCCTTTTTACAATAGCACAGGGAACTTTTAACTCAGAGATGAAGTCCAGAATCCAAGGAATCAAGGAGTAATAGCCTATTAGCTGTGTGGATGAGTTGTTGATAGGGAAGCAAATTGTCCCTTTCTTACCTCAAGGAAAGTAGTTACTTACAACCTAAGACCTTTGAAGACAGTAACAATGGACTCTTGAGGCTGAATATTTGGGATCTATATACTACATAATCATCTATATTCCCCCCTAAGAATATTTTCTCCTTTTTCGTTTATATATATATATTTTTGTAATCCATTTGTTATGTCTTACCTATATTTTCAATTGAACTCCTAAGGCAGAGGATTATGTCTCTATTCTGTATAGTACTTAACATACTGAAAATAATGCAATTATAATAAAAATTAGACCTATAATTTCCAAGACTTTAAGTTTAACATTAAATATGAAATAAAAGGTTTTCTGACATTAATTTTGTTGATCTGCAGGGCTAGCAAGGATAATATAAAATTATTTTTCATAAAATTAATTTATCATGGATCTACTAATTGGGTCCTCAGGTTTCATCTAGTTCAATCTTCACCTAATGGTTATTCTCTTTTTTGAAACTTCTCTGGCTCACTCTAGGTGTTATCTTGCCTAGAGAAGGCGTATGAGTTTTATATATATATATAAGTATTTTAGAAAGATTTCAATTTTAAAATGGTAGCCTTCAGCTATCTGAATAATTCCCTTATATGGAACAGATTATTTCTTGATGCTGAAAAAGGGAGAAACTACTCTAGAGTTGATATTCTAGAAAAGAAGTGTCAAAAATGTGGATGGACTAGGTTAAAATGTAATTGGGAAATATTTAACAAAATAAAAATACAATAAAACAGATATCATTACACTTGAAAACTTAAGTTAATAGACAGGGATTCTTATATATGGATTAGTGGTCCCATTTTTATTTGAGTTTGTCACTACAATGGGCAACTAGGTGGCACAATGGATAGATCATCAGGAATGGAATCATTTGAATTCAAATCCAACTTCATTCACTTACTAGCTGTGAGACCCTGGACAAGTCACTTAACTCTGCCTCCATTCCCTCACCTTTAAAATAAGCTAGAGAAGGAAATGGCAAACAACTCCAGTAACTTTGTCAAGAAAACCCCAAATGGGGTCATGAAGAGTTGGGAATGATTGAAATGGCTGAACAACAACCACCACTGCAATAGAGAATAGATTAGCAGCCTCCGCCTAGTTGCATCCTTCATAGGATGGAACTTTTGTGAAAAGTTTTACCCTCTGAACGATAGAAGAGTTTAAAGAGTGGGATAGCATGATAAGAGAGTGGTATTCTGGAAGTAAAAATTATGGTCATAGATAAGACCTTATCCTCCTCTTCCTACCTGACTCAGACTCCTACCCTGAGACCCTGCAGTCTGATGGGGAAGGTTTTTACCTTTTCTAGCCTATTATCAGACCTCCATGTTACTTCTGGATCAGCTCCAAACTGTGTTGCCTCTGAGTGCCCTTCCCTCTCTCTATCCTTCTTTCAAAATCCAGCTCCCCATATGTGCTGTTTCCATATTAAAATTAAGCTTCTTTAGGGTAGAAGCTATTTTTCTTGCTTGCATTTTTACCACCAGCCCTTAGCACAATGCTTGGCACACTATAACCGTTTAATAAACACTTTAAAATTCATTCATCTGTGTGGAATGTATGGAGCACAATTTGTAGGATGGCTCTAATCCTTTTTTAGTATTTCTTGAAGTCACTAAGTTTGATAATGTTAGTTTGAAAAACAAAATAAAACAAAATAAAACACCAGAAGTCGCAATCAGATTTAATAGTTAACTATGCTAATGAGATCTCACCTTTGCTCCTGAGTAATGTGACACAGATAATTTAGAAGTGTCTCTGGGCAATATTGATTCCTAAAAGGAAGTCTTATATTAAGATCACTTCTGTTCTAATAAGTACCACTTGCCTAAAGTGAGAGACATTTTCAGATGAACCCAAACTATAAATAATCACAACACTTGTATAATAGGGCAGTTTTTGGCAAAGAATGAACAATCGGAGAATTGAAGGATCTCTAAACTTATTCAGGATGTTAGCTACCAGAAATACTACGAACCAAGTAAGTGCAAAAAGGAATACAATAAAATTAGGTATATATATTGTGTACATATAAGTAGATAATACATATACACAAAATAAATCCCCATTTAAAATGTGGTGCTTAATGTCAAGCAGCACTTTTGTTGTAGATACTAAATTTGACTTTTAGTTTTTCCTCAATAAGAAAGACCAGAGTTGGAGAGAGAGCCGGAGAGCTCCAGCCTTCTTGAATCCTCTTTGGGATTCTTTAAGCTTCTAGTCACTTCAGGTGCTTCTGGCCTCCAGCTCTGAGGGAGCAGATGGAAGAGGCCAATCCCACTCTAGGCTGCAAAAAGGGAAAAAAAACCAAACAACTCCAGGAATACATAAAAAAGTTGGTAGTTTTCCATCTTGTCCTTATTCTCAGCTTGCTACTGTAGAGACTGCTGGGATTATTCCCTCAGTGAGATCAAAGATTTTTCTTGGTTGAGTTGACTCCCAATGGTTACAAAATAATTCATGAAAAATCTTTCATTCTGTATTATCTGGTATATTTTTTTTTCTTACATTTTCTGATTTTTATTTTGCTATATTTGGATAAACAGGTTTCTTTGTTATTTATGTATGTTCATTATGGGATTGGTATTTGGTGGGAAAGAAACCAAGTCTTGGAGATAGAGCTTGAGTCCTTCCCTTACAAATAATGACAAAGTAATCAGAAGTTAGTTTGAAACCCATCCTATCCTCTGGATGAACAGTATTTAAGGGAGCAAAAATACTTCTAGCATAGTACTCCCTTACTCTGAACAGTCCCAAATTCCTGCTTCCCTTCTTGGCGGGAATTAACATCTCTTTTGGTGCAGGGTAAGGAGAGAAGAGGCTAGAGCTGCCATTTCTGTCTTCCTTTGAGCCACAGTGACAGCCCTTACTATACATGGGCCCTTCTCTACTACTTTTGGGGTCCTTCCTACACTTAAGATTCTTAAATCAGGAGGCCACATACTAGAATCTACAGGGTCTACTGTAGTCAGCAGACTCTGCTGTATCTGGAATTTAAAGAATGAATTTCAAATCTGCCAATTAGGAAAAAAAACAAAACCAAAATAATGACTGACTTAATAAAGGATTTGTGATCAACCAAGCTTTGCATAAATTGCCTAAGCTACTATTTCTTTCTGATTCCGAAATCTTTCTTCTACTTTGAGTTAGAACATACTTACATTATTCAAAGCCATAACTAGGGTGGGGAAGTCAGAACTTTGCTCCAAGGTACTGAAATTTAGAGTGCTTACAATATTTATAGTCCTTCAGCAATGTTGAACAATGGAACTTAGCCCTCCTTAGCAAGAATAATTAAGTAAATTAGTAGCATGCTTCCGTTGCCATGCTCTTGCAGTTTAAATGAACTTCTCCTTTGCCAAGACCAACTTCACATCCCTCCCTGGGCAGTAGTAGTAAGCCAAGTAGTGACTTTGTGATATTATGAAGTTATTGCTCATAGTAGCCATGGTCCTGAGGTATTTGCTTTCCTTCCTGTACAAACTGAATATTTTCTTAAAAAGCTGATTTGAGATGTTGTTTGTCTCAGGCACATTTTCTGAAACTTGCCCCGGGTGCCTCTGACAATAAGATCACTAACAAACACAAGATATGTAATTACAGCGATGACAAAGCTCAGGACAATAATGCTGCATTACATTACTATAAAACAATTTGGTCCACCTATTCTCCAGTTGTTGGGCTCTCTCTGGATGGGTAATTTCTCCACAATATTATCACACACTGATGACTGATAGGATGAAGGAGAACTCAGTTTTTTCTTTATAGATTATATTCTTTATTATGTTTATTTTATTATATTCTTTCTTCTTTCAGCTTTTAATGTTATAACTCAAATGTCTAACCTTGTGTTCTCACTTAACTGTCAAAGGTTGAATTTAGTTAGTAGTAGTTAGTCCAACCACTGATTAGCACCTCCTACATCGTAGGCTCTGTGTAGAGAAAACTGCTTTTTTAGACTCTTGGAAAAAATATCAGATCACAGATCTAGAGAGGGAAGGGGCCCCAGAGGCCATGTAATGATAATAATAATAACAATAACTAGCATTTATATAGCACTTTAAGATTTGCAAAGTACTCTTTACATGTTATTTCATTTGATCCTCATAATGACTTGCTAAGTATTATAAATGTCCCAGAAGTAAGTAGTATTAATATCCCCCAATTACAAATGGGGAAATGGAGTCTTTGAAAAGTAAACTGGCACCAAGAATCACATAGTTAGTAGTTATCTAAGACTGGATTTGAATTCAGGTCTTTTTAATTCTACTGTACCAGTTAACTGCTTTATCTAGTCTCAAATCCCTCACTTTACAGATGAGAAAATTGTGTTGCAGGTCAGTTATAGATTCTATTGCTGTCCATTGGTGCCAACTCACTGTAATTAAATTCTGGGATGTGGAAATAATATCAGTAATTATCTTAGATTGTCATTAAAATGTGGAAGATGATAATTAGCAAGGAATATATAAAGTTCTCATTTACTTATTCCTGAAACAGAGTTGTAATTTAAGTACTGGTTATTAGGACTAGGACCCACCTTCTCTCTCCTTCCCTCCTTCCCCCCACAACACACACTGCTTTTGCTTGTACCCCATAAGTTTAAAGAAAAGTTACTGCTGTTTCCCGATTGCATTCTTTGATGCTGTAATTATAGCACTATAAATTGCAATGTTTGGGGCCCAACCACAAAACTCATTAGCGATCTGAGGTTTGGTTTGGTTTCAGAAGGAATTCTCCCCAATGCATATACAGCATGTTGGATGCTCGTTAAAATTCAATTGATTGAGAAAACTGGTGTTTTCGCTTCAGTCTAGTCTAAGCTTCCTCATTGTTATTCCTCACATATTTCTCACATGTTCTTCATGTGGCCAGGAGGCACATTGTCTGACTAGGAAAATGAAGAAAGGTGACTGGACAGGCTTATGGCACTTTATAATTATATAAAGGCACAAAAGGGGAATTTAAATCTTCTGATACCTGCAGTTCAGATCACTTCAATAATTCCAAGTGCTTTATTGTTAAGGTCACAATACATCTACCTGTTGGGATCCCCCAACCCAGAACCTAAGTCATCCTAGAGAAGGACTTAGAAGGTACGTAGCTATCACTGACCTGATGACAAATTTTTTATAGTCAAATTCCTTTGCTGTTCCTCTGTGACAAAGAATTTGGGTGACTCAGAAGCACAGCTTATCATGTGTTGACATGGAATCTAGAAACCCCAAACTTACAGCCTAGTTAGATCTGATGAACCCCAAGTTTTAGGACTAGCTTGTAAGTTGGAGACCCCAAAGCTTGTACTTGTTCCCTGTTCCCATGAGAATCCACCCTGAAGGGAACAGGGAATAGGGAACAAGTACAAGCTTTGGGGTCTCCAACTTGCAAGCTAGTCCTAAAACTTGGGGTTCATCAGATCTAACTAGGCTGTAAGTTTGGGGTTTCTAGATTCCATGTCAACACATACAAGACTTCCCCAGGGAACACAAATGGAACAGCAACTGAAAGAGAAGCAACTCAGCCCCGTTGTCCTGAGGTACTATTGCTCTTTTCTTTCTTCCAACTGTTTACATAGTTTTGCTTAAACCAGTGATGGGCAAACTTTTTTTAAAAAAAGAGGGGGCCAAAGGAAAGGAAATGTTCATCTGTCAGTCTGTTTCTAAGGCAACTCTTTCGAACTTTCATCGTATTGTATCCTACTCATTGTATTTGTCAGTTTAGGAATAATATCCTGTGGCCCGATAGAACATTTCAGGGGGCCATATCTGGTCTGCAGGGCTGTAGTTTGCCCATCACTGGCTTAAACAGAATCAAGAGGGCTAATCTCAGATATCAGCAGCAAAAGTTCTGTTTCTTCCTCCTTTTATATATTGCCCACTGGAAAAGGAAACTCCCAAATGTGAAAGGAAATAGATTTTCTCCTCTGGGCTATTGATTGCAACTGTTGGGCTCTTATTCCCTCTTCCACTGTCTAGCTCAGGTACTCTGCTTTTCTTCTCACATATATAAATGAAAACTGCTATTATTCAGGATGAGTTATAGTTACTATAGAATCATCTTATGACAGAACTTGAAGGTCATGCAGTTGACTCGGCACATTTCCTCAAAGCAGGTTCCATAAATGATGATAATATTTATATTATTGCACATTAAGATCTAGTCAAATGTCGATCCAGTCAAATTTTCTGAGAAAGGCAGAGTTTGAATGCCCTGTCTTTTAAATATCTTTTTTTAACTCTGATTAAGAAAGTCATTGAATGTCAATCTGCTCTGAATCTGTCTCGTCCTCCAGATGAATACAGTTCTCATTTCAGACATGGTCAGAGTATTGTACTGGTGGCTCAGGAAGGTATCTGTTCAAATCTTACCTCAAATACTCACTAGCACAACTAGTATGACCCTGGATAAGTTACTTGATCTCTTTCAGCCACAGTTTCCTCATCTTTTAAGTGGGGTTGATAATAATAATAATAATAATATACCTTGTAGAGTAGTGAGGATTAATACATTTATATGTCTATTTGGATGTTCATTTGTTATCTATGTCTGTCAAATCTATCTCTCCCTATCTATCAAAGATATTAAGGTGGCTGCAAATGATAGGGTGCAGCTTAGTTATTGTTATGAGAATGTGGGTCCCCTTCTTTCTTCAGTCTCTCTGCAATATTCAGGAACATTTTATGTAGGTGAACATTTGGCCAAAATGAATATCAGCCTTGATTAGTAGAATGGAGAGCAAAACTATTAAGATCGTTAGTAGATAAAAGCATTGCTTGGAAAAAAGCAGGAGTAGAATTCAGTAAGTGTTTGAGACCAGATTTGAACTCAAGAAAATGAATCCTCTTGACTTTAGGGCTGGCACTTCTATCCACTGAGCCACCTAGCTGCCCTCAAAGGAGGTCTACTTTGCTCTAACACCACAAGGATCTATAATAAGGATACACAAGCACTTAGCTTTATTTGGATGTAGGCTTTATCTCTATTTGGAAAATGAGTGTGATCTTCAGCAGACTACCAAGTCCAATGCCTTGGACCCCTTGTTCCTGTGGCTAGGACTTTTTTTTTAAAACCCTTAACTTCTATGTATTGGCTCCTAGGTGGAAGAGTGGTAAGGGTGGGCAATGTGGGTCAAGTGACTTGCCCAGGGTCACACAACTGGGGAGTGTCTGAGGCCGGATTTGAAACTAGGACCTCTAGTGGCTAGGACTTTTTAATCTCTTTAGGTAGGGGAAGACAGAACTAATTGGGTTTAGAAGATAGCTTTGTCCCCTTTTAGGAAAGATTAGGAAAAGAGGAAGGATCTGGACTTCTCCTTGTTTAAAGAGGGAAAGAAGCTGGTAAGGATTAGTCCCCCTGTTAAATATTGTTCAGTTATTTTAGTCATGTTTGACATTTTGTGATCCCATTTGGAGTTTTCTTGTCAGTGATACTGGAATGGTTTGCCATTTCCTTCTCCAGATCATTTTTATAGATGAGGAAGTGAGGCAAATAGGCTTAAGTGACTTTATAAGGATCACACCGCTAGTTTCTGAGGCAGATTTGAACTTGCCTTCCTGACTCCAGGCCAGGCACTCTATCCACTGCGCCATCTTGACGCCCCATGGTCCTCGCACCTAGTTTCCTTCAAGTAGGGAGCTCAAGTACTACCTTCTACATGAAGTCTTTTCTAATCCTCCTACCTGGGAGATGTTCCCATCTCATCTGGCCCTGACCTCCCTGCACTCTTGTATTTATTTTGCACATGTCTCATTTATTTATTTTTTAATGTACATATTTTCTTTTCTTCAGGAAGAATGTAAGAACTTTTTAAGGGCAGGGAGTGTTTTATTAATTACCTTTGTATCACTAACATCTAGCATAGTACCCAGCACATATAAGACTTAAATGCTTGTTGACTGACTGACAATGAAAATTAACTAATATAAAAATTTCAGCATCTCTTTTCAACCTGCAAGGCTGGCAATCTAAAGAAAGAGCTAAATGTGTTTCTAGAGGCCCTCTATTTCCAACTCTTTTTCAAGCCTAGGAGGCTCTTCTGTAGTTTAGGACCACCCATGTGGTTTAAGATTAAGTTGATTCATTCTAGGATACTCACATATTTTTGACCTTTGAGGGCAACAGTCATTTGCTACAGAGTAGTGAAATATAATCAAAGAAATCTCCTTCTCCCAGAGTGTTAAAAGAAAGGTTCTGAGTCTGACTCTCCTCCCACTCTCCCTCCTCCTTCCTCTGCCCTGAAGCTAATGCCTTCCATTACTGGACTGATTTAAGGGGCATGGAAAGGTTTCTGCAGCATCATTATTACTCCTCCTACTTGCATTTCCCCTCTTATCCTTCTTTCTCACTGTCTCTAGAGATTCTACCCTTTTGTCTTATTTTGGATGCTTAAAATATATGCCCAAAAAAGTGATTTTCATAACTGGGAAATTCTCCATGTGGTAGTACCTGTTTGGAGGAAAAGTGCCTTTTAATAATCTAATAAATAAAGGGACTTACTGTTCCCTTGTTTCTATGTCCTTTCCTGATCAGAATAAACAGCTTTTCGCTTTCCTGTGGCCCTTCCTATTATAAGGTCCTGTTAACTGCAGGGTGTGATCTCCAAAATATTGTTCACTTCCAAAGAATGGGATATATGGAGGGGACTTTTGGTATTGTCTAATCTGCTACTACATAATTAAGGAAATAGAGGCACAGAAAGGTGACTGGCCTCCCTATTTCTTCATCTATAAAATGAAAGGGCTAGACTAAATCCCAGATTTGGAGCTTACATGTAGCAACTTAAGGCCTAGAGAGGTTCAAAGCTCACAGAAGAGCTTGAACCTATTCCAGGTATGATATTATATTTTTCTATATTAAATAATTTGTGAAAAATCAGATAATTAGTGGCAGCCATGTTCCACATTGCTTATCCCTTTAATAAGATACTCTCTATCATCCTAAACCTCACAGACATGCTTAATATCCCTCCCCTGACATCTTGCCTCCCCAAAGGACAATGGAGTAGATGAGATCTACCTATGGAATTGTTAGCAGAGTACATTTCTTGGTTCTATCCCTTCTCATGATCCTTTTGGGGACTTCTCTCGCTTTTGCTTCTCCCTTCTTAGGATAAGACTTTGTGGGTGAAAGATCAGTCATATCCTATCAGAAATGGAAATATTGGGGCAGGCACAATTTAGGGGAAACCAATTCTTTATATAGTATTTTAAAGCTTAAAAATCCCATTTTTAATATTCATTCTGTCAAGTAGATTATGCAATTGTATTATTATCTCCATTTTGTAAAGAAGGTCCAGAGAGGTGACCTAATCATTCTAGGCTTAGCATGCAAGTTCCTGTCAGAGTAGTGACATGAACTCTGGTCTTCTGATTGCATTTCTAATGTTCTATCTAACTAGTTTTAGCCTTATAATCAGAATCATTTAGAGTTTTAAAGTCTTCTTTGCTTTTATTTCCTCATCTGTAAAAGTGAAGACTAGATGTTCAGCTATGATACTTTTCATAAGTTATGAGAAGTAATTTCATAGTTCCTCTCACTCCCTTTACATTGGCTGGATCCAATAGTTCAGGTTTTCTCATTAATTTTGGAGTTAGTATGTGCAGAACAGCAGGCAGACCAGCAAAATGGCTACCAGGAATTCCTGGTGTTAAGTTCTAATTACTGAAAAAGGTGGGTTATCTCATTTGAAAGTAGTAAACTCCTTTTTTAGCTTCATAACTTAGAAAGATGGGCAGGTTGATTCCTCTGAGAGACATTTCCCACAAAGAAAGGCAGGCAGTTAGTAGCCAAATTATATTTACGTCACAGAAATTTTGTGTAAGGAGAAAAAAAGGTACTCCTTCTTGCCAACCAAGTGTATAGTTCCTGATATTTCCTCCACTTATGCATCAAAGGAAGATATTCCAGGTGTCCCAAAAGTTTTAATGAAATTATAAACTATTGAAATTCATTTTACATACCTTGTATAGAATTGTAGGGCAGCTGAGTGGTGAAGTGGGTAGAATGCTGGGCCTGGTGTCAGGAAGACTCATCTTTTTGAGTTCAAATGCAGCCTCAAGATACTTCCCAACTGTGCAACCCTGGCCAAGTCAGTTAAACATATGTGCCTCAGTTTCCTCATCTGTAAAAATGAGCTGGAGAAGGAAATGGCAAACCACTCTAATATCTTTTTCAAGAAAACCTTGGATGGAGTCACAAAGAGTCAGGATAAGACTGAAATGACTAAAAAACAAAACTATCAAAGTCCATTTTAGGTACCTTCTCCAGGATTGTAGAAAGAGAGAGAAAGAGCTTATCTTTTCTATAGTTTTTTTTTGTGCTATCTTTCCATGTTTAAGCTAAGCTTCAGCACCCTGAGATGCTTATATTCATGAATACCAAGGGAAATCATATCTGCTATAAGGATAAAGATTGGTTGAAACAATTTTAACTCACTTATATAGTTGCTATTGTTATTTTAAAAAAGAAAGCTCCCTGCTTGGTTGTGTCACTCCCAATCAGGTTTATGGTATAGAATCTCCTGATTAGTTAAGTCAGATCTCCATTCAGCTCACTTTTTTTTGGTAGTCTCTAGATAAATTTTAAGCTATAATATAAAAAATACAAAGATATGAATATATGCATATTTATCATATATACATACACATATACATGTATACTCTCCCTCACAAATACGTAAAAGTGACTCAAAACTGCTAAAAACTACTCTCTTGGGCTCCGGTGCTTTGAGTAGGTGGAACGCTTTTTTGATTAAAACAAACAATCATAACTTAATGTGAATAGGGTCTATACACATTTTTGAATCAGTTCAAGTGTCTCAAAGATTGCTGAGTGAACCATCCTAAGCAATTTGGATAAAGAGATGAGCTATCACAGAATGAAGGGAAAAGGAATTCTGAGATTTTGGATTTGAGAAGAGCAAGAATGAAGCAATGGGAAAACTGAGATTCAGAGACAGGCAATATCAAGGAGAGTCATTTGTTTAATAGGCCTTTTGGAGTAGAGGACCCAGGCTGAAGGAAGTTCCAGGAAAAAGTCAGCTTTTCCCCCAACTTTCCCCTCTGCTGCCTGGCTGATCACACACGTTATTATATAATCTACTGTTGTGTGACCCAAATGTTTCCTGTAAACTGAATTGATTAACTGACAAAGAGGACAGGATTTAATTAGAGGTGTATGAATATAAACATAAGGTTAAATAGAGAACTCAATCTCTGCTTAGATCAGTGATGCCCCCCCCCGTATAAAGATATTAAATAACGAAAATGGAATGATAAATGGACTATATAGTTGATAATTTATAAAGAGGCATTTAATTCTTATTTAATATATGAACAAATGAGTGCAGTAGCTACTAAGAACTCTCTTCTCTAGTGATAAATTTGGAGATGTGAATAACGTCAGCTGAGAAAAGCAACAGTTTGATCTTATGAGTGAATTCTGCCAAAGGGACATATATACATTTCATTCAATGGCCTTCAATTATTTTTTCCCCTTAAGTCAATACCTTCTTGATAATTATTTGGGGACAAAATAAGGCACAGAGAGCAATGTCTCATTACCTTAATCCCCCATGGTCAACTATGGCTTTGAATATACTAGGTAACTCTGAAATATAAAAACCTATAGATTTCCCTCCCATTTTCTCTAGATTTGTTTTAGTTTCTATTATAGGACATATGATACAAAAGCTCATCTTTTGTCTTAGCTTTCATCAGCCTTTTGCTGCCTTCTAAGTCCCAAATGGTTCATTTTTAGTTCTGAAGATTTTGCATGCTGTCAAGCTTTTAGTGTGCAATATCTAGATAGTTTATTTTAGAACAGCCCCCCCAAACATTTCTATCCCAAAATATTCTCATGTTTTCTCACCTTTTGTAGATGAGCCTTAAAGAATTTTTCTTCTAAGTTGAAGAAGGAAAGGAAGGAGGAGATGGAGATGATGATTGAGATGGGGCAGGAAAGAAGAGGATGGGATATATTTGAAAGGAAAGCAATTAAATAACCACATTTGGTTTGTCTTATTCTGTATGGCCCTCCGTTCTTCAAATCCTTCCTTGGCGTGGTTCAATATTGTAACATTCTTGAGTGTTCCTTCATTTCTACTTGCTTTTGCAACTCTGATAATGAGAAGGGTCTGAGAAAAGCAGTTCAGATAAGTTTATATCCATTATTATTATTTCTTAAATCTCTTACTTGTAATTTCTCTGTATCATTGTTAATTTGCCACGAAACTCTACTGTGCAGCTTCCCTCATTAATCTTTCAGAATTCTATGTCAGAATACTGCTAGGTGACACAATGGAGAGAGCCCTGTGCTTAGAGGCTGGACGACTTCAATTTGAATGTGACCTCAGATGCTTAACAGCTGTGTGACCTTAGGCAAGTCTCTTAGTAGAGTGCCTTAGTTTTCACAAATGTAAAATAGGGATAATAATTGTACCCATTTCTCAGGATTTTTGTGAGCATCAAATGAGATAATCTTTGCAAATTGCTTAGCATAAGCTTATTTACTTCATTCTTTCCTACTTTCCAAGGAAGTGTCTTACTTGGGTCTTGAGGTCTGGAGCCAAGCTAATTAATGTTAAGCTTTCTGTTGCTAGAATTTCTAGGAATGAACTCAATTTTAGTTTCAAGTATCTTTTGGTAATTAGATCCATAGGATCATAGAATCTTAGCCCTGGAAAGAACTATAGAGGTCAGTTATTTTATTACTCGATACATGACCCTGGGCTCTACTCAGTCATGACTCCTTTGAAAACTATTACCAGATTCATGACATTTTAGGGAAGGTATCAACTCAAAAAAAGCTCCAAGCCCCCACTGATGTATTCCTTTATAAATGTTTGCATTTATTATGTGACCTTATATAATTGTGACAATGAGAATAATTTGTGTAAAATAATAATAGCTAACATTTACATAGGGTTTACTATATACTAGACACTGTGTTAAGTATTATATAAGCACTGTGGTATTATGAGGCATCGAATAATAATAATAATAATGGGTAGCATTTATATAATACTTTAAGGATTTACAAATATCTTTTCTTTTCTCTTACAACAACCCAGGGAGATAGGTGTTATTATTATTTTTCCTTTACAGATGAGGAAACTGAGGCAGATAGAAGTGAAGTGACCTGCCAAGGGTCCCATAGGTAGGTGGTAAAATATATAAAAATTCAATTATTTCCCAAGATCCCCTTGTCAGGTTGCTTATTTCTAGTCTTTCAAATGACTCAGGCTAGGGACTCCTGGCTTTCTGGTCAAATGGCTAATGAAACCTGGACTCTCATCTCTGGAACCTGGGCTCTGATTGACAAGCTTTTACTTTGTCTCATCTAGTTCAAGCCTATCTCTTACTTCCCAGCCATCTCTAGCCATGCTGTCCATCATACTCTTGCCACCTATATTCCCTCTTCCAAGTCAAGTTCTATAGGTGTTGTCTTCCCTATTAGAATATAAACTCCATGAGGGTGAGTAGTATTTAGCTTGCTTGTTGTGTAGATCTCTATTGCTTAGCATGGCCATTGGTATGTAGTAAACATTTAATAAATGCTTTTTAAAAGGAGAATATGTTCTCTAAGGAGATAGAAAGAATTAGAAACAGTGAGATCCTCTTGATTCATAAGTTGCTAGGTTCAAAACATCTCTTCCTCCTTCCAGATTTATAAATATGATTTTGAAGGTGAAAATCTGTCTTGAAACAAAACTGGCACTGGTTAGTCCCTGTAACAATAACACTGAATTTAAATACCACGATTCTCCAAATAGCTCACAATGTCTTCAAGATCTTATTGATTCATCCTCACAACTTTACTGTGAAGTAGGTGGTAATAGTTGAGTTGAGACAGATAGGAGTGGGATGATTTGATAGGGGTGAAATCGGGGCTGGGGGGAGGGCATGAAGATGGTATAGACATAGTTAGCATTATTGCCTTCATTCTTTTCCCGTATGGAGGAAAAAAACCCTTCAAATTTGAGAAAAATTATCAGTTACTCAACTAGTCATTGGTAAATCTGGGACTAGAACTCAGATTTATTTGTTCTTAATCCTAAATTTTCCCCTCTATGATTGTATCATATGCCTTATTACTGGCTAAGTATCATATTTATAATGAGATGTGTGAATTTTTTTCAATGATTAAAAAAATTGTTTATCTATTTACTTTGAAAAACCATTAGCTTCTGTTTTAGAATCAATACTAAGTATTGGTTCCAAGGCAGACAAACAGTAAGGGCTAGGCATCTGGGGTTAAGTGACTTACTCAGGATCACACAGCTAGGAAATGTCTGAGGGCAGAATTGGATGCATCTCAAAGGCTTGTTTCCCTAATATATACTGAGCCACCTAGCTATTCCTGTTCAATGATATCTTGATCCATTCATCCTCTAAAAAAGAAACTCTCTCTTATAATAATCACTTAATGCTCCTACCTCCCAACCCCTACAATCCAGGTAAAATGAGGAAGCAAAGTTCTGAAACTTTTGACAAAGATACTTAATTGCACAAATATAACTGATCCTTTACCATTGAATGTAAACAGGACTGATCCTGGGTCAAGTTCAAAGTCCCTGAAGCCATTTTTCTTTTTCTCTAATTTTACTTTTTTTTGTTGTTGCCCCTTTAGAATAAAACTTTCAGTTATTTCAGGAATCCTTCAGAGTCTAGCTTCTTCACACTCTCCCCTCAAGAGAGACACTGAAACTAGTCATTTATAATTAACTGATTATACTTTAGTATGAATGACCTTTCATTTCCTATCCCCTTCAGCTCATAGATCTAAAAGATGGAAGACTTAGTCCAACCTTTTCATTTTATAGTCTCTTATTTCCATAAAGGTTAAATGATTTGTCCAAGGTCATCCCGGTAGTGTCACATGCAAGGTTTGAATCTAGCTCCACTGACTCCAGAGTCAATGCTCATTCTGTTGGTTGGTACCTTAGCTAGTATTTATATTTTAAACATTTTGTCTCATGAAATGGAAGATTTCATCCTCTACTGAAGGAAGAGGATTAGATATCTTAGATACAACCAGATGCTTATCTATAGAGTAGAACTGGGAGATGCCTATCTGTGTTTGCCACACAGCTGAGGGAGAGGCCAAAGGGAATGTTTTTTTCAGAAATCTTTCCTTATCATGGGTTTCTGTTGCTCAGGGTCACTTTTCCTTAGCACTATAGGAATGCAAGGGAAAAAGGCCTGGGCTATCTTTGGGATTTGGGGGTATCTAGAGGAAATCCTGGATCTCATGCCACCTCCTGGGGTTTGGGGTATCCAGGAGAAACCCTGAATTCCATACCACCCTTAGATTCTTCCCATTAAAAAAAGAGGTCTATATGCCTGAACAGGGGGTAGGCATCTTTTCCCTCTCCTTGAACTCTCCCAACTTAAAAAACAATTTTTTCCCTTTTCTCCTTCTGTCTCAACAATACATGTCATGCTTCCCATCACATCGATCAAATCACAATTTAATGGCATTAAAAAGCCCCCATAATCCCCTTTATCTGACATCCTGACCATATCATTCTACTCTATATTGATTTTTCTAGTCTGATAATAAATTGTTAGGTTTGGTAGTAGTAGCTTCTTTCTTAACAGGAATATTGGGGTAATCAGACATGCTTTAGAAAAGAGCAGTGAAAAGGGAGGGCCACAATGGAATTTAAAAATCTGAGGTTAGCAAAAGAGTTTCAATGGCTCAGCCAAGGTTATAGGGGAACACATTTGTGCGTAATTACCAAATGACAAGTTTCAGTCCTTTGACTTTGTTAAGCAACTTATTTAAGGAGCCTGGGAATACTTTCTCTTTCCTGGTGTTCACTCACTAGAGTAGTCAAGATAGAAACTAGATTGGAGTATGTTGAATAAAGGTTTTTAGCTTGTAGAGCTTGTTTGAGAGAAAAAGAGTAGAAAGGATAAGTTTATGAAGGAGGAAAAGAGGAGAGGTGAAAGGGGAGAGACATAAAAGGAAAGGGGAAAAGAGGTATCATGGGAGAGAGAGACAAAGAAGATGATAGAGGGGAGCCTTGGAGTTCTGGAAGTTGCAAGAGAAACGGTGTGAATACGCTCAGAACAGAAGCTGTGTTCTGGATTTTGACTCAACTTCTCCTACCCAGTGTATTCTCGGGGAACTGGCACAAGAAACCTGGATCAAATGCTATATCTGTATAGTAAGTTTTGAGTTCTCTATAGTCTTTGTCTTTGAAAGGGGTATAGCTGGGTGTGGGAATGGCGAGGGACTAGAGAGTCTTGAGCTCAAGTGTGATGGTATTGGGATGCATGGCTGAGACTTTGAGTATTAGGATACTATTATTTTAAAAAAAAAGGCTACTATTATCTCACATCATAATTTATTACGAGAGGTAGAAAATCAATATACGGTAGATGGAAGTGGCCAGTATGTCAGATAAAGGGGATTAAGTTTTTTTTTTTTTTGTTAAAGAATCACTAAATAGTAATTTAATGAATGTGGTAGGAAAGAAAAAAGATTCATCTTTGTGTTGAGTCAGAAGGAGAAAAAGGAAGAAAACCCATTAAGATTAGAGGAGATGAAGGTGGGGAAGAAGTCTACAAAATAGGATGGGAAAGAAGAAACAAAAAGGATATTATGTGAAAGCTAAGTAAATCCATTAATTCATTCAGTTTAGTCATTGGCATGTTTTGTTGGTGAGCCCTCTTAGGAAGGAACGAATTCCTCTTATATTTACCTGGAAAGAACAAACCTTAAACAATTCCTCTCATTATTCTTTTTAGATAGTTTTGTTTGGTCTCTTTGTTTTAAAATGCTTTATTTTTAAATTGAGAAAGCTTTATTGCCAAAAGGCCCTGGATTGACAACCCTAGTGACTAAGGCTTCTGTTTTTCCCCAGAGCTTGGATAATATGTAGAGGGAGGGATTGATTTATTTTTTTTTCTCCTTCACTTTAGGAATGTTCATGCCCCAGTCATGTAGGAATAAGCCAGGAGAGAGATATCATGTCAGGATGCTTTCAGATAGGATTTCACTTTCACATGAAAGTTGCCCCTTTCTCTTTGTCACTATTTCTTTAGTGCCAAGAGAATCATAAAAAGAAAAAAGAATATTGCTCCACCTTGCTTGAATGATCTTGTCTGCTCCTTTGGCAATCACTACTCTTCTGCCTGGGAGCCCTTTGACCCATTATGCAGCAAAGCCAGGTCAGTATAAACTCCCAATTCTCTTACAACACAGGAGGAGGAAATTTTCTCTGTTAGTCCAGCAGCTTTTTAGAACAGAGATCATCATGAATGATAAAAGTCATTGATGTTGTTAACTAGAAAAAAAACCACAGGAATATTAAATAGTCAGAAAAGCCACTCTTTAATTAAGGAAAGGTGTACAGGTCTGAGACAGGCCTCCAAACAGAGCTGCCCACCTCACACCTATGCAGAGTCTGAGGATTGAACTCTAGATGCTCTGGTCCCTGACCCCTGGGAAAGTCAACCTGACTAGATTGGACAATTCCTAGGAGAACTCCTTGAAGGCCTATTATTAGTCTGAGATTACTGAAGTTGGAGTTTCCCTCAGGGAAGAACCATCAGGCAACAAGGTCAAGTCTAGGGCTTTCCCCTTCAAGTTAAGTAAACTGGGGTTCATTAAATCTTTCTAGGCTACAAGTTTGGGGGCTTCTAGATTCCAAGTCGACAATGTATAGGAAAAAGAATAGATCTGAAAGGTGTCAAGTTTATTCTAGATTTTAGCCACAATTCTGGTTCTGGACTAGAGGTTAACAGTTCTAGCCCCACCATCTTCTGCTCTTTGTTTTTGTATGAAGACAATACATTTATATGTAACAGCCACATACAAATGACCCAAAGTGTGATTAGTCTAGCTAGATACAAAATATAAAAGAGTATAAGATATTGTAATTCAGTTCCATTCAGTGAATGAATAATGCCTTGCAGCCAGTAAAAAGCATGTTGAGTACTATAATGGAAAGAGGGGTAAACTCTGAGTTAAGGGATCTGAATTCTTAGAAATCTGGGCAATTGTCTAGCTCTTACTACTCTTCTGCCTTGGAACTGTTATTTAGTGTTGATTCTAAGAAAAGGTAGGAGATTAAAAAATGTTATCTCTAGGACACCAGGTTGAGGGTGTCAGCTTGAAATCTAGAGACCCCAAGTCTGCCCCTGTTCCCTGAAAACTCACCCTGAGGGAGCTCCCAGACTCCCTCCATTTCAGATAGAACAATAGACCTTAAAGTAGATCTAAATCAAATGTACCCTTTTGTCCTAGTAGTTTCTCCCATTGCATCAAAGTCCTCTCCCAGAAAGCCCAGCCCTTGGCTGGACCCTTCCCTTATGTATCCACTGTAAAGCATCAGCCTCTCCCTGATAATCCTGTCTGGGACTTCTCATTCCCTTCCCTTGTAGCCATGGTAATGCCAGTTAATCATACTTCCCTGTCCTTAGTTCCACAAAAGGTATATAAGTTTCCCAAGTTCCATTGTTCTTGGGAGAATCATCTAACTTAGTGCATTCTCCTAGGAATATGTCCCCAGACCCCCAAAGTGTTGACTATGAGTAGTTTGTGGTCCTTGGCTCTGTGATAGCAGCTAATTACTGGAGCTCTCTCTTTCCTGATTAAAGACTTGGTTTTGCTGATTCTGTGTTTTTCCAGGTTGACAATAGAAAACACACTTCCATATTGGTCAGTATATGCTTTGATATGCATCCATTCGACTCTAACAGTTCTTTCTCTGCAGGTGAATAGCATTCCTGTAAGTCTTTCAGGATTTTCCCAATTATCCAGCAGCAATTTTTAAATGTTATATGGTAATGACAGTATATAGGTCATGAGACAGAAAAGCAAACAGCACCAATAAAACTTATTTTTAATAGTAAGTAAAGATGGAGAAATTTGAATGAATGAAAAAATATTAAATATTTACTATTGCAAAGCACTGAGCTAAATACAGGGGGGAACAAATAGAAAAGTAAGACACTGTACTCTTTAAAAGCTAACATTCTAATGAGAGAGATAATACATATGGAAAATTTCAACTGTAAGTCAGATGGAAAGGTCCCATAATCCTTAGAGTAGAGTTGTACAGCAGATGCTAACTTCTCTTCTTTAATGTCTTTTCTACTAATAAAACCTTATCAGCTTTTGAAGCCATTTGATAGTGCCAAGGACTTTTGGTGGCAAGACCTTTCCTTTTTGGGTATTCAGTAGCTATAACTATAGCGCCTGCACGAGGGCTATGACAAGATACATATCGACAAGTTTCTGTCCACTACAATGATTGTAGACTGGCTTGGAAGAATTGCTATTTCCCAAAATATCAGGTCTACTAGCTCAACAGAAGACAAACCATAGACTTCAATTCTATGAGTTTAAGAGAAAAGAAGGTGTCTTTGCAAAGTACTAGTCAAACAATCACAGACTGAATAATCAAACTTGAAGAGACCTTAAAAATCACCTAATACAACACACAGACACTTCAGTATACAGATAAGGAAACATGTCACAGAGTTTATAAAAGCAGAGACTAGATTTTTTTTAAAATCCTTACTTCCATCTTAGAAATTAGTTGATTCTAAGATGGAAATGTGGCAAGGGTAAGACAATTGGAGTTAAATGACTTGCCCAGGCTCACATAGGTAGGCAGTGTCTGAGGCCAGATTTGGACCCAGAAGCAGTCATTTCTAGGTGTTGTTTTTTACCCACTGAACCACCTAGTTGCCCCCAGGCCTATAATTTTAAAAGAGATGACACTTTAGACTGAAGGGACTGATGAAATTGCATAGCCACATAGAAGTTAAAGTGACAATGAATCTGGAAGTTGTCTCTTTTCTTACTAGGTACAACACCTTGCTCCACTGCTGTTGTCATAAGGCAGAGAGGCGACAAAGGAATCTCCCAAGATTTGCCATGTCATAATAAAACTCCAAATCTTTTTTAGTTCTAAATCACCACTTGGTCAGAAGCAGGCAAGAAGTTCATCAATGTGCCCAAATACTGAGTTACATATATCCATTGAATCTATAGCAATTTCTAAGGGAGCTCTGGATAAATTCCTTGGGATGATCCCTATAACCATTTGGTCTCTGCTTAATTTATATCTCTCTTTTCCCTTCTCAAGATTTAAACCCAATCCTGTAACTAAGAAAAACAGTTAAGCAAGAACTATTGATAAAACAATTTCATCTGACAAGAGGGGGAATTAATTTTTGATCCTATATTATATATTTCATATGTAACAATTCTGTTAAATTTAAAGCCACTTTTCTGAGGTTTGGGTGTGCTAAATTCCAAACCTCCCTCTCACTGATACTAAGAATACAGTGTTGTTAATTAAAGAAAAACTATTCTCAATACTCTCATAAAACATTTTTTTTCAGCATCTCTTGCAAGGTTTGTGGAGTATTCCTGAGAAGCTGGGACAATGTGGCTAGGACAACCTGACCTTGTCCCATCTTTTACAGTTAAGGTGATCTTATCGAATTTCTCAGTTGACAGTAAGTGTGCCCTCATCAGGGATGGCAGAGAGTAGCTTGGACCTGTAAATTTACAAAGGCGTTCCTTAAAGATATGTAGAGATGGTCCTAATGACTGCTTTCTTTGACACAGATCTTTCATTTCTGTTATGCTGGCCAATTAGATGATTTCTGTTCTGCATTACATTCTATGCTTATAAAAATATTTGTCACTCTCGATTTGGGACTGGCATGGGCATTGTACCCCCAAAACTATAGAAGTGTTTCAGGCAGACTATAAGCAGGGAAATTCCTTTGCTACCTTTTAACCTTGTGACTCTTAAACCAAAACATCTGATAACTCCTATAACCTGAGAGAATTATCCTCCTTGGATTGTCCTTTAGGTAGACAGAGATACACTTCCTTGATATCATCAAGTTGTATCTCAAATATCCATCTGTCCCCTAAACTATGAGGGTCACCCCCTATGTCTCTAGGCAGACTCAGTCAGATGATCACCATTTCCTCCTCCCACTGAATGCCTGAATGTTTACCACACTAGAGTCACATCTTCGCTGTAGCACAGAATCATGTCTCCGCTGTTGTAAAGAGTATAAAATCCCCAGAATTGATGTCTTTGGGGGGACAGCTTTTTCATCCATGCTTACCTCCCAAGTAATGTCTCCCCATCTTGCTGTTCCATCTTGCTATCCTCCTGGCCATTAACAACATTACTTTCTTAATAAATTTCTCTTTTTATTTTTAAGCTAAGTTTTGGAGTCTTGCATTCTTGTAAAAGGTACCCTTCCCGACCCCCAGGGCTCACCTCTAGCCCCCCACAACAGTACTATTTGAGTTATCAAGAGATCTGCTTTATTGGTGGGTAGAGCCCTTACTAATAAATCATAACTTTACTTGGAGAAGCCTGCCTTGATTTATCTTTTTGTTTAATTCCAAAAAAAAAATTAATCCAACTAAATCTCTACCTCTCTAATAAGGCGATGGAAGTGGATTTTCTTTTCTGGTCTCTGAGACCAATTCTGTATTTCATAGTTACTCAGAGTTTGGCTTCCTTTTAGGATTCTTTTCATTTACAGTATTAAGAGATTGTGTATATTGTTATTCTGGTTCTACTTATTTCATACTTTGCTTCCCATTCTCTGATTTCCTCAAATTCTTCCTTTCCTATTGATAATATATATTCTTTTACATTCACATACCATAGTGTGTTTAGGAATTCAGCCCAATCAATGGTGCCTACTTTGTTTCTTATTCTTCACTACTACAAAAATTTATGAATATACATATGTATATATACACATGTAGGTATATATGCAAACACACATATATCTGCATATCTATCCGTCTTTCTCTCTTCCTTTTTCTAATCTGACCTTTCTTTTTAATATATATGTCTAGTAATAGAAGTGCTAGGACAAAGCATATGATTAATTATCCAATTTTCTTGCATAATTCCAAATTGTTTTCCAGAATGGTTGGACCAATGCATAACAATATGTATTAGTGCTTTGTCTTAGTACTAGTACTT
This sequence comes from Gracilinanus agilis, assembly GCF_016433145.1. NCBI lineage: Eukaryota > Metazoa > Chordata > Mammalia > Didelphimorphia > Didelphidae > Gracilinanus > Gracilinanus agilis. Next base: position 490,111,085 of record NC_058131.1, read on the forward strand.
GCAGGTCATCCTTGCTAATTTGCCAGTCGTCGGATAAAATCTCATGGTCGTTTTGATTTGTGTCTCTTTAGTTACGAAGAATTTGAAGAATGTTTTCATATGGTCATTGATAGTTTGACGTTCTTTGGAAAATTATTTGTTTATAGCCTTTGACCACATATGTGTTGGCTCATGGACACAGATATATTTGTATTCATTCTCCATGTGTTTCAGATTTCAAATTTTTATTACTAATGTCTGTGGCAAAAAAATCCCCAACTCAAGTTTCTCTCATTTCTGTATGTAGTGATTTTGTTCATATAAAAATCTTTGTGATTTCATGCTATTGAAACTGGCTACAATGTGCTTCATGACTAACTCTTCCTTGTTTGGTTAAGAATCTCCCATGAACCCACTGTTCTGAAAGGTACCTCTTTCTATTCTCCTTTTTTCCCTTTCTTTTTTTTTTTTTTAATGATGTCTATATTTCACAGATGATGGAACTGGTGGTAAGAGAAGTATGGAAGAAAAGTAGTCATCTACTACATATAAAATATATGTCAAAGTCATCTACTACATATAAAACATAAAAGAAATAAGATATATTTTTTGTGAGGAGAGCTTTAGAAGCTAAAGAAATCAAAAATGGCTTCAAGCAGGAGGTGGCATATAAGTAGAGTTTTGTGGTGAGAAAAGTGGTCTAGAAAGTGTTCTATAAAAGTGGATTGAGGGGGAGAGGATTAGGAACTGGATCTATGATTTCACTGGTATAGACAATTCCTAGATGAGGAAATTATACCAGTAAAGTTCAGTACTCTCTCTTCACCTTAGAGTAAGAAAAAATTACCTCTAAAGCACTGAGATGTTAGATGATTTGCTCAGATTCACACAGCTAGCACGTGTCAGAGGTGGGAACTGGACCTAGTTATTCCTGGCTCCAAGACCAGTTCTTCATCCCCTATGCTACAGTGTCTCTCTTCCGTAGCTCTGCTATATAAATTTGAGATATTATTGTTGCCAGATAAATAAGCTCTGGAGAAGAAAATAAATATTTACTTTATTAAGGACAATTCTAAGCCACGAGGTCCTAATCTGACGCCTTGATTGAAAAAAAACAAACTGCCAATATAATTGATTTCCTTTATGATCTTCCATATTTTATTTAATGAATTTAAAACATTCTGAGAAAGGATCCATAAGTTTTGCCAGACTACTAAAGGGGTGTCTAACACAAAAAAGGTTAAAAACTACTTATCCACGTACTTCCTAATGAGTTTAGAAAACATGCTCACCTGTGTTCTAAATTCCCCCTGTGCCAGCTGATTCTATAACCTTAGGGAGGCCATTCAATTCCTACTTCGTTTCCACTTAGAGACTGAGACGAGACTGCCCTGCTTCAGAGCAAATTATGTGGATTAACTAGCAGTGGAGAGAGCTTCATAAATGTTAAGTGCGGAAGTATAAAAGTCAGTTCAGAGGACCCAGTTTAGGTAAAAGGACCGCAGAACAGACCAAGTAGGAAAGTTTAGTTTGAGTTTGGAGTCTTATTAAATCGTGTAGTAAAACTCTTCTGAAACCCTGAAGAGGACAGTACTTTATCTTGATCCTAACTCAGTAAAAAGCAGAAAAAACCCATCTAGCTCAGTCAAACAGTCCCAAATCATGATGACACATTTTTTGAAATCAGGATTTAAGACAAATAAAAGGAACCACAAATTGATAAATCATATGAAACTTTACCTCTAGAAAGTAGTATGAGGCTGTAAACCAACAAACAAAAAATAGGTTTGAGAAAAAATTGATGGGTAATAGATTTGAAATGGATTACTAAGGGAAACCTGAGGATGCTAGGTGGATAAAACTAATCTTTTGAGGTCAATGACTAGGCTCTTCTATAAACACATTCTTTGGTGCCACTGCCAGATACTTTTAGGATGGATGGGCCATTAGTCTGAGTGGGTATGGCAATTTAACTCATGTGAGTTTTACATTAAGCATGGGTTTTCATTTTAATTTGTTTTTCTTTCTCCTCTTCCCTAATCCCCAACATTCTGTTGGAATGAATGCTTTGTAGGCTTCTCTCATCCTTTGTTTGCCAAATTATCTTTCAAAAACTGAATGAACTTCTTTCATTTCTGCCCATTTCTAACCTTTTTAAGCCCATTTTCCTTTAAAAATTGCAGCATCCATCTCTAAGAAATTATCACTTATACATATGAAAATGCCCAATGAGATATTTCCCTTACTTTTTTGACCTTAGGAAATCACATGAGTCTCTCAGTCTCCTGATTTGTAAAATGTGCATAACACTTTTTTACTTCTTTGTAGGGTTTTTGTAAGAAATGTGGATTATGAACCTTAGAAAATAATATGAACTTCAAATGTTGCTATTGTTGATGAGGAATAGAGTTTTGCATTTATCTGAAATGAAATAATTTAGAAGCACATTTTAATTTATCCATAGACAGTCTATAGGGAGAATTCTCAAGATCAGCATTTTAAAATATATTGAGAAATTTGTAAAATCAAATGACTTAAGTACTATTAAAATTACTCTAGGTAATTATTTCACATTGAACCCCTATATGCAGATTATTATTATTATTATTATTATTATTATTATTATTATTATTATTTAAACCCTTAACTTCTGTGTATTGGCTCCTTGGTGGAAGAGTGGTAAGGGTAGGCAATGGGGGTCAAGTGACTTGCCCAGGGTCACACAGCTGGGAAGTGTCTGAGGCCAGATTTGAACCTAGGACTTCTTGTCTCTAGGCCTGATTCTCAATCCACTGAGATACCCAGCTGCCCCCCTCTATATGTAGATTATGATAGAAGAGGATATAGCAACTTATCCCAAGGATTCTTTGAATATTTATAGAATAATCTATAATAATATCTCAAGGAATCTCAACTATGGTGCTTTTGAAATTTCTAGACAAAATATTTCAGTTCTTGTGACACCTTCTAGAACTGGTAGCTTGGAAGAGAGAACTATTGGTATTTCTTGAAAGACAAGACTATTCTGCTCTATCTCTATTTCATGTTCATGTTAGTTGGTGAAATTTGAGGTTTGTTAAGTTTACTTCCAAAATAATAGTGATAATGTTCCGAACATTTATTTCTTCCAATCATTTCTTGGCTTGTAAGGTAAAATTATTCACTAAGTGGACTTTTGGCCCCATTTTCCCCCCCTTCCATTCAGTTGTGTGAATTTTGACAATTTAATGCTATTTTATACCTCCTAATTGATTTCATTGCCTAGTTTCTCTCTGCTCAAACCCTCCTCTAGATAGCTGTCAATGATTTTTCCTAAAGCAGAGGTCTCACTGAATTGTTTTGTCCTTTGCTTTTGAAGAGGACCGATGACATTGTAGGGTGATTTCTTGACTTTTGCATCAATTGAATTTTACTGAGGCAGAGTTGAACAAAGTTATTAGTTTCATCTCTTTCTTGTAGAATCACTGAAGTCCAGTGGCAAGACAAAATCAAGATGACTGGGGACAACTCAGGGTGAAGTGGATAAACTTGGCACCTGTGATGTCTGACCAAGTTCTAGGTGCTCCACAGCACTTACTTTAGCCAGCTCCGTGGCCATTGGAACAAATTATTCTGATCTTCCCATTCTGCTGGAGAAATCTTCAAATACTTGGGATCGACATCCCTCTAACTCACTGATAGGTTTGTGGTCTATCAGTTACCCTCAATCTGATTTAACTTATTTGCTGAAATGGTTTGCTAGGATGTGGCTCCTGTGCATGCAACATCTTGGAACCATAGGTGAGAGATGAGTGTGAGACAGACACCAAAGGTAGGTAAGCAACCCTGAAAAGGGCTAAGCACGCCCTCTCTTCAGAGCTACTAGTTCTCCTTGAATACCCATATTTATTGTATTACTCCTCTACTAACAATGAACTTCAATATTCTCTATTAACTCTGAGGTCAAATATAAACTCCTTCACCTGGCATTTAAAGTCCTTCACAACTTGATCCCAATCTACATTGCCAGACTTATTATACATTATGATTACACAATAATATCTTTGCTACACTATACAGTCTAACTAGAGGGGCTTTTTTACTGTTCCTCATAAAGATACCTTATTCCCCATTCCCATGCTTTCGTACTAGCTATCCACTTTACCTCTTCTCCCTTCTATTTAGAAGTCTCTTTTTAGTTTAATATTTAATTCAAGCCACCATCTTCTCCTTTAGAGGTTATTAATATTTCTTGTATCACGGACCACTTTTGGCAGTCTGATGAAGCACATGGACCCCTTATCAGAGTAATGTTTTCAAATATATAAAATAAAATATTTGTCGTTGTTGGTCATATTCAACTCATTGGTGACCCCATTTGGGGTTTTCTTGACAAAGATACAGAAGTGGTTTGCCATTTCCTTCTCCAGCACATTTTATAGATGAGGAAACTGAAGCAAACACGGGTAAGTGACTTACCCTGGGTTGCACGGCTAGTAAATGTCTGAAGCCAAATTTGAATTCAGGATGATGTCTTCCTTATTCCAGACCCAGTACTCTACATACTACAACACCTAGCTGCCCCTACAATTAAATATATAGGATCATAAAGGAAACCAAAAATATTGAAATATATAAAAAAGTTCTGTCTTCTGTTTGAGAATACCTGTTCTATATGAAAGCTATACTGTCCCTCTAAAAATAATCATGTATTAATTTTGTACATACTTAAAAAAACCCCTTACTTTCCATCCTAGAATCAATATATGTATTGGTCCTAAGGTAAAAGAATGATAAGAGTTAGGCAGTGAGGGTTAAGTGACTTCTCCAGGGTCACACAATGAGGAAGTGTCTGAGGCCAGTTTTGAACCCAGGACCTCCTGTCTCCAAAGCCTGGCTTGGCTCTCTATCCATTGAACCACTTAGCTGCCTCCATATATATATATATATATATATATATATATATATATATATATATATATATATATATATAAATAACCCTTACCTTTGGTCTTGCAGTTAATACTGTATCTTGGCGCCCAGGCAGAAGAGTGGTAAGGGCTAGGCAGTGGGGGTTAAGTGACTTCTCCAGGGTCACACAATGAGGAAGTGTCTGAGGCCAGATTTGAACCTTCCATCTCTAGGCCTGGCTCTCAATCCACTGAGCCATCCAGCTGTCCCCCTCCACATATATTTTTAAAGGTACGTGTAGACCCCTCCAGTACAATTTGAGTTCTTCAAGGACGTTTTCATCTCTGTTTTGTATCCTGAGAGCCTAGTGCAGTGAAAATACATTCACAGAGAACATCTCATTCTTAGATGATACTGAATAAGTGAAGTTACCTTAGAGTGCTTCTCATTTCTATGAGAAATTTTTGATTAAAAAGTATTTATTTGATATACATGCATACATATATGTAGAATTTTCTACAATGAAATGCACATCGTAACTAAAATCTGAGCATCAACTGTCTAATCTAATAATTAGCAAGAAGATTTTGCATGTGCTGACATTTATCTTCTGAATGCTAAGATGTATTTTTTTTGAACTACAGATGTTGCACCCATCCAGAGTTATATTAAGAAAGTATTGTTCTTTCCTACCTTCTCTCCCTCCAAAAATAGCTCTGGAAACAAATGAGTAAATATTAGCCCAAAACATGATTTGATCAGACTCAATAAACACTGTTTTATTTTGCAAACAGCCTCTAATGATGACAGTAAGAGATAACTAGATAAATTATTAGAAATAATCATTACAATATGAGAACTTGCATAGCCTATGGTGTGGCTGATTGATGCTCAGTATTAGCTAATTCCTGAATTTAAGCCTGTGGGTGGATGGGTGGAGGGAATGAAATATTAAATAGGAAGCAGGTATTGTCAATCAAGAGATAAAACCCACCTGTAATGTCCACCATCCAGAGTCAAAACCAATTCTAAAGAGAACGACCAAATTCTGGCTTCTGCCTGGCTCTCAGGGAACTTTGCTTTTTATCCCTTGGATCCAGTCTTTGTGGGATGGTGATACTTTTCTTTCATTAGCCTAGGGCAGTGATGGCAAACCTTTTAGAGACCTCATACTCTACCATACCCACTCACCCTCTCTCTGCTATCCCAGACATGGGAGGGAAAAATGGAGGGTAGTGACCTGAGTGCTCTGCTCAAAGAAGGGAGTAAGCACCTCCATGGGGCTGCTGAGCCGAGGGGCAAGGAAGCATGGTGGAAAGGGGAAAGAGCAGCTCTACCTGAGTCCCTCAGCCTTTCTAGTAACTTACTCTGGTGGGTGATGGTGTATGTGCCCACAGAGAGGTCACTGTGTGTCATCTTTGACATGTGTACCATAGGCTCACCATCACAGGTCTAGGATTTTGTGAATTATCCTCCACTCCGAGTCCCCAAATCCATTTAGGATAAACTCCTCTTTCTTCACCTTGATCCCCTACTCCTTTATGTTTTCCTTAAAGTTCTCATTTAAGAATACTCATGTAATATATACTTTTACACCCTCCCCATCAGAGTCTGGCTTCTATATCTCCCCCTGAGGGATTGGGGGGTCTTACAGTCTTCAGTTTGACCTTTCACCAGCTGTTTTCCTTCTCATTGTTAGGGGCCTGTTACTAGCAACCCATTTTCATTTAACCACACTTACCACTGATTAACTTTTATAAAGGGATGTTTTACTGTAAAGATATAGCAAGAACAGCACTACAAACATTTCCCTCCCAGCACTTGGGAATATGTTTTCCCCATATACCACCTCAGTTTCTGAGGGAGTAGGTTTAAAATTAAGTTTAGTTCCTACCAAGCATCATTATATCCAAAGATCTAATGAATCTTTGCCTTATCTACCCCTGGGGCATTGATGCTGTGCTTGCAGCAAAACCTGGCCTGGATACTGCTTCTATATTCCTGTGGCTTCATCTAAACCTTTGAAACTCCCAAGGAAGGAATTTCTATTCCCTTTGCCTAAAATGAAAAAGTAAAATTAGAAAGGCTAAGGGTTGAAAGCTATTTCTCAGGACCACTTGGTTTTAGAGGAGAGAAGGTTCCCTTGCTGCCCTCTTTCCCTCCAAGCCAAAGAATCTCTATGTGGTTATCTGACTTGGAACCAAATATAAAATTTCTACAGATGCCCTAAAAGTCTTTCCAAGGTATATTTCCTTCCCCATTATCATTATTCTACCCAAAACAGACTTCCTAGTCTCTTTTACTTGGAAAGGCTACACTAGCCAGGAAAGTGTATATCTACACATGCACCAGACCCTAGTTACATTTATAGACAGTTTTTTAATCAGACTAGTATAAAGAAATAAAGGCAAGTAATATCAATGCACCCAGGAAACATGCTCTTCTGCCTATGTGGTCCTCCTAAATTCCTTCTTTAACTCCCTAAGCTCCTCCATCACTCAATCCTCAAGTAGCTGATAGGTGCTGAACCTACAAGTGGAGTTTCTTTGTTTCCATAAGCTACTTTCAACAGGGAGCTGGCAAGGTTATTTTTGCAAAGATTTTCATTCATGGAAAAACCTTTATAGAAGAGAAGTATCCGGTCTGCTGATGTAATTAGGAACTTGAAGCTTTTTTGCTAGTTTCTCCTAAGGACTGTGCAGGTGGCAAGCAGGACAAGCCAAGAGTGCCCAGTGTGTTGGCTTTGTTCCTAGGTAATTTCAGCCCCACTCCCTTTTTCCAGGTCCTACAGATGAGTGTATTTAATTTGCATCTTTGTGACTATATTAACTGGTGTCATGGGAGAATTTCTCTGTAGTTTACAAACTATTTGGCTACCATCAATTTAATTGAGAGAAAAAGCTTTTGCTACAACACATGAGTTGCTATTTCCTTTCTGCTGTTTCTCATAGTCAAAATTAGACTTAAAAAAATCTCTTGTACCAGTTTTTTTCTGTAATTGAATGGCTATTGTTTTCAATGGATACACACTGGAAACTTTATTTGAAGATGTACTGTATTTTTGCATAGATCCACTCATTTGTGTGCACACACATTAAATATATATGTAGAATACAGTATATTTGCATGTATAAGCATAAATATACTTATATAATAATTTATGTATATACACTTTTTCCTTATAGAATATAAAGTCTTTTAGGGCATGGACTACTTAATCTTTGTATTCTAAGGGACTAGCACAGTGAAAATATATACAACACAAAGAGAGTTTCTTTCTTTCCTTCCTTCCTTCCTTCCTTCCTTCCTTCCTTCCTTCCTTCCTTCTTTCCTTCTTTCCTTC
>NC_058131.1:490123206-490170706 GCF_016433145.1 Gracilinanus agilis
ATCTTTTCAGGCCATCTGATGTTCAAGATTTGACGTAGGCATCTGTTAACAAAGACCTGGAGTTTGTTGGTTTTTGCCAGCACACGTCGTGGACTCTGTTGGAGAGCAATCTTCCAGACTAGGCTATCGTAGGTTTTGTTGGTTTATTGAGGTTGCAGTTTCTGTAGCAAATGAAATTTTTACGGGGTGAGGTTGCTAGCCTTGCGCCCAACCCTCCTCCTTTTTCAGCCGGGCTTGGGACCGTCCTTGGCGGAGTGCTTGTTATTATTTAATAACCAATAAAGACATTTTTAAAGCTCAAAAGAAAAGTCTCAGTTTCTCAGAAGAAAGTCTCAGTTCCTTCCTCTGTAAAATGAGCTAGACAAAGAAATGGCAAATCGTTCCAGTATCTTTGCCAAGAAAATCCCAAATGGGCTTATTGGGAGATGGATATGACTGAAAATTACTGAACAACAAAATGGCCCATCTGGAAAGGAACTTTTTTTGGGTGTAGGACTGGTACCATGGTATGATAAGAATAACACTACGATGGACAGCAGGAGAGGACAGCACCAGTACTAGTTTTGCTGCTACCTAGGCAATTGGGAAGCATAATGGATAGACATCTTGACTTGAAGTTAGGAGGGACAAAGCCTACCTCAGATGCTTGCTAGCCATGTGATCCTGAAGAGGTGTCAACTCCTATTTCTTCATTTCTAAAGTAAGATAATTGAATTAGATGATCCCTAAGGTCTCTTCTGGCTCCTGCCCTTGCTACTTTTTTTCTGTTTCTTACATGCCATAAGTCTGGGGAGGTATAGGACCATGAGAGGAAAAAGAGGGGCATTAATATGACCCATAGCAAAAGATTTTCTCCTCTCTCGCACCTTGGGAATGGTGCTGCATGGGGATACATGTGTTTGCAGTTTCACTGGGACTATGAAGTATTAACAATTATAGTTAGCATATGAAAATTTAAGATTATAAATTAATTAAAATAAATAAATAAAATAAAATGCATTTTATTTTATTTATAAAATACAAAATAAATTTAATAAAAATAAAAAATTAATAAAAAATTAAGATTATAAATATAAGATTATGAATATCACATTTGATCCTCATAACAACTGTGGGAGGTTGGTGGTATTATTGCCATCCCCATTTTACAGATGAGGAAAATGAGACAGGCAGAGGTTCAGTGATTTGCCCAGGGTCACACAACTAGCAAGTGTTTGATTCTGGATGTGTATTCGGGTCTTCCTGACTCTCAATATATAGCCCTTTATCTATTTATTGATCCTTAGGTACCGGAGCAACATTCCTTTAAGGAACATCAAGAAATAACCTCAGAGAAAAATTTTCTTAATTAATCAATAAAAAATGCATAAAAAAGAAATAACCTTTGAGTTAGTGTGTGTTCATTGGCGGTTGAAGAAAAGTACCCTAAGAACTGTGAGCAGGGTAGCCTAGTGTAAGTGTCCAACTTGTGCATTTATAAGAGCTAACTGGTCAGAGAGGTATTTGATGTGTGAGTATTTGTAGCCGCATTACTTATGAACTGAATTTGACAGGGAAAGTGTGAGCAGGTGAATATTATGGTGAGGATTTAAGAGTGGGAGTTGGTGTGGTGCTCCTTTTGTGCCAAGACATAGTAAAATTTAAAATTAATATCCAATAACTCCAAGTATTATATTTTATAAGGTTTATTAATAATAACTTGAAGTAGAGGAAAGTAAAACCATCAGTAAAGAGCAGATTACCCAGAGCACCTTTGCAGGAGAAGAGAGAGAGAGGGCAGAATTACAGAAAGTTTTATCTACACAATGTAAGGACGTATCATGGGGATGAAAGGAAAAGGAATCTGGGAGATGAAGTCCAAGGGTACAAAATTCTAGTTACACAGCATCACAATATGGGATTGGGGGTAGGGCATGTAACTTGGTTTGATAGTCCCCTCCATCCCCATCTCTCTTGTTATAAGATCAGGTTCTATCTTGTATGGCCATATATGACACATGCAATAGAGTCTGAGATTGATTTGTTCCTACTTATGTTGTGAAAAAAAGAAAAACAATTCTGCTTCTTAAATTAGTCTGACAGTGAAGTCCCTGTTCTTCAGGTGCTAATTGGTCAGGTAGCATATGCCTGAGCTCATGGAAAATTTTTCTGAGTGCTAATTGGACAGAACATACATGCTTAGGTTATGAGAAGTCTTTTCTATGTTCATTTTTGGTTTTCTACCCTATCAGCTTTAAATGAATATCTGTGATCTGGGAAAAAAACACTCCCAACCTTTGATGAATGGACTCCCATTATAAGCCATAGAAAGATAAAAGGACAGTGGCACTGGAAGGGGTAGTAATTCTCTCAAAATGGAGAGTCTAATCAGTTTGAATTTGAATGTCATGAGAGTAATCCTTATAAAATCTACTATTGTTTTAGAGTTGGGGCTACGAGGTGAGGAAAGGGTCATAAACTTTTGCAGAAGTTGGAAAAAAAGAAAAAAAACCTGTCGTTCTTTTGATAAATATGTTTATTAGGCTATAAGCAACTGTATTTCAAAGAAAATTATTACCTCTTGATGTGCAAGCAAAAGGCATAATTTAATAAAATATTTCTTCTATTTAGTAAATTAGTCTCTCAAAGTTGGGATTGTACGTGTATTTTAAAAATTAATAACAATAATAGCAATACAGGCTTGACTCATTACTCTTAGCCTCATTCTACAGATAGCAATTCATAATTCAGTGGCACCTTGAACCATGAGGTCGTACACAGATTAAGAGTAGGAAGGGACCTGAGAGATCATAGAGTCTAACAACTTCACTTTACAGATGAGGGAATTGAGATTCAAATGACTTGCATAGAATCATACTGCTAGTATGTCTCTAAGGCAGGACTTAAATTCACCATGATTAATGGGAAGGTAACAGTCTTGATCACATGCTTGATGCTTCATATAGGCAGGCTTCTCAGTGTTGTCAATCTAGACTAACCAAAGTATATATTTTTGGCATGGATCCCAGATTATCTTTCTAGTCAATACTGCTGATTCCGGGCTCTCAATGGAAAAAGAATCTGTGGTTAGAGAACAGAGTAATAAAATAATTCCTTTAGGTCAGTATTCAACTATTCCAGTTTCTCCCAGGTGGCTGTCCTGGGTGCCCTTAACTCCATATTTCCAATGCAGGGGTCAGGATCACCTGTCTTATCCTGGTGTAGGAGAGATGTCAGAGAAGTCTCATAACTGTGGGTGAAGAGGAGGTCCCAGTGTCCAGGACCATTAAATTCAGGTCTCCATCTTTGGCCGAGAGACAGCAGCAATATGACTGAGTACCACTTAGCTCTCTAAAAGAAGGGCAGAGGAGAAGGAATCACTTAGACAATCCCTTAGTGAAGTAGACTGAATAAATGAAATAGGTTAGAAAATAAAGTAGAATTGAAGTAGATTAATCCAATCCTGCATTATTTAGGAAACTGACCTAATCCCTCCAGGAAGCCAAGCAACATATGCAAATGGTGGGTCAGAGTCATAAATTCCCCCTGCAGATATCAAAAGGACACCCGTACAAACAAATGGGTCAGGATGGAATACAAGGGAAACACTCATAGTTAACTGGGGATGAATGTTTACATACAAACAAATAGGTTAGGATAGAATGTAGGGCAAACATATAGCTAACTAAGGTTTAGCGTTTAGGTATACGTGAAGAGTAAATATCCTAAATGTCACCCACTTATCAGTACCGAGGTTTTGTGATGAGTTGTGTCTAGACAAATAAGAACCTAGATGTGAAAGGGGATAGCCTTGTATCTTGTAAACCTATATAAGCTGTTACAGATTCCACTAGGAAAAGCTGTCCCAGCTGCTGTCCCAGCTGGTAATAATAATTTTTCTCTTTTCTCCTTCTTTAACCAATAAATAATGGTTCCAATTATTGAATCTCTGGGTGTCTGGATTCATGTTATGAAGTACCCACTTCATTAGGGCATAAGTTCTTAGCTTGGGGTGCAGGAACTTATTTTTTAAAAATTATTTTATCAACTGGATTTCATTATAAAATGGTTTCCTTTGTATTCCCACATATTTTATTTTATGCATGTAAAAACATTAATCCGCAGAGCTGGTAGGCTTTGCCAGACTGCCAAAGGGGTCTAGGACACATCAAAAAGTTTTAGGAACTCTTGCATTTGGGTCTATCTCCATGTAGTCTTAGTTGCTAGATGTTTTTTTCTTGGGTTGTGCAAGGCAGGTGCTTCTTTCATCTCCCAGCAGAAAAACAGAGAATGAGGTTTGCCAGAAGGGGATATTGTCCTGAGCTTGGGATATCTTGGAGCAGAGAAGAAAGACTGTCTCTTAGCATAAAAGCTTTCCTTCTTCTGGTTGAAATAGTTACAGGTGGTGTCAAGTATTTGTAATTCTGTGAAGATTGCCCAGGGGCATGAGAAAATAGGCTTAAGACTCATATAGGTTGACTTGTTGTTTAGTAGGCTGGGCTGGGAGAAGGGAGCTTCCAGGGATGCAAATCTCCTATTAGATGAAGAAAATGACTAGAGAAATGCTTAAAATGAAAGAATTGAGGTAAGCTTGTGTCTTAGACTGGCTTGAAAGAATGAGAGAGAGAAAGAGAGAGAGAGAGAGGGGGGGAGAGAGAGAGAGAGAGAGAGAGAGAGAAAGAGAGAGAGAGAAAGAGAGAGATAGATAGATAGATAGATAGATAGAGAGAGAGAGAGAGAGAGAGAGAGATAAAGAGATAAAGAGAGATGTGCATAAACACTCTGATAGGTAAAATTGATTATAGGGATGGGTAGGTCTTACCACTATTGGGCTTTGGGAGTGAGAAGGGATCCTACTCTGATGCTCTTTCCCTTGCTTAGTCCTCTTAGTGTATACACAGGCCCAGATTTTGGCTGTTAGAAGTCCCCATGCAATATACACTAAAAGGAAGTAATAATGAAAAATTTTACAATCAAGATTTTATTTGGCATAGAGCAAGGAGTTCTTTTTAATCAATTTATTTTTACAATCTTTATTTTCACAATTACATGCTATAACAATCTTTTACATATGTTTCCCCAAATTATAACATCCAAATTATCTCCTTCCCTGAGATGGTAAGCAATTCGATCTGGATTATACATGTATGATCTTGCAAAATATATTTCCATATTGGTCATGTTGGGAGAGAACACTCATATAAAACCAAAATCCAAAAATAAAAACACACACAAATAATGTAAAACAATATGCTTCAATCTGAATTCAGATTCCGGAATCAATTTTTTTAAAGTTGATTTAAAAATTTTTTTTTGGAGATGAATAACATTCTTTGTCATAAGTCCTTAGAATTGTCTTGTATCACTGTATAACTAAGAATAGATAAATCTTTCACAGTTGATTGTTATACAGTGTTACTGTTCCTTTTTGTACAATGTTCTCCTGGTTCTGTTCACTTCACTCTGCATCAGTTCATGTAGGGCTTTCCAGGTTTTTCTGAGATCATCTTGCTTATCATTTCTTATAGTGCAGTAATACTCTATCACAATCATATACCACAATTTGTTCATCCATTCCCCTGTTGATGGACATTCCCACAATTTCCAATTCTTTGCCACCACAAAAGAGCACCTATATGAGGGGCAGCTGGGTAGCTCAGTGGAGTGAGAGTCAGGCCTAGAGACAGGAGGTCCTAGGTTCAAACCCAGCCTCAGCCACTTTCCAGCTGTGTGACCCTGGGCAAGTCACTTGACCCCCATTGCCCACCCTTACCAATCTTCCACCTATGAGACAATACACCGAAGTACAAGGGTTAAAAAAAAAAAGAGCACCTATAAGTCCTTTTGTACAAATAGGTATCTCTCACCCTTTTTAAAAAAATCTCTCCATTGTACAGACCTAGTAGTGGTGTCACTGGATCAAAGGATATGCACCATTTTATTGCCTTTTAGGCATAGTTGACCTTCTGAATGATTGGATCAATTCACAACTCCACCAACAATGAATTAGTGTCCCAGTTTTGTCCCATCCCTTCCAACATTTATCCTTTTCTTTTGCTGCCATATTTACCAATCTGATAAGCATGAAGTGGTATTTCATAGTTGTTTTAATTTGCATTCCTCTAATCAAGAGTGATTTAGAACACTTTTTCATGACTAGAGATAGCTTTGATTTCTTCATCTGAAGACTTTGTCAACTGGGGAATGACTAAAAAAATTGATTCCGTTTTCTTCATGTTTGAGAAATGAGGCTTTTATAAGAGAAATTTGTTTTATACCCTCCCTTCCCAGTTTGTTGTTTTTCTTCTAATCTTGGTTTCATTGGTTTTGTTTGTACAAAATATTTTAATTTAATGTAATCAAAATTATTCATTTTGCATATCATACTAACTATGTATTCCCCTCCATCCTATTTTCTCCTTTTGCTCATGATCTTACTCTCTCCTTTCAATCTATCCTTCCTCACGAGTGTTTGCTTCTGACCACTGCCTCCTTATTAGTCCACCTAGCTTTTCTTATTCTCCTCCTACTTCCCTATAGGATAAGCTAGATTTCCACACCCTCCTGACATTATTCCCTCTTTGGGTCCATTCAGGTGAGAGTAAGGTTTAAATGTTGCCTGTCATCACCTTCATCTTCCCCTCCATTTTAATATCTTTTTGCTGCCTCTTCAGGCAAGATAATTTACCCTATTCTGCCTCTCTCTCACTTCCCTCTTCTCTCAGTGCAATCCTTTTTGTTTTTTTGGATATTATGCCATCATAATCAACTTATTCCTATATCCTCTGTCTATATTTTCTTCTTCTAACTGCCCTAATAATTATAAAATTTTAAGAGTTACAATTTCCCACACAGCAATGTAAACAGTTTGTCCTCATTGAATCTCTTAAGTTTTCTCTTTCTTGTTTACTTTTTTATAAATTTTTCTTAAATTCTATATTTGAATATCAGATTTTCTGTTCAGGCCTGTTTTTTCATCAGGAGTGCTTGGAGATTCTCTATTTCATTAAATGACCATTTTCCTCCTGATATGATATACTCAGTTTTTCTGGATAGGTGACTCTTGATTGTAAACTTAGCTCCTTTGCCTTTTGGATATATCATATTCCCACGCTTCTAATCTTTCATGTAGAAGCTTCTAAGTCTTTTGTATTCTGACTGTCCATGATGTTTGAGTTGTTTCTTTCTGGCTAATTGCAGTATTTTCTCCTTGGCCTTCTGTAAATAGAACTCCCTTCCCCCCCAGGGTCATGGACTTCCTTCCTGTCTGACCCAGCTTGTCCCATCTGCATGACTATGCTGGGTGACTGCATCACATAAAAACACAGGTGATGGGTGCAGGCACTAAGAGAGGATAAAGGAAGGGGTGCGAGGGGCTGTACTCTCTCTATTCTCTGGATGTTGGTGGTGTGGGAGACCAGCTGAGAGCCATGCAGATGGAGCAACCACACGTTCAGAGAACTAGGGTAGAAAATAGACTTTAAACTTCTACCTATCTGCTTTTTTTATTTCAAATGATTATTAATAAACTCTATGGAAGCTAAGAACCTGGAGTTTGTAATTTAATTGTAACAGCCTGGGAATTCTCGAACTTGCCTGTAATATTCCTGGGAGCTTTCCTTTGGGATCTTTTTCAAGAAATCATCAGTGGATTCTTTAAATTTCCATTTTTCCTCCTGGTTTAAGAATATCAGGGAAGTTTTCTTTGATATTTTCTTGTAATATGATATCTAGTCTTAAAAAAATAATGGCTTTCAGGTAGTCCAATAATTCTTAAATTATACCTTCTGTAAATATTTTCCAGATCAGCTGTTTTTCCAAAGATATATTTAGACTATCCCCCTATTTTTTCATTTTTTAAATTTATTTTATTGTTTCTTTTTATCTCATAAAGTCATTAGCTCTTACTTGCCCAATTCTAATTTTTAAAAAATTATTTTCTTCAGTGAGTATTGAATCTCCTTTTCCATTTGGCCAATTCTAGCTTTGAAGAATTTCTTTTCTTCATTGGATTTTTGTACCTTTTTTTTCCAATTGGACAATTCTGCTTTTTAATGTGTTATTCCCTTTTTGCATTGTTTTCATTTCTTTTCTTCATTTTGCCTTTCTTTCTCTTTTTCAATTTCTGAAATCCTTTTTGACTACTTCCAGAACCTTAGACCAATTTCTATTTTTATTTGAAGTTTTGCAAGTAGATGATTTGCTCTCATTGTCCCCTTCTGAATTTGTGCCTACGTTAATTTTTTTCCATAATAATTTTCTATGGTTAGCTATTTTTTTGATATTTGCTTATTTTCCCAGCCATGTCCTCTTCCTCCTCTTGTTCCTCATCTTCCTCTCAGAGAGGGAAGAGAGAAGGGAAGGAGAGAGCAAATTTGGAATTCAAAATGAAAAAAAAACCCAAATGTTAAAAATTGTTTTTACATGTAATTGGGGAAAAAATAAAATATCATTTTAAAAATTATATGTTCAACTGGAGAGCATGTAATATATACATAAATAGATAACTTTGAAAATGGAACTAGGGAAACTTCATGGGAGAAATTTTACCTGAACTAAACAATGAAAAAACAGACAAATATTCAGAGAGGTAGAGATGAGAAGGGATTTCATTTCATTCATGAGAAATAAATAGCCTGTGCTTATAATTCATAGCAGTAAGAGAAATAAATGTTGTGTTCTTAGATCAAATTAGTTGCCCAATTTGTCTGGAGTGGGGAGTTTATAAAGGGATGTAGCATGGATTAAGGTTGGAAAGGTAGGTTTGAAGACAATTTGGGGAGGACCTTAAATTTCAGATTGAGGTACCTACATTTTATCTTTTTTTTTTTTAAACCCTTAACTTCTATGTATTAGCTCCTAGATGGAAGAGTAGTAAGGGTGGGCAATGGGGGTCAAGTGACTTGCCTAGGGTCATACAGCTGGATTTGAACCTAGGACCTCCCGTCTCTAGGCCTAACTCTCAATCCACTGAGCTACCCAGCTGCCCCTCTACATTTTATCTTAAAGATAATAGAAAACCATTGGAAGTTTTGAGCCAGCAAAGTGACAGATCACATTTGAAGATTATCTTGGTAACTGTGTATATATATTGGAGAGGGAAAGATAGGAAGCAGGGAGACCAAGTAGGAATGAGAGGTAATGAGGATGTGAATGAAAGTGGTTGTGAGATATGCAGAAAAGGGGACAGATATGATTGTTTTAAAAAATATTTATTTATTTTTATTGCATATTTAGTAACCACCATCACCACCAAAAAATATTTAACTAAAAAAATGCATAAAAACATGTTCAATTCATTAGAGAAATTCAAATTAAAACAACCCTGAGATACCACCTCTTATCTATCAGGTTGACCAATATGACAATAAAGGAAAATGATCAGTGTTGGAGAGGATGTGGCAAAAATTGAGAGCTGTGAACTGATCCAACCATTCTGGAGGGCAATTCGTAATTATGCCTAAAGGTCTATAAAACAATTCATACTTTTGATCCAATAATACCACTACTAGGTATGTATCCAAGAGAAATTTAAAAAAAGGGGAAAGGACTTAGTTGTACAAAAAATATTTATAACTGCTCTTTTTGTGGTGGTGAAGAATTAGAAGTTAAAGGGATGTTTATCAATTAGGGAATGGCTGAATAAACTGTGGTATATGATGGCGATGGAATATTATTGTGCTGTAAGGAATGAAGAACAGGATGATTTCAGAAAGATCTGGAAAGATTCATGGGTTGATGCAGTGAAAGAAGCAGAACCATGAAAATATTGTACATATTAACAGCAATATTGTGAAATGATCAACTGTGACCGACTTGGCTATTATCAACAATGATCTAGGACAGTTCCGAGGGACCTGTGACAAAGAATGCTATCTATCTCCAGAGAAAAAAATGTTGGAGTCAGAATGCAGATGAAAGTATATGATTTTTCAATTGTTTATTTTAGTTAATGTTTTGGGATTTTGGTTTTATAAGATCACTCACTTACAAAAATGAACAATATGGAAATATGTTTTGCAGGATAACATATGTATAACCAAGATCAGTCACCTTCCAGCACTGGGAGGGGGAAGGGAAGGAAGGGAGAGGCATAAGTTTGATCATATAGCTAAGGAAAACATGTGTGGAAATTTATTACATATAATTAGTAAAAAAAATTAAAAAAAATGTATTCAAAATCAAAAGCTATACATTGTGTACAATTTGTTTTAAAAATATCGAAATTATATATATATATATATATATATATGCTAATATAAACATTCTCTGCTTTTTAGTCCCCTTGGAATTGTTTTACTTGGATACTTTTTTCTTGATTTTGTGGTTGTTATGTTTTTAGTCTAATCATAGTATATATATTATTCTTATTCTCTTTCTTTCCTTTTCATCTATTCATATGTTTCTCTTGTTTTCTTTGTATATCTAATTATTGTCATTTCTAATAACACAGTATAATCCATTACATTCAAATACCAAAATCTATTTAGCCATTTCTGCCATTCATTGCATTTGTGTTATTTCTAGTTATTTTGTCACAATAAACAAAGCTTCCAGGAATATTTTCCTACATAGCTTTTTACTTTCTCAATAATGCCCTTAGGGCCTAACCTTAGTAATGGGATCCCTATTGAATTTTTTTTTTAAACCCTTGTACTTCGGTGTATTGTCTCATAGGTGGAAGATTGGTAAGGGTGGGCAATGGGGGTCACTTACCCAGGGTCACACAGCTGGGAAGTGGCTGAGGCCGGGTTTGAACCTAGGACCTCCTGTTTCTAGGCCTGACTCTCACTCCACTGAGCTACCCAGCTGCCCCCTCCCCTATTGAATTTTCAATGAATATTCAATGAACATGAATAGCTTTATAGCTCTTAATGTATATTTCCATCTTGTATTCTAAAAAAAAATCCATCCACAGCTGCTCTATCACTGTACTATCAGGCCCATTTTTCCTTGTTCCTATTAGCATTTAATGTCATCTCTTTAAGCCATCTGGTTCTCAGATAACATACATTATCTGAACCATATTTAGGTAACTGGTTCTTATGCAGCAAACACAATCTGTTGCCAGGACCATAGTCTTTCCCAAACCAAATCTTTCTAGTTTGATCATACCCAGTGTTCCAATGCCACAATCCCTCAGGAATACAGGATTATCTACATAGTATGATGAGTGTAAAAGCTTTGCTGAATATTTATGTTCTCTAAACGATTGTTGTCCCACTAGAAACTATTTTTGGATTCCCAGCCTTAACATTAACTTTATTTTAAAGCTGGGTTCTGTTCTCAGCGTAGAGAGGGCGCTCTTTTGACTGTCACTATTTTCTTGCTGCTGTCCTCAGATCTAGTTCTGGGGATCTGCAAATTTTAGCTTTTTAAAGGTTGTATGATGGCCTGTGGGCTAATAGCTCAGGAAGCTGCCTCTTGTCTCCCTCTGGATCTGCTGTTAGCTTGCAGGGGGCTCCGAGAGGGGTGTGTGTGTGTGTGTGTGTGTGTGTGTGTGTGTGTGTGTGTGTGTACTCTGCTGCTGTCTTAGGCAGGATGTCAGGCTCTCACTTTTGGCAAGGACCCAGGTTTCGAACCCCAAGCATTTGTGTGTGTGTGTGTCTCACTGTTGGCCTGCACTTACTATGTCTCCTTGTTGAGGAATGTACCCCCCCTCACTCCAGAGAAAGAGACCCTTTCTCCCTGCTTTCCAAGTGGTTTTATGCAGCAATATTGCCTTCTGCCTTCCCTTTGTTGGTTTTGCCACTCTAGAATTTGTTTTCAAGTTTTATTTTAAGGTTGTTTTGAGGGAGTTTTCAGAGAGTTATGGTGCTCCTGCCTCTACTCTGCCATCTTAGCTCTACTTCTGAGCAAGGGGTTCTCAACCTGGGGTCCATGAACTTGCTCTGATCATTTGTTTCATTTGCATTTTAATTTATGTATTTAAAAACAATATTTTTTTGGGGGGGTTCATAGACTTCACTGGTCTGTTAAAGAAGTCCATGACACCAAAAAGATAAAAACTCCTAGTATAATATGGTATTGCCTAGTAGGCAGAATCTGGTTATACCATTTTCCATTGTTATGTACTTTCTTCTATCCATTAGTGAGTTGGGACTGTCTTTATCCCAGGCATATGAACCCCGCGCCCCACCCCCAGCAGGATGAATGAAAACAATTTCAATGACCACAGAACTGGAAGAAGTAGGCACTATGAATCACTTAGAGCTTTGTTAGACATCAAAAACATCAAGTGTTGCAATTAAAGTTATCTTAAGAGACTGATTTTTGGGTAAGAATATGCTTATTGATTATATTAGATTTACTGGTTAGGTTAGCATCATGACCAATAAAGTGATATAGGTCTCCATGGCTCTCTGGAAACCTTAACTGACCTGAACTTAGGGTTAGGCAGTTTAATAAATAGATTTTTAGGAGCTTCTTATTCAGTCCTTCCTTTGACTGTCCCGAGACATCTTTAATTGGTGATAGCTAATTAAGAGATAATTCATCAACCTATCCACTCCTGCCCAGGAAAAGAGTCCTTTCCTTTACTTATTAACCAAATTCTGTTAAAAAGGAGGACATTCCTTGGGATTTCCAAGGACAAAGAAAATGCAAGAAGCAGCAGGTTGGATGGTATCTCTGACTTAGATCCCAAACACGGAAACACATGGTAATTTCCCCTAATATACAGGAATTAATGTAACATATGAAAAATAAATTCTCACACATGTCATTTGCTGGATCCCCAAACACTGCCAGTAATCTTTACTTTTGTCATGCCACTGGACTTTGATAACTCTGGAAGAGGGATTAAGGCTGAAGACTGTGCAAATCTGCTTTACTTAAATCCAATTTATGTTTTAGTCAAAAGACACCACTCTAGTGTTGTCATTTTTGGTCTTCTTCAAGGATGAAGGTCAATAACCAACCAACTTTCTTCTATACAATGGAATGAAATCATGGGCTTCTGAGGTCCCTTGGAGGGAGGTGGTAGCACAATTTGACCTAAAGCATTATGGGTTGGAGAGTCTTTTATTCCAGGCTAACCCTTTTTACTACAAAAGAGGTCTGGGAATATAATTTATTAATAAGGTGTGAATGTGCTCTGAATGATGTGATTTGTTTGAATTCTTATTTAAATTAACATGCCACTTATTATGCCTAAAAGTCATCACCAGCTTTTTTTTTTAAGATTTAACTATGTTAATTAATGAAGTTTCAGAGATTAAGAAGTTTGTTTCTACAGGTTTTTAAATAGACTTTGTCCACCTAGCACAGACAAAAATTAGAACTGCTCTGGTCAATTCAGTTCAATAAATACAGGTCAGATTGGTGTCCTTAAATATGAGTGCTGCTTTTGCTTAATGTTTTCCATATAGATGGTTCAAGCTTCTAAGGGAGGATGTGTCCACGAAAAAAATTTGCTATCTTAGTCAAAGTCACATGTAAATATGAGCTATCATAATCTAATTCTTAGGCACTATGGTTTGATGCAAGTTTTATTTGTCAAACTCAGGGCTTGTCAGCCCTTTTGATATTTCCCTATAGTATTTGCTTCATGAAGTTTGAAGGGAGGTTTTCATTTTAAATTAAGAAAAAAAGTTATCAGAAAACTTCTAACAATTGTTTAATAAAAAGCAATTAGCCAGCCAAAAATATAATGGCTTTTATGTCAAAATATGCTGGGGACATCTACTAAGCGGGCCACTGGCAGCCCTCGGGCCATATGCCGAGAGTCCCAGGCATATGTATAGCTAGGCACAACAGCACTGAGCATATTGGGAGTAATAAACTAATCCCCTATGTCTTTTATTCTCCCCCAACACCCCCCTCCTCTCCATACTAGAAAAACTGACAATGGGAATTTTTCTTGTGTCAGTTGCCACAGTCAAAATTCAAAAGATTCATTTATTAGGGAATTAATCTGGCAATAGATACTATTATAAGGAATTACTGGGACAAAATGGAAATCATCTTGATTGACAGGATCATCGGTTGAAGATCTCAGAATGCACCTAGGTTGTGTGAGCCAAGGCCAAAAGGCAGTTGGAACCAACCCTATAAATACCCATCATGCACAACACAACAGCTCATTCTGGAGCATTCTTGGGTGGAGGAGGGTTCAAGAGGGTGGGTATGCATTTGTACCTGCAACCTAACTCCCTTGCCTGAGAAACCAAGAGAACTATCATACCTGCTGTCAATAGAGCTGAGAGAGAACAATATTATAACCATCTAAGAAGAATATCAATAACCTTCCCTATTCTTTGGTTTGGCTCTGGCCAGGTCAAGCCAGGGTTAGTGAGAAGGTGAAGAAGGTCCAGCCCATCATTGATTTACCAGCATTTACAATTCCTGATCACCTACTTTATATTAGCTTAGATTTAGCATCTCTAAAACCTCTTACCTCATTCCTTGTTCCTGACCCAAGGTTAAGTGAGAACTAAACCTTGTTAATAAGTTCAATCAAAGATTGGAGCACCTTTCCTAATTAGTGACCATCCAAAGCTATTAGGAAGGGGAACCTTGATTCACGCAGTCAGAATTTCAGTTTTATCCATCTAGCATTAACACCAGCCCATACCAACAACAAACCCAACCCCAAGTCAAGAGGCTAGAGGAGTTGTCAACATACTCCCAACTCCTTCTTAGTTACTTGACTTGGGCTACTGTTAAGGAAGACAGCTGGGCAGGCTCAGTCCAGCAGAGCCTGTCAGGCTGAGCAGAGCACAGCCCTCTTCTATTATCAAGTGTCACAAAGCTGCTGCCCATCTCTCTCCACTTTTGAAAAAAAATCTATGTAGATCTTATTAAAATGTAGAGGCCAGATCCCCAAACATACTTCCACAAAATAGTTGACTCTCTCCCTTCCCCAAATGCAACTAAAACCAGAAGCTTTTCTCTAAAGCTGTGGTAATTAACATGATTATTGATAATAGTTTACAATTTTATGGTGTTTTTAAGAATTTACAAAGCAGTTTTATATATTATTTTACTTGAGCATCACAGCTATCCTATAAGGTAAATAAGTCAGGTATCATTATCCTCATTTTATAGGTGAGAAAACAGTTTGAGAGAGATTAAGAGGCTTGTCTATAATTTTACAACTAGCAGATATCAGAGGCAGGATTAATAATCTGGTCTATCTTAATCTAGTACATTCTTTGTCTTTAACTAGGGGAAGCAGAGTGGATAGAATTCTGTTTTTGGAGATCGGGAGACCGTGGTTTAAATAATGCCACCAATTTTTATTAATTTTGTGTCTTTGAGCAAGTCACATGAATTCTCAACCTCAGTTCCCTAAAATGAGGATAATTACAATAGGATCTATCCTTGAAAGATCTGTGTGAGGATCAAATAATGTAATGTTTGTTAAATGCTTATAAAAGGTCAATCTTTCTTATGCCTCTTGACTTCTCCCTGAAGTTCTTCAAGTTCCCCAATTTCAAAGGGTAAAATCAAAAGTGGGAAAGGTGTCTGGGTTATCCTCTTCCTTGAGAAGATATTTCTATTCTCTATAAATTTTCATGACTAAATATTATTTGCTGTATGACCTACCTTCCAGGAGGAAGTAGGGTGATTGAGATGTTTGTGATGGGCTGTAGCTCCTTGAGAGATCAAAGTTGTCATTAGCAATACAAAACCCCAGTTACAGGCTTGTTTTTAACGAAGGGGAAGGAGAAAAATAAAATGTTCTTTAAACATCTTTGCAAAAGAGACTTGCACTATTTCCAAAAGGTTGTTTGAATATTTATTGTGTGTACCTTCAGGAAATCACCTTGTGTTTATGTAATGGTTTCTTGTCCCAAGGGACACCATGTTACAGAAATTCTCCACAGTATCTATTACAGGAATTGCATTGTGTAGCTCCTCTTGAAGAGTCCTGGCAAAGGCTTTATAGGGACACTATCTAATCTTTTAGTGAAAGTAGTGAAAACTTGTCCTCTAAGTTAGAGGTTCTTAACCTCTGACTTTAAATGTCTTTAAAAACAATTTGATGACTATTTCAATATAATTGAATTTGTATTCTTCTATATTTTATTCTATGAAGATAAAAGCATTTTTCTGAGAGGGGCACATGGGTTTCACCAGACTCCTAAGGGGTCTGTGACACAAAAACCATTAAAAACCTTTGATCTAAGTGAATATGAAACATTTTTGGAAAAAATCAAGAGAGATTTGAGTTGAGTCACAAAGCTTAAAAGAAATGAACCAATTGGAAACTGGGTTGGGTTTTCATTTAACTGATTTTTATAGTAGTTCATTTATCATTTTTTGTTGTGCAACAGTCCCAAGTGGCAGGCAACTTTCTTACCTTCCTTCCTTCCTTCCTTCCTTCCTTCCTTCCTTCCTTCCTTCCTTCCTTCCTTCCTTCCCCCTCATTCCTTTTTTTCTTTTCTTCCTCCTCTTCCTTTTCATTCTCCTCCTCCTCTTCCTCTTCTTTCATATTTAATAATTTTTAAAAAAAGGGAATGCATAGTATCTTACAGGATTAGGAAAGTCCTCGTTTGGATAGTGGCTTGAACTAAGTTTTGAAAGAAGCTGGTATTTCCAAGAGATGGACACAACTGCACAGTGAGCATTGGAGGACAGCCTATGCAAATGCAGAGATGGTGGATGGAAGGTCATGTGTAAGGAATGGACTGTATATGTGAAGAAGAGGAACATTTCAGAAACAAATATACTAGAGCCGAATTGGGAAGAGCTTTAAATATCAAACAAAGGAGTTTATATTTTAGCCTAGAGGCAATACGAAGAGACTGGAACTTTTTGAGCAGGCAAATAACATGGTCAAAACTGTGTTTTATGAATTTCATTTTGGCAAATGTGTGGAAGATGGATTGAAAAATAGGAGAGCCTGGATTTAAGGAGACCAATTAGGGGGTTCTTGCAATAGGTTAAAGGAGGCTAGTATTTGAACAGGTCTGTGTGAGTGGACTGATCCAAGAGACGTTGTGTAGGTAGAATTGACAAGATTTGACAGACGATTGAATATGTGGGCTGAAGGAGAATGAAAACTTGAAGATTACCTTGAGAATGTTGTTAATCCGGGTACTGGGATGATGGGGATATACTTGACAGAAATAGGGAAAGTAGGACTAGAGGCGTGTTGTGAAAGATAATGCTTAAAGGACTCTCTTAGAGCATTTGATTTTGAATTAGGAGGCTGGAATTTAAGTCCCTTATCTGTTAATATTTGAACTTAAATGGGTCATTTAATCACTATGGGCCTAATTTTTCTCATCTGAAAAGCAGGGATAAAAATACTTGTATTATCAACCTTATAGGATTGTTGCAAGGAAAGCATAGAGATTTAGAACTTGGAGACATGTTAGAGGCTGTTTAGTTCAGCCTCCTCAATTTATGTTTGAAGAAACTGAGGTCAAGAGAGATTAAGTGACTTGTCTAGGGTTATACAACTAGTAAGTATCTGCTCTGATCTTTATAACTTCAAACCTACCAGACACATCTCCCTCTTCCCCAAATCCAGTTTCAACCTCCATTCCTCAAAAGTCCTGACTGGTAATGAGCAATCAATGGACAAATATTTTTTCCCAGTATTTATCTAAAGTCATTGTACTTACCCCTCTGGGATCATACAAGGAAAGAAGGATCCCTGCATCTAAGGGATTTATTCTTTAGTTAGTGTGACAAGATTTAGTCATCTGAAATAATCAAGAAAAACACAACTTGGTAAATAATAAATATTAAATTGTATTGTATAGGCCATAGCGACATTGGAGATCAGAGAAATGAGAGATCAATGTGAACTGGATTATTCATGAAGGTTTTGTGGAGGTAGGTATTGACTTGGCCATTCTCTAATGTAATAAGCAAGGAAATGGTCCAAAGACAGGTTGTGGGAGGCTGGGTAGGATGGTTGGAAAGACATAAGAGAGTGCTAATAGCCTATACTTTATAGTGCTTTTAACTTCTTAAAGCACTTTCAAATCTTCCACAAAATGGTCAATTGAAAATTGGATGAACTTGGTAAAAAATTATGGGTTTTGCCTGCTTAAAGGTAGAGAAAAATCCTCTCAGGTCTATAAATGACTAAAGGAGTCAGAAATAAAATTAAGATTTCCAGGCAAGATATTTTTTGTTCTAGTCATGAGGATTCAGATGTCTAGTGGTAGTCAACAGGAGTTCTGAATGTGTTGCAATGAGAGAGTCATAGGCTACTAAATAGCTCAATGTTCTAGCTAGAAGGAACTACTTTAGAGATCAACTTGTTCATTCTTTGTTTTCAAAGTGGACCAGTGACACCAAAGGGTAATGTGTTGACTTGTTTGTGAATTGGATTTAAATGAGGCAGAAATGCAAAAAAATCATTAGCCTCACTCCAGACTTATCCAATTCCTGGGGCAGGACTAAAAAGTCAGTATGATTGGTGATGGCCTGTGATGCAGTGGATGATCTTGGCATCTTCCATATATGAGCAAGCTCTAAGCACTCTGCAGTGCCTGCTTCAATTGCCTTTATGGCTGATGGAATGGATATTCTCATCTGCCCATTCTGCCCAGGGAAACCTTCACATGCTTCAAGTAGACATCTCTTTAACTCACCAACAGATTTGAGGCTTACTAGTTACTTTCAACCTGGTTTTTCCTGTCTCACAAGAAAATTTTATTGAGGTGTGACCACTGCATATGCTATATAGCTTCTTAGAACCATAGGTGAGAGTTGAGTGAAAGGCACCAAAGACACCAAAGGTGGAGGAACAGCCCTGAAAAAGGCTCAGCAAGACTTCACACCAGAGGTGTAAAGTCCTCCTGGAACACTCAATACATGTCTCAGAGGGATTAACTATTTTAAACCCCTCATCATATAGAAGAGGAAATGAGGGTTTAGGAGTGCTAAATGACTTTGCACAAATACTCACACAAATAGTAAGTGTTAGAATTAAGATTCAAACCTAGATCTCTGACTCTAGAACTAATACTTTTTCCATTTTACTTGTCATTTTACAGATGAAAAAACATCTAAATAAAGATGAAGTAACTTAGCTGACATCAAAGAGCTAGGTGGAGTCAGAAATGGAACTTGAATCCAGGATTTCTGGGTCAATCTGCACTCTCTTCCCCTCCCCCCCTTTTTTGTTGTCCTAATGTTATATGTCAAATTGTAGGTTTTGGGAATAAGATCGGCTAGTGTGCTCCAAAAATTCTTTTGTCTTTATTTTATATAAAAATATCTTTAAGATCTCTTGGAACATTGGGAAAGCAGTCAGAGGTATGGATTTCCAAATAGCTGTAAGGTAGTGATGATATACATAAGACACTTACTTAGCAGACTTTTTTTAAATTTTTTTTTAAGTAGAGGAGTATTTTGAGGCATAGTGACCAGCAGAGATTATAGAGTATATTTAAAGTATAGTGGTTCCTGAAACACAAATATTTTAGAAACAGCATTAAAATTCTAATTCATTCCTACCCAGTATTACCACTACCTATCCAAGAGGCAATATATTAAAGTGGGAGAGGCACTAGACTTGGAATTAGGAGAGACACTGATGCACACATAGAATCATGTCCTTCCTGTCTTTGTGTCACTGGGCAAATCACTCGCTGTCCTCATTTGTTAAATGAAGATGATTTCTAAGGTCCCTTCTAACACTAAATCCTTTGAACTGTAAAATGGAGATAATATACACTTCCTACCTTATAGTAGGGTTATGAAGAAAACTCTATAAATATTAAAGTCTTTTAGAAAGATCAGTTTTTGCTAGGTAAGGGTGGGGTTCTACCTCTCTTCGACCCAACAGTCTTACCAATCAAATCAGCACACTTGTTGTTCAATCTTTTCATTTATGTCAGACTCTTTATGACCTTATTTGGGGCTTTCTTGGCAAAGATGTTAGAACAATTTGCCATTTCCTTCTCCAGCTCAATTTACAGATGAGGAAGCAAGGCAGACAAGGTTAAGTGACTTGTCCAGGGTCACATAGCTAGTAAGAGTCTGAGGTTGGATTTGAACTCACAAAGATGAGTCTTTCTGTTTCCAAACCCAGTGGCTTCCCTGATGCAACTAGCTCCCCTAAATCAGTAGGTACTTAAATGTTCATTGAATTAAATTGGAGTTTTAAGTTGTGTATTTTATTTCTAGAATTCAAGATTGGGGAGACAAATTTATCCATATCCATCAAATATGTACATATTCATAACTACAATTTCTCATGATTTGATAGACTTAGGTTATACTTGCCTTTTTTTAGATTGAAAAATCATAATTAAAAAAAACTTTTTATGCTTATATGATATGATGGTGTAGTAGATAGCTGTCCAGAAAGACCTATCTTCATGTTTATTCTTTCTTGATCTTAGGGAAATGGATGAGTCCCAGTTCTGACCTCATACTAACTGTGTGACCTTGAATGAGAAACTTCTCATTGTGCTCTATTCTAGACAATCAACCAAGGAGTTGCAGTGAAAGTGAAGACGCCAAACCGAATTGGTAGAGGAAGTTTCCTTATTCCTCATTCTAGTCTCATGTGACACTACGCCTACTGGTCCTATTATTTTAGTTGTCTTTTCTTTTTGGACTTTGATAAAATTTAGATCTGGAAAGGAAAAAAATATCAATGAACTCTCAGAATTGGAAAGGGCCTCAGAAGATACCTATCTGAAACTATGGCCCAGAATCCCATTTATAAATATTGCTGAAAAATGATCATGTAGTCTCATTTTGAAGACGTCCAGTGAAAGGAAGTCTATGACTTTTGCACCTGCCCATTCTGTTTTTTTTTTTTTTGCACAACTCTGGGGCCCCCAGATGGCACAGTAGATAGAGCACTGTGCAAGGAATCAGGAAAACACATCTTTTTGAATTCAAATTCAGCCTCAGACACTTATATGATCCTTGTCAGGTCACTTAAACTTGTTTACTTTGCTTCCTAATGTGTAAAACAAGCTGGAGAGAGAAATAGAAAACTACTCCACTATCTTTGTCAAGGAAAATCCAAATGGGATCATGAAGTGTCAGATACCTCTCAAACAACTGCACAATGACAAATTGTTAGAAAGTTTTCCCTTATATCAAGTCCAGGTAAGGCTAACTGAAACTATTCTTAGTTTTAGGGCAAAGCAGAATGATTCTAGTCCCTCTTACAAGGGGAAGACTTTCAAATACTTCAAGACTCTGATATTATTTACACTTTGCTTTTCCAGATTAAGCTATACCTGTTCCTTCAACTAATTCTTATAATGCATGGTCTCTGGCCCTTCTCATCTGTATATTACGACTCTTGATGGCCTTCTTCCCTCATAAACACACTTGTGATATGCCTAAAACCTTCTCCTAGCCAGGCTTCATCTATGTCAGCAAATCCACTTCATTTTTTTTAACCATCTACTCTCTAGCTGATGGGTTGAGCTCCAGGATCCTGGACTGGGCTGGTCTTGTGGCCACACAGCTATCAGAGTTTGGCTAGTTTGGGTCACTACTCTCAGAATTTCTGTGTTGCTCATCAGCAGCATCCGTGGTAACGAGTTTGGACAACATTTGTTTGCTAGGCTAAGGATCCATTCCCACTGGCATTTAGAGAAGCACTCCCTTTCTGTTTCCAGCTGCCAATCTCATTTCTTAATTGCCATCTCTTTGGTCCAGTATCTTCATTTTTTTAGATAACAATTGGCATTTATATTGTGCTTTAAGGTTTTTACAGTATGTTACATACATTATCTTTATATACAATAATACTCTGAGATAGTTGCTGTTATTATCTCCATTTTAAAGGTGGAGAAATTGAGGTTCAGAGAGATGAATTTATTTGTCCAGTCATACAGTTAATAGATAACTGAGATAGAATTTGTATATAGGCCTCCCTGATTCCAAGCCCACCACATTATCTATCTATCTATCTATCTATCTATCTATCTATCTATCTATCTATCTATCTATCTATCTAGGATGGTAGTTTACATTTCTGAGGCTCAGAGAGTGAGAAACTGGCCCAAGGTTACACAAGTGGCAAGTGGCAGAAAGGATTCAAACTTAAGTTATGTGACCTAAAAGTGAGTGTTTTTTCCATTATGAAAGCTCATCTAATTGAAGAAGAGCTAAAAGAAAATAATTGAGCCAAAATGTAAGAAGGTAACTGGTTTAACCATCTCTCAAGACACAGCATGCAATCTCCCTGCTTAAACATTCTATGCTGGTTGGAATTAGTCATCTTTATATTCTCTATCTTGAGAACTTGCTATCCAATTAAAATAATATCCATTCAGTGTGGAAGAGCCTGGTAGTCAATCTAAGTGCACTTGGCACTAAGGTTTATTTATTTCAGTCTGGGTTAGTTTTAAGGAAACGTGAAAGGAGCAGCAACTCCCTCCCTCACCACCCCATCGAAGCATAATGTGGCCATGATTTCCTTGAAGGAAAATAGTTTGTCACTGCGTGGGTCTCTTATTTGAAGAGCCTCCCTTTCCTCTATCCCCACCCCTCCTCTCACTTACATACTGTTCTTTAAACAGTCATAAAATAAAATAAAGAGATCTAGCTAGTTCGGGTAGGAAAAAAAATCCTTGTACATGACAGACTTTTCAAGTGGGGTGTGTAAAAACAGATCCCTGAAGACAGCTAGAGATAAAAAGGCTGAAGTTTTCTTCCTTCTTACCACCTTCTAGCAAATGCTTCTTTCATACGGAAGAAAAAGCTGCAAACTGGACTCCTGGTAGGGAGATAAATGAGTGGGTTTCTCCCTCCTAATGAGAATATGTGAGATGCTTTGAACAGGATCTGTCAAGCTTGACAAGCCGCTCACAACTCTTGCAGGGAAGACTGTAGACTGAGGTGGTGGTGGCAGCAGTGGCAACAGCCGGGGCCTACAGTGGGGCTTGAAATATGATCCCTACTGGCTTCTCTGTTTAGAGAAAAAACAAATTTCTCTCTGGCGCCTCAACATTTCCTCTATGGTTTACCAGCGGGAGTTCTTTGACAACTTGGTTCTCTTGGGTTATTGAGATTTCAGAGAAAAACAAATAGCATCATGTTTTGAAACTGTTGAAAAACGCCAAGATTCTGCTCATTGGTCTAGGGGAGCATTGGACCTTTCAGGGAAGCTATCTTGGGGAAGGCTCATTTTATTAGCCCCAAAAGCACATATGGACCTACTGAACTAAGATGTGACTTCTTGGGATTATAACTTCATAGAATTGGAGTTGGAAGGGACTTCAGAGTCCATTTAATCCACTTTCACTTATTTTGTGGATGAAGAGTGGAGGTCCAGGTTAAGTGACTTGCCCAAGGTATATACTAGCAGCAAGTGTTAGAGATTTGAATTTGGTTTCTCTGGTCATGTCATTAAATAAATAGTCATTCTACTACACTATATTGCCTTCCCATTAGGGAGACCCTTCTTGTTTTCCATTCCTATCTTTCTGATATCCCTCTTCCTCAAAATGCAAAAATAGTCTCTCTCTTCTATTCTCCTAAGCCTTGAAATTCTTTGAACAGGGGATGGAGCCTTTAGAGATTTTGCTAAATATGTTAATACCTCTGGAAAAGAGAACTAAAATATTTAAATTAAAACCAAAATATAAAGGAGTGAAATCAAATTCTTTACTGACAGTAAGTTTTATTAAGAGGAGAGAGGAAAGCATATGTCCTGACATTGAAAGAAAAGAGATATAGATAAAGGGAGGTAGAGAAAAGCAAAGTGAGGGGGCTAAGATCATTTTTACCTACTTCATAATTCTGTTCACAATTTTTTTACAATTTCTGATTCTTTAGTTCAAGATCCTATGCAGACCATGCTTTTGAAACTGACACTCCTCAAAAACAACTCCAAAATTTAACATTTAATAAGTGATTACTTTATGCATTTTATATTAGGTCTTATTGTCCCTTATTCTCATGGAGCTTATAGTCTATCTAACAAAAGGAGAGGACACCTACATAGATAACTATAATGCAAAGACTAGAGAGGTGAAAGGCATACCATATTGGTAAGAAAACATCTGGAGTATAGCATTCAGACCTGAGAATCACATTTTAAGATGGACATTGAGAAACTAGAGAATGCCCAGAGTAGGTCAACTAAGATGGAGAAGGACCTCCAGCTCATGCTATACAATGACTAGTTGAAGGAACTGGAGATATTTAGTTTGGAGAAGATTGGATTTGGTGGTATTGAAGGCCAGAGGATGTTGACAACTTCTTCAAGTATTTGAAGGTTTGTTATGTGGCAGTTTTAGATTTTTTTGTTGGGTTCTACAAACAAAACTAGGGCCAATGGGTAGAAGTTGCAAAAAAAAAAAGCAAGTTTAGGATCTACATGAAGAAAAATTCCCTAATAGCTAAAAGTGCTGCAAAGTGGAATGGACTGCCATAGAAGGCAATGGGTTAGTGATCACTGGAGATCCTATAATAAAGGCTGAAGAGCCACTTGTCAGGTATGTTACAGAAGGTACTCTTGAACCCCTGAGTTCCTTTCTAACTTTGAGATTATATGAATCTATGGGATAATTAAAAGAATCCTAAATATATCAGAGAAGCACAAAATGAAGTGCTTTATGACTTCTAAGGAAGAACATTATATCTCACTAGGGATATCAAAGAAAGCTTCCTCAAGAAAAACTTCAGATAAAACATTTGAAATAAGATTTAAAAGCTGGGTAAGAATTCAAAGGTAAAGAGTAGAGGCAGAATATTTAAGATATAGAGAGAACAGCGTAAGCAAAGGTATGGATGTGAGTTTAGGGGGGAAAGCATGTAGTCTGGCTTGGCTAGAGTTTGGAGATTCTAGAGAGAAGTAATATGAAATAAGGTTAGAAATATATAGTGATGCCAAATTATTGGAGGCCTTAAATGCTAGGCTAATGAATCTGAACTTTATTCAATGGGGAACCACTAAAATTTTTGAGTACTTTTTGGGATCAGATTTATGCATGCAGAAAATTAGTTTGATTGTAATATAAAGGATAATTTGGAAGATGGAGACAGTTAATATGAAAAAAATCTATAGGGAGGTCATTGTAATACTCTAGGTAGATGATAATTAAGGGCAGTGTTAGGATAATGGTAGTGGGCAAGAAAGGAAGGGATGGATGTGAGAAGTAGAATGGATAGGAATGGGAAATTGATTGAATATGAGAGATAAAATAGAGGGAAGAATCAGAAATTAAAACAAACTTTCAAGCACAGAAGACTGGATTGATGTTGAACTTTAATAGAAATATTGGAATCAAGAGGAAAAGCAAGCTTTAGGGACAGATGAGCTAGTGATTCTGGTGATACATCTGAAGGTAAAGATTTGGAATTCCCTTGCCTAGAAATGAAGTGATAATTGAAGTCATATGAGCAAATGAGTTTTTCAAGGACAAGAGGATAAAACCTGTGTCATTAAAAGATCTTTTTTTCATAAAACCATCTTTTCTTATTTATTAGTTTAATGTTTTCTTTTTACTTTCAGTTTTATCAAATTCTCCTTTGATTTTTCAGTATTTCTAATTTAGCACTTAATCGTGTATTTTAATATGTTCTTTTCCTAGTATTTTTAGTTGCATGCCTATTTATTGATCTGCTCTTTCTCTGTTATTGATGCATGTATTTAGAGATATAAAATTTTCCTAAATTACTGCTTTGTGTGCATTCCCCAAATTTTGGTATGTTGTGTCCTTGTTGTTATTCCCTTTAATGAAATTGTTGATTTTTTTCTATGATTTGTTTTTTGATCCATGACTTATAGGAAGAAAAAGACAATAAAACCATGTCATCTAATTATATTGAACTGAGTCAAATTTAGAAGAATGTAAGACATTCTCCAAATGACAAATAGTAAAAAAATTGTGAACAGATACTTCTGAGATAAAGAAATTAAAACTAGTGTGTGAAAAATACTTCAAACCACTATTAATTAAAGAAATGCTAATTAAAACAACTCTGAGATACCATCTATTAGACTGGCTAATGTGACAAAAAAGGAAACAAAAATGTTGAGGGCATGTGGGAAAATGTGAAGCTGTGAACTGATACAAACGTTCTGGAGCGCAATTGGGAACCCTACCCAAAGGACCATAAAACCGTGTATTCCTTTTGACCTAGCAAAACCACTACTAGCTCTATATTCCAAAGAGATCAAAGATAGGGGAAAAGGACCTACTTGAACCAAAACATTTACAACAGTTCTTTATTTATTGACAAAAAACTGGAAACTGAAGGTCCATCCATCAATTTGGGAATGGCTGAACAAATTGTGTTATATGATTATAATGGAATACTAATGTGCTATAAGAAATGACAAATAGGATGATCATAAAAAGCCTTGGAAAGACTTCTATTTAGTGATGCAAAATGAAGTAAGCAGAACCAGGAGAATATTATACACATTAATAGTAATTCAGTAACCAACTGGAGTCCAAAAGGCAACTTTAAATATAGCCTCAGGAATTTACTAGCTGTGTGACCCAGGGCAAGTCATTTAACCTCTGTCTCACTTTCCTCAGCAGAAAATGGGGATAATAATAACTCCTTCTTCATAGGGTTAATGTGAGGATCAAATATGCCTGATTGTAGACACTTAAATATTTGTTTCCTTTCCTTCCTTCCTATTAAGGTAGAAGAGAATATCAAAGAGGAAGGAGTTATAAACAGTGTTAAAAAGTTGGAGTCTAAGAAGAATAATGCTAGAGAAAAGTCCACTGTGTTTAGTTAGTAGGAAAAGCTGTGGTGGTATAGAGGAGGAGTTTATTTATTTTTTTAATTAAAGCTATTTTATTTTTTCAATTACATGTAATAACAATTTTCAACATGTTTTTCCAAAATTATAAGATACAAATTGCCTGCCTTCCTCACTTCCCTTCCTACTCCCAGAGAATACTTATGTAAAACCAAACCCCTAAATAAAACCATAAATTGACTAATGTGAAAAACAGAATGCTTTCATCTGTATCTGACTCCAACAGTTCTTTCTTTGGAGATGGAGAACATTCTTTTAAGTTCTTCAGAGTTGTCTTAGATCATTCTATTACTGAGAGTAGCTAAAGCTTTCACAGTTGGCATTGTTTAATATTATTACTGTGTATAATATTCTCCCAGTTCTGCTTATTTCTTTCTGCGCTAGTTCCTATAAATCTTTCCAGCTTTTTCTGAAATTATCCTGCTCATGATTTCTTATAGCACAATAGTATTAATTCTCAACATATACCACAATTTGTTCAGTCACTTCCCAATTGACAGACATCCCTCTAAATTTCCAATTCTTTGCCATCACCAAAAGGGCTGCTATAAATAGTACAATTAGGCCCTTTTCCATTTTTAATGATTTTTGGTATACAGACCCAGTAATAGTATTATAGAAATAAAAAAAAGTATACTCAGTTTTATACCTTTTTGAACATAGTCCCAAATTGCCCTTCAAAATGGTTGAATCAGTTCACATTCCCACCAAAACAACAATGTAATAGTGTTCCGATTTTGCCACACCCAGAGGAGGAATTTCTTGAATAAGGATTAGTTGTTTATGCTATTCAGTTGTGTGGGATTATAACTAATCTTCTACCTTTGTATATCTCATATTTATGCATAAGAGTATTGATACAGGAAAAGTAAGTCAACATCCTCCATTTAGTTTCTGAAGGTTAGCTTGTGAAAAGAAAGGCAAATAAAAATATTTTAAAATTACATTTATAAAGCATTTTAAGATTTACAAAATGTTTTATACATAAAACCTGAGCCTCAAAACCTATTGTATGGAACTCTCTCATTATTAGTATAGGTTAATTAGCCAATGTTCCATGCTTTTTGTAAGGGGCAAGGTTGGTAAGAGTTAGAAAGAAGGCAACCTCTCTGCCTTCCTGGTCTTTTGAGAGGGAGGTTGTGCCGTTGCAGAATCTCTTCAGGTCCCTGAAGGGGGAAAGACTTTGGGAAGAAGCCAACATGTAGAGAATCTGGCATTTTGATCATTTTCCTATTTTTCCTTTTCTACATTAGAAACTTCATGGAATTTCCCCTTTGATGAGATCTGATATTCTCCTGGTTGAGCTATTTTGCATTGTGGAAGAACTCATTCACTTGTTATTGTTTGGTATTTATTTTCCTATGTATTCTTTCTGATTTCTATTTGCTGTCTGTTTAGATAGTTGAGCTTGTTTGCCATTTGCACATGTATTTATTGTGGAACTGGCATTTGATGGGAAAGGAGTGGAGTTTTGGATATATAGTTTTATAGAATCAAGCTTTGGATATATATTCCACAAAATTGTCTACTTTCCCCCTTTTGACTCTAAGTTTTAAAGCCTTTCTGGGAACTGGAGGCCTGACTCCTACAGGTGCCATTTCCCCCCCTATTTCAATGATAGTCTCGGTTGGGATGGATGAACATTCCAACTGATGTTCTCCTTGTTAAAGGAGGGCAATCAGAAGTGCAACTTGAACCTACAAATCACTATCCCTAGACTAATAATATTTAAGAGAGCACATAGCTATAATTTTAATTTGGTACTACTTCTTTCTGAGGAGAGTGGAGTGGCCAACTAGTACACCCTATCCCTGACATAAACATTATGTAATTTGATCCACAACAATTCTATGAAGTAAGTGCTACTCATCTTAACTTTACATACTTTAATTCTGTTTTACAGATAAAGAAACTGAGATTCAAAGGGCTTAAATGATTTGCCTCTGGTTACATGTGTGACAATTAAAAATTCTGAGAGACCAGCTTCTGGGTAAGAAAATCAGTTTATTGATAAGATTAGCAAAAGCCAATACATTAATTGGTCAGTGATTTCATTCCCTGATCAAAGACTAGAAAGTCCCAATCCATAAATAAAATTTAGAAGCTCATAATTCAGTTCTTCCCTTAGACATCCCAAGATATTTCTAATTGGTGAATAGACAATGGGGAGGTGTTCCATCAATATCTCAAGACCCCTCCAAATTCATTGGGAAGTGGTGGACAGTCATGTATTGATCTCATTCTCCTTTGAGGGAAGAAATTGAGATCTGTCTGATCATAAGTGTTCTTTTTAATGGAAACTGAAGGACTCAATTCAGCTGCATCTGGCCTGAGATGGTTCACTGAAATAGATAAAATCTCATAATCTCTCTCTCTTCCATCTGCCTTCAGTGGAAGATTCTCCAGGGTGAGCATTTCTCTGAATCCCTAAGGAATAAAGGAGTCAGAAATAAGTCTGAGCCTCAAAGAGAAAGATTCATAAATAGAAATAATTCCATATATTAAAAATAAATCCTTTCAATATCTAATAAGTGCCAGGGACAAGGCTGAAATTTAGGACTCTTGACTCCAAGACTAAAATTCTTTCTCCTTCACATAGCCTTTTTAGCCATATGACTATGGTCAAGTCATTTTGGTAACTAGGGAACAGAGATATTAAACAACTTGACCAGGGTATGTGTTTGGGCTGGGACTGAAACTCAGGACTTTGAAGTTCTAGTATTAGGCTCTTTCCACTAAGTCATTCTGCCTCCTCAGATAACATTGTCTCTCCATTATTGTAACAAAATTGAGTATGACCATCAGTAACAATATTCCTCATTATGAATGAATTAAGAAAACTAAGTTTGAGACTGGAATAGGAAAGCTTTGCATCAATATGTTCCATAATTCACTTATTATTAGATTGATGACATCAGTCCTTCAATTCCCAGGAACTGTCAATAAATCAGCATTATGGAAAAGTACTACATTTTATTTAAATAAAATATTAAATATATCAAAGACAATCCATGGAGAAATAAGGCTGTATTTAGGCTCTTTCCTTTAGCTTGTAAAATGATGGTTAAACTGGCATCCAACATCCCTGAAGCTTTCAAGCAGTCTGAAAGTCATTAGAATGAAGCTATCAACTAATGGTTCAGTAAGTGTTGGGAAGTGGCCTGAACTACCTTAGCATATCTAAGTTGAAATGTGCAGAATTAGCAGTTGAATCAAATTGGTTAAACTGTGAAAAGAGAGAGTATGAGAACTATTCCCGTGAAAAGCAATATTTGGCCAAATTGCTGTACTGGGACATGAAAGATGGTAATTTTAACCTCTAAGGAAAAAAAGTAAATTTTTAATTAATTTCATGCTGGTGGAAAAAAGTCAGTTTTAACTCTCCTGGAGGCTCCAATTTTTTAGACATGGAGAAATAAGACTTTTACTAAGAGGGTGATATGAATTTCCTTTTACTTTTCCCATCACTCCTGCCCCTTAACGCTCCATTTTTACCAATAGCAAGAGGAAAGGCCTCTAGAAAATGCCAAAAGATACTTTAAGTGAGAGAGACTGTGAAAATTCTATCCCATGGTCTCACTAATGCCAATTCCCTTATCAAACAATGTGGTCCCAGTGGAAAGAAGCATCCATCCCATACCACATAACTTGCCTAATCCTGATTTCTTCATGTAAGTACATTTATCCTTCCTTTATTGATTTTCTATCCTTACCCCCTCCAGCAACTGTTCCAAATATTTTTCCTTTCTCTTTAAGCCACCTATGCCATTTCTTCCTCACATTCTTTCAGAAGATGATCCTGTCTCCTGTTTTACAGAGGTCATCCTCTCCTCTATAGGACAAATACTCTTTATCCCAAAACTTGACCCTTTTATACCCTAACCTATCCTCTCCTTTCACCAAGTCTCCTTTCCAGGAGCTCTCCATTTCTATAGCTCTTTTTTGTCATTTTCTAACTCTCCTTATTTACTGTTCTTCCCTTTTTGCTAAGAACATGGCCAAGTCTACTCCATCCTTAAAAAGTTTTGTCTTGACTTCCCATCCCCTCAAGCTATTGTATTATATCTTATCCCTCTCAAAGGCAGACTCCAAAAAAAGTAATCTGAATTTATCATGTCCATTTCCTCACAACCTTTAAATTCTTGCAATAGGCTTTCTGCCCCATTAGTTTACTGAAACTGTTCTCTTTAAAGTTACCCATGGTTTCTTAACTAATGAATTCTGTTCTTTTTGTCCTTGACCTCTGCAATTTCTGACACTATCAATTCTCAATACTTTTTTCCTTGATGTCTTTGACATTCATCTTTCTTGTTTCACCTACCAGTCTGGCTATTCCATCTTAGTTAGGTAATCCTTTGTTAGGTAATATATAGATAAGAATAGGCTTTGTCATCTTCCTTTTAGTTTAGAATTCAGAGGTTTAAGTTGCAGCTCATTTATACAAAGAGGTTTTTCCTTTTTAAAAGCAGACTCCTTGACCCAGGGTTCAAGCTTTTCCACAACACAGACTAATTAACCAGCTACTTATATATACTACATATAGTTATATATACTTAATATATTGTGTCTTTTAAAAAACAAAACCTTTACCTTCTGTCTCAGAAAAGATACTAAGTACTGGTTCTATGGCAGAAGAGTGGTAAGGGCTAGGTAATTGAGGTCAAGTGACTTGCCCAGGGTCATACAGTTAGGAAGTATCTGAGGTCAGATTTGTATCTAGGATCTTTTGTCTCCTACCCCATCTATTTTTTAAAGTTCACTTCCTGCTCCCAGTGATAGATATTTTGACAAAAACTTCTATCTGACTTGGAGTTAGAACATTTTTATAACTTTTGTTTAATTCCTTAATGGGGTGGTCTGGCAAAGAAATCTTCCAGAGCTCTGTGGATCTGCCCCCCCTTTTTTCTTGATTTCCCAAATATTTTGTACCTCAATATGCAAATGAATTTGATAAAGTACAAAATCAAGGTCATTCTTTGGATAGAGTATCCTTGGATTTCAGCAAATCAATTAACAAAAATATCTCCTGAATCATTATGGACACAATGGCGAGATATATACAGATAATAAAACATGATTACGTGGTTTAGATTGATCCCAAAGAGCAGATATGAATGGGTCAACATGGATGAAGATCTTTAGGGAAGTGTTGCCAGATGAAGTCCTTAGCTTTGTGATATTCAACATTCAACAGTGTCTTGGATAATGGAATAGATGAAGGGTTTCAGCTATAATGAATCATGAAGGTATTAAAGATGTATTCAAAAGCTGACTCTAATGACCAAAGTGTTCATGGAACAGACTTATGGATATATTTCTAATATTTCATGATTGATTTCTGAATCCTTAAATTGAATGGAATTTAAATTTTGTGAAACTTAAAAATTAAGCC
Source organism: Gracilinanus agilis (assembly GCF_016433145.1). Taxonomy (NCBI): domain Eukaryota; kingdom Metazoa; phylum Chordata; class Mammalia; order Didelphimorphia; family Didelphidae; genus Gracilinanus; species Gracilinanus agilis. Next base: position 490,155,246 of record NC_058131.1, read on the forward strand.
TCTATTATTATCTGCAGCCTGGAAGCCAGCTAACTATTTGTAAAGGTCCTTTGAAATGTCAAAGACATACTCTTACATATGAATAAGCTTGGACCAGTGTTCCAGTCAGGAAGGACTTTCACATGAGCTTCTTTCTTGGGCACCCAGCTGTACTATCATGTTGCTAGTCTATTCCTTTATCCTGTAATTGGTTGTCAATATTATGTTAATACTTCTGTTGTGCCACTTGGTTGATTGACATCACGTGACCACCAATCCTAAAATCCTCTAATAAAAACCAGTGCAGATTGCTCAGCCTGCTCTCTGACTCCTGAGTGCTGACCTGCTGACACCACACAACAGTTCTCTCTGTGTTCCACTGTTTCATCTATGCCTCACTTTCTCTAGTTCTTAATCTTAACCCATTGCTTTCCTTGCTTTCAGCTTCCCTCCTCAGGTGATTAAACCCACATGAGAATTGTATGTAGGGGCTGGATGGCTCCAATAGAAAAGGCACTCATGAAAATTATCACTAAAGTAAAACAGGAATGGAGAACTATTAATGGAGAAGTATTAATCAACCAAAAAGTAGTTCATTAAGCATTTATTGTACTTTCCAGCCCCTTTTCAGGGCTGTTCATCCACCTTTGGTGTCTACCTGTCACTCAATTTGTGGCTGCCAGAAGCTACTGGAGTGGGTACCTCAGACATATGCTGGTAAAACTGTCTTGACAGACTGTCTAGACAAGGCTGAGGGTAACTGATAGGACTTGAAACTCTTGGTGAATTAGGGAGATTTTTATCCTAAGAATGTGAAGCAGAGCTGTGGAGTGCCTAGAGCTTGGTCAGACCTTGAAGACACCAAGGTCATCCACCGCATCCTAGGCCTTTACCAATCATTCTGACTTTTGTCTTGATACTGGACTTCGATGACTCTGGAAGAGAAAATGAGGTTGGCAACTTTGTGCAACTCTGCCTCACTGAAATCCAATTCATATATGAGCCAAGACATCACTCCATGATGTTGCTGGTCCTCTTTGAATAGGAGGATGAACTACAGCTGTGTGCTAGGTATTATGCTAAGCTCTAGGGATACAAAGAAAAGTAAAAACCAGGGTCCATACCCTCAAAGAGTTCTCATTTTAATAGGGGGAAGATAACATGCAAAAAAATTCATGCATACAAAATATACATAATATTAATGGAAAGGAACCTCAGAGGGAAGACACTAGTAGTTGTGGATAGGTGGATGGAGCCTAGAAAAGAAATCTTTACAGAGGTAGTTAGGTGGCATGTAGTACATAGAGTGCTGGACCTGAGTCAGGAAGTCTAAAGTTCAAATACAGTCTTAGACACTTACTAGATATTTGGTACTGGGAAATTCATTTATTCTATGTTTGCTTCAGTTTCCTCAACTATAAAATGGGGATAAAAGCACCTACCTTACAGAACTGTGGTGAGGTTCAGATGAGATATTTGTCAAGTGTTTAGCAGAGTGCCTGAAACATAGTAGGTGTTATATAAATGCTTTTTCCTTTCCTCTTCCCTTTTCCTTTTTACAGAATGTGGGATTTGAGATATTGGGAAATCCAGGGGGTGAGGAAGGAGAGCATTCTATACATGGAGGATAGCCAATGAGATGTTTAAAATTGTTGGAGATGAAGTGTCATGGATGAGAAACAGTAAGAAGGCTAATGTTATATCAAAAAGTATGTGAAAGGAAATAAAATATAAGAAGATTGGAATGATAGAAATGGGCCAGATTGTGAAAGGTTTTTTTTTAAACCCTTAATTTCGGTGTATTGTCTCATAGGTGGAAGAGTGGTAAGGGTGGGCAATGGGGGTCAAGTGACTTGCCCAGGGGCACACAGCTGGGAAGTGGCTGAGGCCAGATTTGAACCTAGGACCTCCTGTCTCTATGCCTGACTCTCACTCCACTGAGCTACCCAGCTGCCCCTGATTGTGAAAGGTTTTGGGAATCAGGGAGACCTAGAATTTATTTACCTAGCAGGGTGATGATTTACCTAGTAGGTCAGACCCGTGCTTTAGGAAATTACTTTGGCAGCTGAACGGAGTATGGACTGGGGTCAGGAGAGACTTTGGGTCAGGAAGACCAACTAACAGACGCTACTGTAGTCCAAGTGAGAAGTAATGAGAGCCTTACACCAGAGTGATGGCAGAGTGAGTGGAGAAAAAGGCAAATAAATGAGATGCTCTGAAGGTAGAAAAGACAAGATTTCACAACATATCGCATATATGGATTGAATGTAAGTGAGGAGATGAAAATGATATTTCAGTTGTGAGCCTTGGTTACTGGGATCATGGTGGTGGTCTCAATAGTAAAAGGAAAGTTGAAAAGAGGAGAGTTTCTTTTTTTTTTTTAAATAATTTCCTGGCATGTTGAGCTTGACATGTTTACTGGCTATCCAGTTAGAGAGATGTTCAAGAGGCAATTGGCTTTATTAGACTAGAGGTCAGGAGAGAGGTTAGGGCTAGATAAATAGATATGAGAATATTCTGCATGGAGATGACACTAAATGAAATAGTATGAAGGTAGGAGAGGGTCTAGGACAGACCTTTGGGGGACAAGTAAGGTTAGAGAGAATGAACTGAATGAAGGTGCTGTCAGACAAGTGGGAAAAGAATCAGGAAGTGAGAGGAAGCATGAAAACCTAGAGAGGAGAGAACATTCAGGAAAAAAAGGTGGTTGACAGTATAAGGCTACAGAAAAATCAAGAAGGATGAGGATTAAGAAAATATTTGGGAACTATGGAAAGAGCAGTTTTAGTTGAATGATGAGATTGTAACCTAGACTGCAGAGGGTTTAGAAGAGAGCATGAAAAAGGCAAGTGAAGACACCAATTATGAATGTTTTTTCCCCCAACAAATTTAGCTAAGAAAGGAAGGGGAGATATAGGATGATAACCATCAGCAACGGTTGGATCATTTGGTTTTTTTTTAAAGTATTGTAGACATCAGGGAAGAAGCAAGTAGATTGGGGTGGGGATGTTGATGATTAGTAAGAGAGAGGGGATAATAGAGAAGGTAATCTGCTAGAGAATATGAGGTGAAATGGAATCCCAGGTACATGGAGAGGAACCTGCCTTACTAAAGAGAAGGGCTATATCTTATGAGATGGAATAAAAAGGAATCTGGGACAAGACATATGAGTAATGAGAGATGAAGAGGATGGGAGAAAAGAGTGCTCTTTGTGAATGGTCTCAGTTTTTTTGATTAAGTATAAAGCAAGTACCTCAGCAGACAGGGTGGGAGAGGGGATTCCATAAGAAGCTTGAGGATAGATGGAAAGATTTAGAATGAAAGTATTGAATGGGAGACAAATTGATTAGAGTTGTATGAAAAGATTATCTCTCTGCAATAAGATCTCATTTGAATTCATGTAACATAAGTTCTCAGTATACTCAGAAAAAAATGCTATTTTTCTCAGACTTTGGTCAGTAGCACATGAATAGAAGCAAAAGCAATGAATGATGGGAATAATCCAAGACTGGAGTTTTGCACGGCATAAGGATAAGTGGGCAAGTGACTTCAGTAGAGCATACAGTGTTGAATTAAAGTGGTTCATTAAGAGGGTCAAACTAGGGAAGAGAGCAGAGTATATCCAATACAGGAGTGATGGCCTGGGAAAGAACCAATCAGTGGAAGATAAGAGATTATGATGAGCACCAAGTACATGACTCAGTTTGTAAGGCAGAGGGGAAGATAATTTGATATAAGATTGTGATCAGATATGAGAATTTCAGAGTTCATGAAAATAAAAGTGGAACACTTGTGGGTAATAGCAAGATCAAGGGTATGACTGTCTCTTGTATGTAGTTGCAATAGCCTGGAGAAGTAAGTAATGTCAAAGTAACACTAAAGATTCAGAAGAATATAAATAGACTAGAATAATGTGATAAATGTAGTAGAAAGAATTTTAAAAGTCTTACATATGGGTTTTAAAAACTACTTCTGCATGTACAAGAATGTGAAAAGTATAAATAAACAGGTAGGTTCAGGTTTTAGTAAAGTACCAAGTCAGTATGAATCAATGTGAGAACCCACTATGCTAATGTAAATAGTACTGTTTTGGAGTCAGAGGACCTGAGTTCGAATTCCAAAAGGTTCACTTCTTTCCCATATAAGTATAACCTCTCTGAATTTTAGTTTCCTTGTAAAAATGAGAGTGTTAGAAGAGGTAATCTCTAAGGTCTCTTCCATGCTGTCTATGATTCTTTGATTTTTAGATTACATTAATAAAGCTATGGTGTCAAGAATGAGCAAGGCAATGGTGCCATTTTACTTTGACACCTAGTTAAACTAAACCTGGAATAGAGTGTTTATTTTTGGGTACCATATCTTAAGGAAGACATTGGCTATTCGGAGTGTTTTCTTAGGACAGTGGTTAGACTGGTGAGAGCCCTTGAGAGCTTGTCTTACAAAGATACAATGAAAAAACAGAATATTTAGCCTGGAAAAGAGAGGATATAGCTGTAACATATCCTAAAGTAATTTAAGAACAGTGATGTAAATGATAGATTTGACTTGATCTATTTGATTTCAGAGAAAAGAAATAGGAACAAGTCAAATCAAATCAACAATTAGGTACCTGTATGTGCCAGGCACTGTGTTTTCAGTGGGGATTCAGAAGAGGTAAAAACAAACAAACAAAACCCTCAAGGAGCTCACAGTGTAATGGAGAAACGATATGCCAACTATGTGCAAACAAGATATATACAAGATAATTTGGAGATAATCTCAGAGGCAAGGCACTAAGATTAAGGAAGACTGAGAAAATCTTGTAGAAAACTAACTTTAGTTGAGACTTGAAGGAAAAGCTAAAAGGAAGTGTGAGGAAGGAGAGCATTGCTGGCAAGGCAACAGCCAATAAAAATGTCAGGAGTCAGGAGATTGACGTGGGAACAAGAGGTAGAAATCCTAGTGAGGAAGATTTAGGCTTGATGTAAGGAAAAACTACATAATTATTAGAGTAACTGGAAAGTAGAATGGGCAATCTCAAGAGGTGCTGGATTTCAGATTACTAGAAGTTTTCAAGCAAGAGCTAGAGAACCACTTATTAATATACTGTAGAAAATATTTCTGCTCAGGTTGGTCGAGAACAAAAGTGTCAAACATATAGTCCACAATACTTCCAAGAGCAGCCTGAACTGGTTTAAAGATGTAATTGGAAAATATTTAACAAAATAAGTAAAAATACAATAAGATGTAGATAACAGTAAAATGTGTGTGTAAGTCAATATGTATCCCTCAGAACTTCTTATATATGGTTTAATGGCTCCTGTTTCTATTGGAGTTTGACAACGTTGATGATATACAAGGGTCTTCTAATCCTTCTAATTCTGGAATCATATAAAACAACTTCCACAGGATCATAGATAAAGAGTGGAAGAGATTTTGGAGGTTTTCTTTTTATCTTTTGTGACCTCTTTATTTTACAGCTGAGGAAACTAAGTCCTATAGAAGTAAAGTGACTTGATCAAAGTTACACAGAAAGGAAGCATCCAAGTCAGGTTTCAAAATGACTCCAAAGTCAATACTTTCCCCACTATATCACTGTTCTTTTTCTAAGGTTTGAACTGAGGTCTTCTTGACTCCAAAGCTTATTTATCAGATGTATCATATTGCCTCTCAACTTTGAGAGAGAGGAATGGCAGATATTGTTATCTTTATTTTATAGATAAAACTGAAGCACAAAATGAATTTATCTCTTCAAGGTTATATGCACAAAGCTGTTATAGCCAGAGCTCAAATTCAAATGTTTTAAAAACTAGCTCTCTCCCAAACAAGGGGTCTTTATAATGAGTAAAAATATGTCTTTAGTTAGTTCAGAGTAAGATAGGAACCAATCTGTTACTTAAAGATTCCTCACATTTATTTTGTGGGTAAGAATGTCAAGCCTTGGATTAGAATTCCTGCCAAATATCATCCACATGTAATCATCACATTTAGTCTCTCTTGATTTCCTCTATAGTTTTTCTTGGAATGGTCATCATTGCTTCTTTTCCTAGACTATCAAATAGCAGACATACTTAGCCTAGAGATGAATACCTTGAATTAATGAACAGACTCTGTGGGTGTTTGTATATTGCCTTTCATCTCTTTGGCTCCCAAAGGGCTTTTCAGTGATTCTGGATTAGCAGATGCTTACTGAAAGCTTTGCACTTGGCAAAGAAAGTGATGGATCCCTGTCCAGTGAGATTCTCTGTGGTGTCTTTTGTATCCTCTGAGACTAAAAATATTAAGTATTTTTAGAGCTATATTTATAGTGAGTAGGTTGATAAGGATTTTGTGGTCCCTTTTCACTTTGTCTCTTTTCTCCCGCCCCCCTCCTCTGTTTAGTATGCTAATGGGAACAGTTCTTGTCTCCCTTATAAGCCTTTATTTTGAACAAAACAACAAATTGGAATTCTCCTCAAATAACCTCTTTAGCAAAACTGAGGTAACATAGACTTCCTTATCACACAAATCTTTCAAGACTAGACCAGAAAGACTCATTTAAGTTGCCAAGATAGGATGATGATTCTGTGTCTGCCTACTGTCCTTTCCCCACTCTGGTTATAGCTTATTTGTTTCTGGTCTTTCTGCTGGACAGCTACCCAATCTCTGGTTGTCATTTGGGGGTGAGTTGGATATCATGGCACCAGTAGTGGAGCTGGATTTTGACCTGATCTTAATTCTAGAAGTGAAGCTACCTTCCAGATCTTTGCTTAGCCTGGGGGTGATATGGATGTCTGGATTTACATTTGTCCTTTAAGAAACAGTTACATTCTTCTACTCTTGTTTCATTGTTGGCTCCTAAAAAAAGTTTAATGAATTAGCTTCAGGCAGAAAGAATGTTCTTTAGTGGGGATGTTTTTATTTCTAGGATATAAGATAAAGATGACAATTACCTTTGTGTACCCTGCACATAGCCAAGTGTGTTGCATACAGAAAGAACTTAATAAATATTTGTTGAATCAATGAAATGTTCACTACATGTTCCTATTTTTTAAAAGAAGATGATTGTGATCATGTACTTCCCCATCATGAAGACTAGGGTAAAGAATTATACAAATCAGCTAAGTAAAGCATTTTAAGCTCTTTTACCCTTTTTGCGTCCAGCCTTGAGCTTTGCTTCTGTTGAGACCTGAAGACATTTTTATTTCTGCCAACTCCATTTCTAGTTTCTAAGAGTCTTCAAGGCTTTTTATCTCAGAGATTATTTGACACTCTGGCTTGTTTATCTGGACTATCTCTACGGAGGTCCATTTTTTCTCCTCATTCTGATGCTGGAATGTTTTAATAGGTTCAGAAAACAAAGGCTCTATATGCTTCTTGATATTTCTATCTCTTTCTCTGTCTTTGTGCATATATATGTATATATATTTACATAAAATTTATCATCTATGTCATCCATATCATTTGTCTACATCTTTATCTTTTTCTACCTACACCTTTACCTATATCTTATCTGCCTACATTCTACATCAATGGTGTCAAACTCAAATAGAAATGGATATAGGTTGTATATTGACTTAGAAAACTACAAATTAACATTATCTGTATTGTATTGTATTTTTATTTATTTTGTTAAACACTTTCCAATTATGTCTTGATCTAGTTAAGGTCACACTCCAGAATTTTGTGAGCATGAGTTTGATACTTCTGATCTATACCATCAATATTTATATCTGTGGGTCAGCTAAGTGGTTCAAATGGATAGAATATGAGAATTGGAGTCAGTAAGACATGAGTTCAAATCTAACCTCAGATATTTCCTAGGAAAATGATCCTGGGCTGCTTACTTAACCTCTATTTGCCTCAGTTTTCTCAACTGTAAAAATGAGGGACAGTAAAGGCAACAACTTCCCAAGTTTGTTTTGAGGATAAAATGAGATAATATTTGTAAAGCACTTTGTGAACCTTAACATGCCATATAAATGCTAGCTATTTTATCTATGGATAATTTATATTAGATAGATATAATTTATATAAATTATATAGTCTATAATATATTTAGTTTATATATAGATATATCCATATCTAAGGGAGAATCTGAAATCGATCTATATTTATCTCTAATACATATATAGGTACTATATAGATTATAGAAATAAAATCTATATCTAATATGGCTTAAAATAAAATGAAAATGCATAATGTATTAGATATCTTAAATTAGTATCTAGTTATGTTATAGCAATATAAATATATTAGCTTAATTATAAAATCATATAGTTTGTGGTTAAATGACATCAAATATATGATATCAATATATAATTAAACCCATAATTCATAGCTATATAATCTCTATATAAATATTATTGATGAATATAACTACATCTAAATGGATTAGTGATACTTAATCTATAGCTGTAGCTAATATTAATTAGTTATGAATAATGGATGTCTCTAGCCTTTCTAGATTAGATATAGATATAACTCTTCAAAAACTCTTACTATGTACTTGGCACTTTGCTAAGAACTGGGGTTAGAAATATAGATAGACAAGATAGCCCATGTTCCGAAGGAGCCTGCAATTTAAAGAGGGAAGATAATACATAAGAAAGAGTTGGAAAGTGGGGAAAGATGAGAGGAAAGGGATAGAGAGGAGTACAGTAACATGATTTTGTTTTATTTATAATTGTAGCCATGCTACATCATATGCTTCATTGCACATAAAAATGCTTGTCAAGTTTTTGGTGAATGAATGAATCACTCAATCAACAAGCATATTATTAAGTACCTACTATGTGCTAAACACTGCACTAAATGCACTAAATGCACAAAGAATGAAACAATCTCTACTCTTAAGGGGTTTGCACATGAGAAAACAAATGGATTTAAGAGCCTGCATATAATTTTTGTCCCTAGTGAGAGAAAATTCAAGCATATTTGTTTAGGTCTTGTTATCACATCTCGCTAATGTAATAAGACCATTATAAAACATATATTTAAGTCTCCCTTTATCTTTCACAGAGCAGGTCCTAAAATATCTATAGTTTCCTTTCCAATTATGTGATTTCTCTTTTCTCATGCCTTACCAGGTAGCTAGAGGGTCAATATTCATAGAGATGGATGGGGATATGTATATGTAGAGAGGAAGCACTTTGGAAAGTTTCTATTTAATTTTGTGCTTGGAACAGTCCTTTGGCCAATGAAAATGATCCTTGAATTGTACTAAGTTATGTAAAGAGATGGTTCAGGAATCATGGAGGGAATTTGAAACAAGGTGAAAAAAAAACAAAGACATAGTGACTAGAAGGAAGAGAGAAAAAGCTTCTCTCTACTTCCACCCTTCCTTTAGTGGTCTTTTGTATGGCAAATATTTAGGGAAAGAGGTGAATATTCTTTGCCGTGTAAGTAGCATAAAATGGATAAGTTGTTTCAGTTCCACAGTAAGAGCTCCGTTAATTTTACAGTTGGATTATAGATGAAGTGTCAGCACCTTTTATCTATACCATACATTCTTGTGCTTTTAAGAGTATGCATCAGTACTCCTGTCTCTTGGGCCAAATCCTATGACCAGCTTTAATGAGGAGAACTCACAGTTCTTTATCTCTCTCTTTTACATGGGTAAACCCTATGTGGTAGATTCATATTGTGCTGAGGTAGAGAATACTTGAGAGCAAGTGGTTTTCACCAGTCCCATCCCATGTGTAAAGGAGATTTCTAGGGTGTGTTTTTAGTCTAGTTTAATATTGGCTAACATAAGAAAATTTCTTTTTCATTCTTTTTTACTTTAAACCCTGGATCTGCTACTTGGATTATATCCAATGATCTAAAGTAAAATGAAAATATGAACTAATTCATTAATTTGCCCAGCATAGTCAGGCAAATGGAGTTTCTTCTCTGTGGCCCCATCAGGCCCCTACTCTAATATTTAGAGGTCTGAATTTCGAGTCTTAGATTTTGGTATCAATCAAATTAGCACAGAATAGTCAAATCTCCACTTCTTAAGAATGCATGCATTGTCCTATTTACGTGATGATGAAATTCTAGTGATTACATTTTGCAAGTACCTTTTGTCTGAAAAGTTCCTATAAACTGTTATAAGGGGGGAATAACTCTTTACTTCCTTTTAGGTGGCTATGTGTTTTCAAGTATCTCATAAAGGGATGATCTTTTAAGTTGATACTGATCCAATAATAGCAGAGGACCATGAAAATACATCTACTTTAGGAAGATGGAAAGGTAAAGGCCTACTGTATTTTAGGTTGCCAATATCAATTATTCTTCAGTGAAATGGCTCAATAGATTATTTGACTCTCTGCCCTTAATTTTGCCTTTAATCCTTGTAGTCATTGTATTTATTTATTTTTTATTCTCCTTACTTCATCAATTCATATCTTCCAATATTTCTCAGAAATGTTTATAATCATCATTTTATGTGAAAATACATTATAATACATTTATGAATCATAATATGTTTGGCTATTTTTCAATTGCTACTCACCTTAAATTTGGATGGGATTTGGCTTCTTCCTTTAACAGTATTCCTTTAACAGCATTGTCTTTCCTGAAAAAAGACCATATTATTATTAAATTCTTGTCAGCTCTCTTAGCTTTGCCACTTAACTACCTAATTCCCAAACAAATGCCCATGCAGCTCCAGGTTACTGAAATCCAAGCAGTCACCTCACTTATTGACAACCTATTATCAATAATAACACAAAGTATAAGACATATTATTTCTGGATTATTCTTTATTAAATTCTGATGACTCCTAGGAATCAATGACTATGAAATTCTGTTTTAGACTGGATCTTTATTGTTCTTTATCCTTGAAAAGATGAAATAAAAATTATATTTCATAATAACCTTTTTTTTTTAAACCCTTACCTCCTATCTTGGAATCAATATTGTGTATTAGTTCTAAGGCAGAAGAGTGGTAAGGGCTGGGCAATGGGGGTTAAGTAACTTGCTCAGGGTCACACAGCTAGGAAGTGTCTGAGGCCACAGTTGAACCCAAGACCTTCCGTGAGGTCCTGTATGGGAATACTGAGCCTCCCAGCTGCCTCCTCATAATAATCTTCTAGAGGAGTTTTTACATGTAGGGGGATGGATGACCACTCATTTTTCTCCATTCCACCTAGTGCTGAATAGGATTAAGGAGTGGAGGGATTTCAGAGATGACAATGATCTTATAAAGTGATGGAGACAGCTAACAGTTTTCTAGGCTCTGTTGGCAGCCACACTGATAATAAGGCATCACTTACTTGCATTAGAAGGTATTAGCAAAACTGTTACTGGTATGGGGTGACTTGCCCCAGGACACCAAAATTTAGGAGGATCTGTGAGTAGTAGCATTCTTTGTGGAGTGTAGAAAACATTTAAGCTCAGTACCTATTTAGCAATTTTTTGGGGGCAGGAGATCAGGACTTGTGATTTCATCAGTATGAGGAGCTCTATATTGAGAATTTGAATGACTTCCAAAATTCACACAGTAAATGTAAGTAAGAGACAGGACTTGAATCCTGGTCATCTTGACTTCAAGGTCAACTTTCTACCCACTACATGCTGCCTCTTAATAATGTTAAAAAAGGAAACTACCAGATGGCCCTTCTTTCCCTTGACAGATGTTTTTCAAGTTAAGTTCCTGCCTGCCCACCCCCAGCTGATGGTCTCCCCAGTAGAGGCCTTGTGGTATCCCAGGGCTGTTTCTGTAAAGCTCATTCTCCTTCCCCTTCTTGGGGTGTTTTCTTCCATTTCCCTCAGTCACCAAAATTGCTAATTATAGCTTTGAGTCTCAGAGTTATTTTGAACAGTTTCAGTGGTAACTCGGTTGTGGAACTTTTAGTCTGAGTAAAGTTATCAGTTTTACTTCATCTCCCATTTTGATGGTTTCTGTATATCCCTTTTGCTTTCTCTAAATTACATGCCTCATTGTATTTGAGTTCCTTCTGCATTTGACAGCTCCATGACTTCCAATTTTGCTTCGGCTGCTTTGATTATTATTCCTGATTTGGTTGTTGATGAGACATGTGGTTTTCTTCAATTAGCTCTGTCACTCTTACAAATGTGTGCATCTTGCAAGTGTCCTAATTAAAGTCAGGAGGGGAGAGGAGGAGGGGGGAGAGGAGAGAGAAATTACCGACAATTACGACATTGCCACCCTCTTCTCTTGCTGATCTTTTCTCCTCATCGCTGAGTCTCATTCTTCTGTATCTCCATTTTGCAAGCATACAGAACAGGCTCTCTCTTTAAAAACCCATTAATTTTTTCTCTGTTCATCATAAGCAACTGTGTCAGTGTAATACATTAACTCTCATGAAAGCCCATAGCTTTCATTCAAGTCTGTTACGTACTCTGCTCCCTGTCAATTGCCATCATGGTATGAATTTGCTCTGGAGGCAGAAGGCCACCATGTACCACCACATGTAGTGTCAGGGATTTCCCCCAGCTCTACTGTTCCAGTGCATAGTTAGCTAGAGCACAGAGATAATGAAACGAAGGCCACAAGTTCAATTCCCTAAGTGGACCAGTTGGTTCACTGTGTTCTCTGGCCACAAATGTATTTTGAATTCTAGCTAGTTGTTTGAAAACATACGTGTTATACCTAGAAAAAGAGTGAGACTTGGAAAGAGTGTAAACAGAAGAGTCCAAATCAATTACTACAGCTAGTAAACATCTGAGAGCATAGATCCTTTTGATGGTGAATCAGCATTGTCTTTCCTGAAAAAAGACTATATTATTATTATTATTAAATTCTTATCAGCTTTCTTAGCTTTGCCACTTAACTACCTAATTCCCAAAAAAAGTCAATGCAGCTCTAAATTACTGAAATCCAAGCAGTTACCTCACTTATTGACAACTTATTATCAATAATAATAATAGCTCATAGTTCTATAATACTTTCCTTATGAAAGTATGGGAGATCAGTATTATTATCATTTCCTATGTTCTGGGCTTTCATAGCTCAATCTGAGAAGCACTACCCCAAATAACAACAATAATAACATCAACAACAAATGTTTAACTCTTTTTGTTCCCACCCTAGAATTTCTTCTGGGAAATCTTAGAATATAGTTCACATCTATGTTTTCAGAGATGCGGGATAGAGGTTCTCTAGCTTTCATTCAAGTGCTCATGGCAATAAAGAATGTTGGGTTTGGGATAAACTTTTTTCTTTAGAAAATGGTGAAAATATCTAAAAATATGCATAAAAAGGTGTGTAATTTTCTTCCCTCTCTACTCAATACTATCTCCCTTCACTCCACCCAATTTCCCATGGAAATCCTTGGACTCAGTCAAGATCTGTGGTTTGGATTCTCCTCAAAAGAGAAATTTGAAGTGGCTAGAGGCATACTCAATGACATTCTGGTGAGTTTTACTATCACATATATAAAGTTCTCTAGTTTCATGTTACCCTAAGGATTCTAGTCTCTCCCCAGAAGACAATCAAATAGAGTTGTTAGAAAGGCAACCCTCTTCTCTTTGGACCAACAATTTTTTAAATTACTCATAGAACTAGAAAAGGACAAAGTGCAGGTCTTTTGTTTCCCTATGTTGTGGCTCAGTTCCTTTCTGATCCTCCAGCTGTGATGCTATATGATAGTCTTAACCCTAAGAGGTCAGTGCTGCCCAGGAACTCTCTTTCTCAGTAGAAGGCTGAATTTTAAGAACCTTTTCTTAAAGAGGCTTTCACTGCCAAGGAATTTTCCATTCTCTCTAGAAAGCTGAACCCTTGAACTCACAAAGCTGAGGATATTAGAGAGAGAGGCAATCCTGAGGCTGATATTGCTTTGGGACTTCTTAGAAGTCTCAGCCTGCGAAATCCTTGGAAACTTGACATCATCCTGGAAATTCCTCCTCTTATCCAGAAGGCTAGGTCACCAAACTTTTTAGGAACTCAGCATTGACTAGGAAATTTTTACCACTCCACCATTGACCTGGCTTCTGCCTGTTGTATTAGGTACCCACCCAACTTGGCTGTTGGATCAACTCCTAGGCTGAAGTTTCTGCTCTTAAGTTGAACTCTTTTTGGTTCTCTCCCTAAAAGGGAAAAAAGATGACTCTTTAACAGTACCCTTCTTTATAGATCCATCAAGTGATAGTGTCTCTGCGCTACAATATTCAGAAAATAATCTCTAATAAATACACAACAGCTCAAGCCAATCAACTCATCTTCAATCACTGAGACTAAATCATGTATCCTCTTTGAAAGAGGAATTGGTCTATCAATGCTAATGGTATATCCATATCTTCCATTGGGATTATGCAATTAAAATCCCAACTAGAGGTTCACATCCTTCTTAGCTCAAGTTGATTAGAAAAGTCCTCTGATGAAGTTTTATATATAATTATTTTATAGAGGAGGAGTTGAATCTCAAGAAGTTAAGTGACTTGACTGTGAGCATAGTTGTCATATATCAGAGGCTGGGTAAGTCTTTTGCTGCTAAACACAATGCTTTTTCCACTCTGCTTTACAGCCTGCAATTATTGTTCCAGTCACTGATGCTAACCAAGCAGTCCTATTAGAAGTACATCTAGGCTCATTATGATCAAAGTCCAATGCAGGAGTTTTGTGTGTGTGTGTGTGTGTGTGTGTGTGTGTGTGTGTGTGTGTGTGTAATGGATCTTTCTGGCAATTTGGTGAATCCTATGCATCATTTCCCAAACTAATATCATTAAATACATAAAATATACAAGATACCAAGGAAACCTTGAAATGCAGTTGTTGGGAATTGCCAAATAAATTGTGGCATATGATTGTAATGGAATACTATTGGTTTCTAAGAAATGATGAGGTTAATTTTGAAGAAAAATGTAGAAAGACCTCCATGAAATTATGAATAGTGAAATGAGTAGAATCATGAGAATATTATGTACAGCTATGAAATTAATGTTTGAAGAATAACTTCTAAATGTCCACCTCCAGAGAAAGAACTGATAAATAGAAACACAAAAGACATATTTTAAATTTACATGTATATGTATATATATATTTATTTAGTCAAATGATGCCTTGTCTCAGGTGGGAAAGGAAGTGTGAGAGATATCTGGGAATTTTAATATAACCAACAAACAAACAAATTAATAAAATTCTCAAAAAAAAGAAATACAGTGATTAAAATATAAATCACCTCCCCTCCAACAAACACGAGTTCATAAACCCTAGGTTAGGAATCCTTGTATTAGATGTGGGACTCGAACTCTGATTATTCTGATTTTTACCTTCTTTCCTCCCCTCTCCAACTCCCAAGAAGAATTTAACCTTTCGATGGCAGTGTCTTTTTTTTCTGTGTGACTGTCTTTGTATCCCTCTACCTAGCAGAGCATGCAGTAGATACATTTAACACATGTTTGTTGAATTTTATTATTAAATTAAACTAGTTTATGAGTATTCTCACTGTCCTTTCTGTTTTACTATGTAAAGTTAATAATTTTCATATTTTTGCTTAATTACTGATGGGCATCTTCCCAGCAACCATCAGGGTTGTTTCAGTCCTCTAAAAAGTGATGTAAAAGAGGTAGTACAA
>NC_058131.1:490175706-490204885 GCF_016433145.1 Gracilinanus agilis
CTTCTTTGAATCTTTTCCATTTCCTTCTTAATGCTAATTGGTGCTTTATTTGCCTGCTTCAGCCACCTTCATGGTCACTAGAACAAATTATTTTCATTCACCCCCTCCACTGAGGAAAGGCTTCATATACTTGAAGGAGTCATCTCCCTAACTCACCAGAGTTTGAGGATTGTTGGTTACCCTCGATCTGGTTTAGCTTGTAAGCAGAGATGATTTTACTGGGATGGGACTGCTGTGAAACCTAGTTTCTTGGAGCCACATGTGAGAGTTGGGTGACAGGAAGATACCAAAGGTAGATAAGCAGCTTCTTCACATGGGAGTACATCACAGGTCCAGTCCCTAGCCTAAGACCTGTTCCCACATCCTACATTTCCCCCAAAATGATCTATTTTGCTGTTCTGCATATATAACATTCCATCTCCCATTTCCATGCCCATAATGCTCTCTCTCCTCACCTCTACCTTTTGGAATCCCTAGTTTCCTTGGAGAATCAGTTTAAGTGGCACCTGCCAGTTTCTATATGAAGCCTGTCCTCATATACCCAGTTGTTAATTTTCCTCACCCAGTCACCCAGTCCTAGGAAAACTGCCTTGTGTCTTTTTTGTATAGGCTTTTAAAATGAAATTATTGGTGTACATAAATAATATATCCCAAAGCAAGTCTCAAGGAGCTGCCTAGGGTACTAGAGAGGTTAAGTGACTCATTTACAATAGGAATGTGAAATAATTCTGGAATAAAGGTTTAGAGCCAAACTGTAAAGAGCTTTAAAAGCTAAACAGAGGAGTTGGTATTTCATCCTAGAGGCAAGAAGAGAGGACATAAAGTGAAAAGGTGAGGAGAGTGGTAAGCCTTGTGCTTTAGGAGTATCACTTCGACAACTCTGTGGAAGATAGACTGGAAGAGAAGAACTGGAAGAGAAGAAGAAGGGGAGCAAATAGGAATCTGTTACAATAGTCCAGACAAGAGAGGAGCTTGTGTATTTGCTGTGTGAGTAGAGAGAAAGGCATAGATGCTGTAGGGAGATATGGGGAAGCAGAATTTAAAAGTCATGATAACTGATTGAATATGGGGGAGAATAACTATGGGGCAGCTAGGTGGTACAGTACAAAGAGGCAATGGTCTGGAATCAGCAAGACTCATCTTTGTGAGTTTAACTGTGGTCTCCAATTCATACCTGCTATGTGACTCTGTGCTTAATCCTTTAAAATTTAGTCCTGTTTGCCTCAGTTAGGTCATCTGTAAAATGAGCTGGAGAAGGAAATGGCCAAACACTCCATTCAGTATCTTTGCCAAGAAAACCCCAAATAGGGTCACTAGTACCTGGACAAGGCTGTAATGACAAAACAACAATAGAGAAAATGAAGGGTTGAGTAGGACTCCATGGTTCTAAACCTGGGGTTTTCGAATGGGGAAGAGTGGGTAGTGCCCTGGGACTGAAGCCAGGAAGACCCACGTTCAAATCTGGCCTCCTATACCTACTAGCTGTGTTTCACTTAATTTCTGTTTGTCTTAGTTTGCTCATTTGTAAAATGGAGATAATAATAGCACCTACCTTCCAGGGTTGTCATTAGGATCAAATGAGATAATTATAAAACTCTTACCACAGTGCCTGCCACATAATAAGTGTTTAATATCAATGTTAGCTTTTGTTATTATTATTATTTGGAGATTCTGGGATTCAATAAATTGTTTGGATGAAATTGGGGTATGGACGTATGAGTGTCAGCCTTGGCAGCTCTGGCTTCCTATGATTTGTGCCATTTTCACTTATCCTGAAACCTTTCTCTTTCTGCTTCATATCCTCAGCAGCAGGAAGCATAAGCTGTCGATAATAGAACAGTCACTTTGATATGGTCTGCTTTTCTTCCTTGCCATTAATTTTATACACATACACCCAAAGATTACAGGATTCTCAGCGCATAGGATTTCCATTGACTTTGGTGCCTCTAAACTTGAATAAGAATGTTCTGAGGTTAGGGATTTTGAATAGAATACAATCCAGCATTGGTTTGAATTATGCCCTTTAGAGAAAATGTGTCACTAAACACTTCAGAGCTAATCAGGGAACCAGTAGAGAATAAATTACAGAACACAGTGCTGTACAGGTAGCCAGAAAGGCCAATAGCAAGGAGAACAATTAAGAGATGGGAGCAAAGGAGGAAGATTTATTCACAGATGAAATGTGGAAAAGAAAATGTTTAAGTTAACAAAGGAGCTTCTGGTGGCAGTATGGTGGTGTAGAGGGTAAGAAGGACATTCTGAGATGGGGACTCTTGGGGAGGGTTAAAGTCATTAAATATTGAAATGAATGGTGGAGAAGAAGGGGCTCATAATCAGAGAGAAGACATTTAAAGAAAGAACAATTCTTTGAATAAAAAAATGATTAAATGGACCTTGTGTTTGAAACCTTGAGGGAGAGGGTGCTGAAGTTTATTTTTCATTGTCCTTCATTCTTCCCTTCTACGTCCTTGTTTGTTTACTCTTTGTGACCCCTTTTGAGGTTTTCTCAGCAAATATACAAGAGTGGTTTGCAATTTCCTTGTCTGGCTCATTTTACAGATAAGGAAACTGAGGCATTCAGGGTTAAGTGACTTGCCTAGGGTTACACAGCTAATAAGTGTCTGAAGTCAGATTTGAACTCAGGAAAATGAGTCTTCCAAACTCCATGCCTGGCACTCTATCTACTGTTCAACCTAACTGCTGCCTACTTCTATGCAGTGACAACTAAATCTTTGGAGGTGCATTTCCATCTTCCCCTTCTATCAAATTTCCCTTCCCTCACTCTTTTCTTCTCCTTCTTTTCCTCATCATCTTCTTCTTTCATTTTCTTCTCTCTACTCTCTTTTCACACAGGAGGACTCATTAAGCAGAAAAGATGTTGAATATATAATCAGATTGGGAAATGGCATGGGAGGCAGTCTTAAATTTCATTCTTCTCTAGTCACTTTCTAGCGTCATAGACCTGGAGTTGGAAAGGATCTCGGAGGTCTTTTGGTTCCATATCCATGGATCCAAGTCAAGCTTTCCTGACTTGTGGTATGGTGGATAGATGGATGGATTTGGAATCAGAGGAGTTTAGGTCAAATGTCAGCTCTACTACCATGTGACCATGGCAAGTCAGTTTGTTCTCTTTTATTTTTTTAATTCTGTAAAATAAGGGTTTGAACTAATATTTTCTAAGAACTCTTCCCTCTTGAATCTTGATCCTAATACCACAGGCTTATAGAATTGTAGGTCAATATCTGAAAGGGACATCAGATATCATCTAGTTTAATGCTTCATTTTATAAATGAGGAAACTGAGGCCTGAGGTAATTAAGCAACACAACCAAGGAATCATAAGTAATAAGCACTGGAGGGAGGATTTAAACCCCTATCTTCTGACTACAGAGACAGAACTCTTTCTGATATACTATCTGCCTCAGGTCCCACTTCTCCCACTTGAGTCAAGTTCTGAGATTGTATTTATAGATGTATATCATGGGGTGGTGAGTATTTTTGTATGGCTTTCAAACTAAGAATGGCAACCTGATTCCAGTCCCTCTTCATTTTAAAGATGGAGGAGTGATGGATAGAATTCTGGCCATGGAGTCAGGAAAGCCTGAGTTCAAATCATATTTCAGATCCTTGCTAGCCATGTGACTGATCACTGAACCTTTCTGAGATTCAGTTTCTCATCTGTAAAATAGGGATAATGAATGCTAATATCTACTTCCACATGTTATAAGGATCAAATGAGATAAGATATGAAAAATGCTTTGCAAACCTTTAATAACTTAATGTAAGATTCTATATTGATAAAGGTAAGAAAACAGAGTTCCCTTGATTTGCTCGGACACAGAGCTGTTTAGGTAGAATTGTACCTAAAGCCCATGTCTTCAGATTCATTCAATTTAACAGCTGAACAAGAATTGATCAAGTACCTACTATGTGAAGGCATTCATTCTGAGCCTTTCCTAGCAACTATCTTTTTTCCTTTTCTAAATAGGAAAGGATAGTGTTTTAGAGACATTTCTTCTCATATTTTCATCTGTAGCAAATAGTGGGAAATATTCATTTTGCTTTTGCCTCCTTAAAGTGCCATTCAGTAGAAGAGAGATGAGGCAGAAGATGGTTGGAACAGCTTTTGTTTCTCCCCACCACCCCTACTTCCCTTTATTACATTCAATAGATTTTTTTTGAATGTGACAAAATAATGTGACTTTTGAAAGAAATGCTTTTTGCCCACTTCCCTTGTATCCAAGATTTTGAGAAAAGAAAACTATAAATAGAAGATGATAAAAGGAAATTATTGCTGTGATCTGCTAAGAAAAGAAAGGGAAATACAAAGGGCCTCCCTGAGAGGTTTTCAAATAAAAATTATGGTCCTTCTCTCAGGGCCTGAGATTGTTATTTCTTGGGGGATGGAGTGGGCATAGGCTTGATGGATGCTTATTCCTCTCTTGTTTGTTTTCAGAGATGATGTGACTTATTTGCTTTTATTCCTCAAAACCCAGAGCACTTTACAACCATTAACAATTTAAAATTAACTGTGAGTCCTCACAATAAAGTAAGTAATCCATAAATAGAACATTGTTATTCAAAAGGTACATTTCCACACTCCTAGTTTGCCTCTCCTGCTTCCTCTTTTCTCCTCAAATTTGTCCTTTCATTCTAGATGACTTCATACATTCTTATGTGAAAAAGCTAGAAACTAAAATTAAAACTAAAAAAAAAGTTAGTTCTTGTGATAACATTAAAGATGGTTTCTTTTTCCTTATCCATAATCAAAATGTGTTTGCTATTGGTTAGATTTCATGTTTTGATTAGCTAGTCAATTAATTAACAAGTATTTATCATGTAACTTATATGTGTCAAATACTTGGTTGGAATTGGAATGGCCTGGTTCCTCTACCCTACCTCAGCCACATTCAAAGATAGTCATATTCTTAATTTTGCCATCACCCACAAATGTACCACTTTTACGTTACAGAATTCAGAAATCCTCTTATTTCACCATAATCTATTGACTTTCCTCCCCTCCTTCTCACTTACCCTATCTAATCCTACTCAATATATTCAAAATGGAATTTATTTTCTTTCCCATTAAACTCTTCCCCCTGCCCTCCTAAGTTTCCCTATTACTATAGAGAGCAATGCCATCATTCCAGTCTCTAAGGCTTGAAATCTAGGTATTATCCTTAATTCCTTACTCTCTCTCACTCCTTTCCCTCCATTCATTCTATAATCAAGATCTGTCAGTTCTACCTTTGCAATGTCTCTCATATATGCCCCCTTCTCTCCATTGTTACCACTTTGGTTCAAGCTATCATCACCTCACACTTGTCCTGTTGCAATAATCTATGGTGGATCTGCCTGCCTCAAGTCTCTTGCTACAACATTCCATCATCCATTCAGGCATAAAGGTGATTTTCCTAAAGCCCAGGCCACTCCCCAACTCAATAAACTTGAGTGCCTACCTATCACTACCAAGGCTCAGAGCTTAGCACAGTTTCTGGCACATAGTAGACAATTAATAACTGTTCATTGATTGATTTATTGAATACAAAATTCTCTGTTTCACATGCAAAGTTCTTTATTACCTAAGTACCTCCTGCCTTTCCAGGCTTTTTACATGTTACTCCCTCACTTTTTGATCAAGTGACACTGATTTTGCTGTTCCACAAACAAGATAGCCATCTCTTGGCTTTGGGAATTTTCTCTGGCTGCCCCTCATTCCTGGAATGTTCTTCCTTATCTCCTTCTATTGGATTCCCTGTCTTCTTTTAATTCTTTATTAAAATCCTATCATCTATACAAAATCTTTCCTACCTTCTCTTAATTCCAGTGCCTCCCCTCCCTTACTTATTTCCTATTTATCCTGCACAAAGCTTTTGGACATATTTCTTTGCTTATGGTCTCCTTCCTCCCTCACCCCCCCAATTAGATGGTAAACTCCTTGAAGCAAGGACTATCTTTTGCCTCTTTTTTTTATATCTCCAGTACTTAGCACAATGCTTGGACTCATTATGTTTATTGACTGACTATATAGCACAATTAAAATACAAGTTCAAAGAATGAAACTGTACTTGCAATAAACTCGCATTCTAATGGGAAGGACAGCAATAACAACAACTGGAAACAAAGGGGATGTCCACCATTTGGCAAATTCCTGAACAAATTGGTATATGAATATGATGGAAAACTATTGTGCTATAAGAGATGAGGTAGCAGATGATTTAAAAAAGGCATGGAAAGATATTTATGTACTGATGCAGAGTAGTTAGCAGAATCAAAAGAACAATTTATAGGGGCAGCTGGGTAGCTCAGTGTTTTGAGAGTCAGGCCTAGAGACAGGAGGTCCTAGGTTCAAATCCGGCCTCAGACATTTCCCAGCTGTGTGATCCTGGGCAAGTCACTTGACCACCATTGCCCACCCTTACCACTCTTCCACCAAGAAGGCAATACACAGAAGTTAAGAGTTTTTTAAAAAAAGAACAATTTATACCATTATATAAAAATGAGTAGTTTGAAGTCTCTTGTAAACTAATAAAGAAGGAAATGAGCAGAACCAAGAATATATTTTACAAAATAACATTTCAATAAAGAAAAACAACTTTCAAAGGTATAAGAACTATGATCAAATGAAGTGACCACCCATTATTCCAGAGGACCTATGATGAATCATGATATCTACCACCTCTCTGAGAGGAAATGGATTCAAGATGTAAAATGAGACATAGTCAATGTAGGAATTTGTTTTGTTTGGCTATGCATATTTGCTAAAAGGAAGTTGTTTTTCTTTTCTTTTTTTCCCAATGAGGCAATAGTAGGAAGGAGAGAAAATTGATTATGATTAAAGAAAACCTTCAGTTAAAAAACATTCTAGTGGGAGAGATAAATATGTATAAAATATATAGAACTTAAGTATATATTCAGCATAGTATATATAGCACATACACGTGTATAAGTACTTAAAGGCAAGGTAATTTGGAAGAGAGGACAATAACTGATGGGGGAATCAGGATTCATGAAGAAGATAGTACTTGAACTGCATCTCAAAGGAAGAGAGAGACTCTTTTGGGGTAGAGCTAAAGAGAGAATACATATCAAGTCATGGAGACAGCCAGTACAAAAAATTAGCTACATGTTCATTCATAAGTCTTGGGCTAGAAGGGACCTTACAGTTCCTTTATTCTATACTTGTTATTTTACAGAAAGCTTGAGGAATCTGACCAAGGCCACACAGGCACTGTCAGAGAAGGGATTTGAATCCAGATGTTCTGACTTTTTCTACTATATCTCTTCTTTAAGTATGGTGGATTTCATCAAAGTGAGTGCTCATTCCACTGACACTTCAAAATTGGAGGATTGTGGACTTTAGTAGGCAGTCTTCATGAGAAACTGTGGCCAAAAAGAATTATCACCAGTAGTCCAACCTTTTGGTGATAAGCCTCTTGGAACTAGGTTGTTCCTTGAGGACAGCTACAGAGCTCATGGCTAGGAATGAACTCAAATGTTTTCTGTTTCTCTAGTATTTGCCAGAGCTTGTGTGCCAGCTGCCATAACCTTTATTCCAGCCCTCAGGAAATCAGGGATGATCCTGCCTAGTGTAGGCATCTTGCCATTCGCCCTGCTACGTTCACCCTTCTCTCTACCTGGAATAGAAACCCTATAGCCCCTACTTTAGCCCCTCCTTTTCCCATAGCTTTGGGAATTATTCTCTTTGGTAGATAATCATTCACCCTTGGACTAATATGGCCTGATCAGCAGAGAAGTAAGTAACATATGCCATGTCTTTATATTTAGGGAGCTCCAAAATATACTTGATATTCCATCTGTTCACCTATCCACCAGGAAAACAGGATCTACCTAGCCTAGCATAGGAATATGTACTTACAACTTCCTTTACTATTGCTCTTGGAAAAGTCTGGAAATAGCATGACAATTAGCCATGTTATGGACTCTACCAAAAATCCTTTTGGTTCTTCAGACAAAAACTCCTCTTTCTGAACATCACTTCCCTTTGTATTTTATATTCCTCTTTTTAGAACCCAAGCCTCTTGAGAGTAATGACTGCTTCACTTCTATAAGTGTACCGCATAGCCTCATACTTGGCACAATAAAACACTTGATGAATGCTTAGTGATTCATGATAAAACATTGGAGTAGAAACTTCATTGAAGTTTTCTAAAACTTTCTAAATATAAAAATTTGAAAAGTGAAGAAAGACGACGCCTTCATCATAAGTTCAGTTTCCCTCTAATAATTTTTTTCCTGGCTCCCAAAACAGAAGTAGCTTTTACTACCAGTGGAAACAGCTTAGAAGAGTGAATGAAAGGGTGGACTTGGAATCAGGCAGATCTGGGTTCAAATTTTACCTCATAACTTATGATGACAAAGAAGGCTATCCACCTCTAGAGAAAGAACTGTTGGAGTTAGATGCAGATTAAAGGATATTATCTTTTACATTAGTTTATTTATGATTATACTTTGGGGTTTGAGTTTGATATGAGTATTCTCTTACAAAAATGATAAATATGGAAATATGTTTTGCATGACAATACATATATAATCCAGATCAAAGTGCTTACCATCTCCAAGAGGGGGGAGGGAAAGAAGGGAGACAGACAATTTGGATCTCATAATTTTGGAAAATGTATGTTAAAAATTGTTATTACATGAAATTGGAAAAATAAAAAATATCTTTGAATAAAAAACATTTCACCCACAGGATAGATTTTTGATGCTGAGAAAGTCACTTTACCTTTATGTTTTTCAGTTTTCTAATTTGAAAATGATGGAGTTGGTCCACACAGTGTCTTCTAGCCTAGGATATGTTTGAACCATGTCAGGAATCAACAAATGTTATAAATTAGGGCTTGAGTTATTGTTTTTATTGATTGTCTATATTTAAAAGTGACAGAAAATGTTAATATTGACCATAAAACTTAAAAACATGTCATGCATACATGTATTTTTTGGGAGAGATTATTGTTAAACATTTACCAGCTGCATTCTAGCCCTAAATCTATACTTCTATGGAATGTATCATTTAGCCACTAGAAATAGATTTGGGTTGGGATTTGGCAAGGAAGACAAATATAGATTCTAGGGGGTTGTGGTGGTACAAAATATGGTGGGATGCCACAAATGATGCCTTTAAATACTATCTTAAATGCAAATATTTTTAATGCTCCTCACTTTGAAATTATAGGTGTTTATTGTATGATACTTACGATATGTTCAGAGAAGACTAGTACTTCTGATGTGAGGATTTGCTAAGCCCTTTTTCTGGGATGGTTTTCTCTGTTGGTGCAACTTGCCTGCCATCCAGCTCTTACCTGTGTCTCTAAAAAGCTATAGCAGACAGGCTAAAGTAGGTTGAGAATAGTCAACAGACCTCAACCCATTCAGTAAATGTTGTGCTAATATGCATAAAACTTTATGGGTCATCTGAGGAGGAATTATGGAAAGACACAAACAACACATAGATAAGAATTGTGTGAAATAAAAGGTATGAGATCTGTGCTGATGGAAGAAATACTTATACCAATAAAATCACAGCTCTGCTAAAATTTTACATCAAGAAAAGCCTGATTAAGATCTATCCCATGAAGGTGTCTAAAGGAGAGTAGCACCTGGGGATGTAATTTTCAAATTCAACCAAAGGCAATTTTCATGCCTTTCCTAGAGTACACAAATGCTTTATCCACTCCCACCTGAGAATAATTGTTTAACTGTATAACCATGCTTTTGAATTCTTGTCCTTCATACTTGAAGAGGACCAAAATGACTTCATTGAAATATCTTTTGACTCACACATAAACTGGATTAACATGAGGCAAAGTTGCAAAAATCTCTTCCAGAACCATTGAAATCCAATGGCAAGGCAAAAATCAAGATAACTGGCAATGGTCTGAAGGACCTTGGTATTTTTGATGTCTGATGAACCTCAAAGTGTTTGGAGGCATCTGCTTCATGGCCATTTGAACAAATTGTTTTCACCTGCCCATTTTGTTTGGGGAAATCTTTACATTTCTGGGGTCGATTACTCCTCTAATTCACCAATGGGTTTGAGGCCTCTTGGATTTCCTCAACCTAGTTTAGCCTGCCTGCTCTAGCTTTTTGGAGCCACAGATAAGATCTCAGAGCCAACTGGTCACCAAGAAAGAAAAGCATCTGCACAAAGGGTTTGACAAACACTCACACCACAGATGCTATTCTTCCCATGTATAGCATGGACTACAAAATCTCCCTGAGCTGGGAGCTTCCAGTTTTGTGTCTTCCACCATTTCTTTTGGAACTCTTTCACCAACAAGCCTTGATTAATCCTCACTGGAGAGGTACAAACTTCAGATTTGCCCTTTGTTGGTGCCAATCAGAGCAAATGTAAAGCAAAAGGTGTAAATCATAGAGTCTAAACAGGTTTCCTGGGGTGGGGGTGAAGTGAAGGAAAAAAGTGCTTTTCACTAGTAGTACCTCTTAACTCTTTAGACATTCCAATATGAATCCTTCTGTGTTCACAGATTTGTAATTTTTTTTTTTACTTTGAGCCTCAGGAGACTGAGTGCTTATAAGGGAAGCTAGTGCTTTGGTACAGTAGCTGGCACATAGTAGGCTCTTAAAAAAGGTCTTACCTTCCATCTTAGAATCAATAACACATATTGGTTCTAAGACAGAAGAATAGCAAGGCATAGGCAATGGGAGCTAAGTGACTTGCTAGGGTTATGCAGCTAGGAAGTATCTGAGGTCAGATTTGAACCAAGGATGTCCTGCCTTTAGGTTTGGCTTTCAATCTACTGAGCCACCTAGCTGTTCCCTCACAGTAGGCTCTTAATAATATTTATTGACTGTTTACCTTTGGGGAAGTTCCGGAACATTCTTAAAGTCATATGACTGATGACAATGAGCTAGAAAAGGGAGATTTGCCCAAAATGTTGGTTCCTATTAACTTTCTTAAAATGTTATGTCATTAAGAATTATAATTATGTCAGTTGATTGAGAGTCAGGTCTAGAGATGGGAGGTCCTAAGTTCAAATCTATCCTCAGACACTTCCTAGCTGTGTTATCCTGGGTAAATCACTTAATACCCATTGCCTAGCCCTTGCCACTCTTCTGCCTTAGAACAAATACACAGTAATGATTCTAAGATTGAAGGTAAAGTTTTAAAAAAAGAATTATAATCAAACCAATGACATACCATGTTTCCAAAGGACCTGTGATGATAAGCACATGAGAAAGTGTTCTAAATCTCTAATAATTAGAGAAATGCAAATCAAAACAACTCTGAGGTATCACCTCACACCTAGCAGATTAGCTAAAATGACAACAAGGGAGAGTAATGAATGTTGGATGGGATGTGACAAGATTGGGACATTAATGCATTGCTGGTGGAGTTGTGAACTGATCCAACCACTCTGGACGGCAATTTGGAACTATGCTCAAAGGGCTATAAAAGACTATCTGCCTTTTGATCCAGCCATATCACTGTTTGGATTATACCCCAAAGAGATAATAAGGAAAAAGACTTGTACAAAAATATTTATAGCCATGCTCTTTGTGGTGGCAAAGAATTGGAAAATGAGAGAATGTCCTTCGGATTGGGGAATGGCTGAACAAATTGTGGTATCTGTTGTTGATGGAATACTATTGTGCTCAAAGGAATAAAGAACTGGAGGAATTCCGTGTGAACTGGAAAGACCTCCAGGAATTGATGCAGAGTGAAAGAAGCAGAACCAGGAGAACATTGTACACAGAGATGGATACACTGTGGTACAATCAAACATAACAGACTTCTCTACTAGCAGCAGTGCAAGGATCCAGAGCAAGGCTGAGGGACTTATGAGAAAGAAAACTAGCCACATTCAGAGGAAGAACTGTGGGAGGAAAAACACAGAAGAAAGACAACTGCTTGAACACATGGGCTGATGGGGATATTATTGGGGATATAGACACTAAACAATAACTCTAGTCCAACTATTAATAATATGGAATTAAGTCTAGATCAATGATACATGTAAAACCCAGTGGAATTGTGCGTCGGCTAAGGGGCGTAGGGGGGTTTGGGGGAAAGGGAAAGAACATGAAACATGTAACTAGGGGAAAATATTCAAAATAAAAATAAAAAACAACAACAACCAAAAAAAAAACAAAGGACCTGTGATGGAGGATGTTACCCACCTTTTTATAATTAACTGGTAGATTCAAGATGTGGAAGAAGAAACATCTTTGCATGTGGCCCTGGTATTGATTTTTTTTTTTTTTTGCTTTATATTCCACCCTCCAGCTTGACTATTTGTTAAATGAAGTTTTCATCCATTTTTAATTTTGAGGAAGATTTGGGAAGGAAGATAACTTTGGTGATGCTTAAAGAAAGAGAAAGATATGATAATTACATGTAAATTTTTTTACATACTCTAAAAAGCAATTGTACATAATAGTACATTATACATATAATCCTGTTTTTACAGCCTAAAAATGTTATCTTGAAAATTATAAGCTCAGAGTCTAAAACTCCCCCATCCCAACAAGCTAGGCCAGATTTTTAGAAACCAATTGATATGCAGTATGTTTCTGCCTTTTATTTTTCCCTGGTCACATCTTGTGTCAATGACCTTCCCTGTCCCTACGGACAAAGCACAGGGACACAAAAGAAAGAAATTAATGCTGACTGGAATTTCTCATGGTGGTTATGGGAACTCAGTCAGTGTCAGAACAGGAGAAAGCAACATGCCTCTTAGATCAAAATCTGCCTGACAGTCTGACATGGAGAAAGTCGAAAAAGTAAGTTAAAAATGAGAGAGAATAAAGTCATAGAGGATTTTGCTCTGGGGCACTATAGCTACAGATCTTGAGATATTAACATTTTCTTTCTTTGTAAAATGAAGTAAATTGTTCCTCAGTGACCTCTTGTTAAGTGCCAAGAACAGCCATGGTCTGGAAAGGGAGAATTAAAATGATGGTAACTGTGGCAACTGATGGTTTGGGATTGGAGTCAAAAAATGACACAATACATTAAGGCAGGCAATTTGTAGCAAGAGCAGACCAGTTTAAACCCAGACATTCCAATGGGATATGCCAGATTCACCTGTAACCTATTAAACCTAAATTGGTTCCCTTGTATTCTCTTTCCTAACTAAAAGGTCAAAAAATCAACCAATACAGGTTAGTTGTGTGTTCAGCACTGTGCTAGGTACTATGGGGAATCCAAAGAACTATAAAGCCTGAGCCCTACCATCATGGAGTTCACAGTTAAGAGATAAAGGATGTGTAACTGAAATACAAGGCAATCTAGGATTAATGGCAAATGAAAAATACCCATAGTTATAAGGATTCAGATGGTAAATCGAGGAAGAATTCTTGGATGTCTGTATGATGTTTTGAAAAAAGATGGAGCTTAAGATGTTTCCCTTTTATAGGTAAATGGAATTTATAAAATAAGCAAGGGAAAGTGCTGAGCTTTTAATACCTGCTATTTCATTACTCTGAAATTTTATTAGTAGGGACATTGTGGTATATCAGGGAGTTAGCTTCAGAGTCTGGAAGACCTGGGTTTCAGTCCCACTTCTGATACATTCTAGTTATTTAAATTCTCAATTATGTAGGCAACACTCTTTAAGACTATAAATAGTAGAGCAGCCAAAGTTCTGCATTGGTATTGGGGATTTCCTCTCTGGAAAACTGTGTATCAATAAGATTGTGTCTGTTAAAACAAACCACCATGGCTTTTGTCTCTGATGGAGATTAAGGCTTGAACAGACTTGGAAGGCATTCTCTCTGCTCAACCACTTCTTGGAATTGTCAGTGAAAAGATATTCCTGAATTGCTATTGTTATTTAGTTGTGTCCAATTCTTCATGACAACATTTGGGGTTTTCTTGGCAGAGACACTGGAAGGGTTTTCCATTTCCTTCTCCAGCCCATTTTATAGATGAGGAAACTGAGGCAGACAGGGTTAAGTGACTTTTCTAGGGTCACACAGCTAGGAAATGTCTGAGATCAAATTTGAACTCAGGTCTTCATCACTCTGGGCCCAGTGCTTTAGACACTATACCACCTAGCTACCCAATTGTAGAGTAGAAAGGTTAAATAACTCCCCCAAAGTCACATGGATAGTGGTTAAATGGAATTAGATATCTTTGTTTCTAAGCTGATGTTTTTTCCACCATACTGTGATATCTACATTTTTTCTCCCACATGAATCACATTTGTATTTATAAGGGAAAGCTTCACCATCAAACGAGATTTCTTATCAGAACCTTTTCAAACCTTAATTTACAGTCCTTTGAGTCATGAGGCAGATCTTGTTGAAAATATGGGGAAATTGGGATAGCCAGATGGCTAGTAGTTGGAAGGATCTAGGTTCAAATTTGGTCTCAGACACTTCCTAGTTGTGTGACCCTCGGTATTTAAACTCATTTGCCAAGCCCTTGCCCTTAAGTCTTAGAGTTGTTACTAAGACAGAAAGCAAGGGTATAAAAAATATAGGGAAATTACACAAAAAGCAAGCACCAACAGAGGGGTCTATGAAAACTTTATTATTATTTTTAATTTTAATTTTATTTTTAAAAATATTTTTCCATGTTTACATGATTCATTTTCTTCCCCTCTCCTTTCCCCTCCTCCCAGGGCCAATAAGCATTCTATGGAAATTTTAGAGTTATCTTTTCACTACTATGTTAATGAATGCCAGACTAACTCCAAAGAGACATATCTGAATATTTAAACTTACATCAAATCAGTTATTGATTAATAAAAGTAAATTAATTTCTCACCAATGGAAGGCCTTGTCTTCCAACCTTTTCATTGACATGGTCAGTACCAAAAATATGCTTGCTTGGCATTTATTTAGCATCTTCAACTTCTGAAAGTCCTTTCCCAGATATATCACCTTATATAGATTTTTCCTTTGCTGGAAATAGGCTCATTTCATAAAATCTCTAATTCTTTTTTGAAGATTTAGCTAGTTTGTGTTTGCTTTCTGTGTTGATGATTTTCAACTCTTATCTATCCTGCCCCAATACCTGAAACATCTCCTCTATATTTTCTCTATTATGGTAGAGAGAAACACCATCTTCATGGTCCCTTTGGCTCACAATCTAGGAGCCATCCTTAGCTCCTCAATATTTCTGCCCCCTCTTCCCCAGATCCCTTCTACTACCAAGGTCCATTGATTTCCTCTTTGCAACATTTCTTGAATATGCCCTCTTCTAATCCCTGACACTGCCACCATTCTGGGGCAGCCTTCATGAACTGGACTCTTGCCATAACCTACTGGTGGGTACGTCTGTCTCAAATCTCTTCCTATGCCAGTCTGTCCTTCATGTCTCTCAGTACAGCTGAGCTCTGCCAGTTGTTAGGAAATAACCCACCCTAATGTGTGAATAATTTGTAGCTTCCAGGGATATTTGCATTTTTGAAAGAGGAAGATTGGTAAGCCAAATGAATATCTAGTTGGTATTTTATGTAGTACACAGAATTAGTCAAGCAGTATGAGGAAAGAAATGTTCCTGCAGGAGGGCTGCTAGATAGCCAAGCCAACTATGACTGAGAATCTGTCCCAGAGAATCTAGGACCCTTTAAAGCTCGGCTTCTCAGTTTCTTTATTTTTTTGTACCTCAGAATCCACACTAAAAAGCTACACTTTTATCCCCCCAAATGGTTCCTGGGGCAATAGAAAGAGAAGGCAGAAGTGGAAGCAATGAAGATGGTGGTGACAGAGTAACTGGATCTATGGCTTATTAGACATTAGGTATTGGCGAGCTAGGAAATAGCCTATAATGTAATTTGCTCCACCATTCATTTCTTCTCCACTTTTATTGGAGGAATTTAAAATTCTGCTCAGTTATTAAATATCCAATATATCAGGATCATACCAGCAAATAGAACTTTCAAGTTTTTATTCATGTTTTATCAGAGATTTTTTTTTTGCAAGTGAAATATAACAGTTGTCTTCAGCCAAGGAAATTGATAAGACCACAAAGAGATGAAGGACCTGTAGGAAATGGTAAGGCAACAGAGAAGTTCTTTGAATTCTGAAGAACCTTTTGAAATATCCAGTATGATTTGTGGGTAGCAGATTTAGGGCTGATGAGATATGCCAGTTGGAAAGGCTTGGGAGGTCTAAATCCTTTTCATCCATAGAACAGATAACATGCCAGCTCCCAAATGCTGTGACTCAGTTTGGACCTGAAGGGATGATGGTCGAGTGAGAGAATTGTAGTTTGGTTAAGGATTTTTATTTCAGCATAGGTTCATCTATGCTGCAGCTGCAAGCCTACTCATGATGATGGGATTCTGGGAAGTGGAAGCTCTTTTTTGTGTTACCACCTGAAAATCCTTTGAAAATGTTAACTCACTAGACCTCTCAGCAGCCTGGCAATGTTCAGAAGGAATGGTAGTTTTGGAATGATTAAGAGCATGATTGGCCCCACTAGTCCCTCTATCTGTAGAGATTGCCAGCTGAGTATCCATGAGCTGGCTCTGTCTGTTGAAAAGGGATATTAGGCTATTGATTGAATTTCCCTCTCCCTAGCCTAACAGAGAACTAGCCTACAAGAGTTAACACTCTGGGAAGTCACACTCTAATGTCAGGGATAAGCCTTTGGACCCCTATCTGTAGTCAAGCCATCTGGAGGGTGAAGTCTAGTTCAAGGGTTCTCAACATTTTTTTATGTCATTGGTCCCTTCATCAGTTTGGCGAAGTCTATGAACATCATCTGAGAATTTTTAAATAAACAAAAAATAAAAATTTTTATATTTATAAAGGAAATGAATTAGATTGAATTGCAATGACCAAAATAATAAAAATAAAAATTTCACAGAACTCAGGTTAAGATATTTTGCTCTAGGCAGATGCTGTCTTTAATATGAATGAGCCAAATTTTGTCAATGTAGTCTAATTTGAGGATTTTTTTTTATTAAGGTGGACCAAAAACAGCAACAAAATCTGGAAGGGAAAAAACAGATTAATGATTCTCTGCTTCTTTCTCCTTCATCAAACAGACTTATTTAAGGGAGAATTACAGTGGATGAACACAGGGAGAACATATAGAATAATATATTCAATTTGATATATAGCAATGGTGTCAAAATCAAATAGTGGGGCAGCTAGGTGGCTCAGTTGACAGAGAGACAGACCTGGAAAGGGGAGGTCTTGGGTTCAAGTCTGATCTCTGAAGAGAGTGAAAAACCCTGACTCCCTGACTCTTTTTAAATAAGACCCCAGTTATCACAATAAATCAGTAAAAATATAGTAACTATATTTATAAAGTATAAAATTCTAAATATCTAGTATGTAAATATGTAGTAAATCTAGCTATTTCCTCTTTTTCCTGCATGTCAGGATGATGAATGATGGGGGCATTGGAAATGGTCATGTAGGGCACATGTGAAGGAGTGAAGGTGTCTATGGACCTCTCATGACTATGAGGTAGTGACCTAGTGTTTCACCCTGAAGACCATCCTAATGAACCAAGACTCAAAAAAAGCAGAGATATCTCTTTAAGAAGACAGCACTAGAAAATATATCTACTGTCTATTCATCCTAAATGGATCTCTCCACCATTGTTCCTAAATGGACCTCTCTCCCATTGAGACCTAGGATTGGTGGTGAATATTGTGGTGTGATCTTGAATAATGTAATGTTAGGGTATAAAACAAGGAGAAAAACTCTCATTCAATGGTCTTATTATAAGGAAAATCTAAAGACCCAGGTTTGCTGAGAGACCTATTATTGGTCTGGAGCTTTGCCTCTGTTTTATTTCAGATTGTTTGAAAATTTTTCACTACATCTCTGATACTTCCTAGCTATGTGACCCTGGGCAAGTCACTTAACACTAATTGCCTAGTCCAGTGGTTCCCAAACTTTTTTGGCCTACTGCCCCTTTTCCAGAAAAAATATTACTTAGTTCCCTGGAAATTAATTTTTTAAAAATTTTAATAGCAATTAATAGGAAAGATAAATGCACCTGTTGCCATCACTCCCTTCCTGGATTGCTGCAGCACCCACCAGGGGGTGGTAGCGCCCACTTTGAGAATCACTGGCCTGGTCCTATCTGCTCTTCTACCTTGGAACCAATACTTAGTATCAATTTTAAGATAGAAGGTAAGGGATTTAAAAACATAAAAATAGAAATAGCTTTTTTCAGGCTGCACATTGACTCAGAAAATTATTGTATTATAGTTTTGTTTTAATCTGTTTCAGACTGAACTGGGAATTTTGCTGATTGTGATTTTGACGTCTCTGAAACATGGACACATCTTCATGGTTTTCTGACTCCTTTCCCTTGATGGATTCATTAAGAACTTTGTTTTTTAATACTTGACTCTGTCATATCGGTAAAGGGGGGGTGGAGTTCTACCCAATAGCTCCTTAATTCATGATCAGTAATTTAGTAAAATGGCACTCTATCTTCCAACTCCATTGTATATTTTCTGAAATTCTTTTTAACTCTTTGTAAACAAGTGATATGAAAGGAGGAAAAACACAAAAATGTTTGGAGGAAAGGGTTATCGAGCCTGAAAGTATTTGCCTTATGACTCAATCTTTAACTCATCACTTAGTCAAGAACTATCAGGGCTGGGACTAGAACCCTTTCAGTTCAGTATTCTTCACTATGGATCTAGAGATGGAAGGGACCTCAAAAGCCATCTAGTCCATCCAACCTCTTAATTTTCTCTATGAGAAAACTGGAGACTAGAGAGGCCAAGATACTTGTCCATAATCAAATAATTAGTGTCAGAAAAGGGATTTGAACTCAGGCCCTTTGGCTTTTCACACTATCTCCTAATTAGCCAGTTTTCTAAAATATTTGTAAAAGCCTAGCACAATACCCTGCATAGGAACTTGATAAATATTTGTTGAATTAATTAAATTGGAAGACATGTGGATTTTTTTTACAGGTTTTATCCAGATATTTGACAGCATGATATTCTCTCAACCCAATTCCTTGTTACTAGATATCCTATATATAGAATGGTTTTCCTCTTCACCTCCTAGCTTCTCTTCTTCAGAATTCAGCTTAAATCCAACACCTGGAAGAAGACTTACTTGGTTCCTACCCTTCTTCCCCCCTACCCCTCACATTATCTCCCATTTATATAGTGTATACTCACATACACATATTATATGCACATAGCTGATTGCTTATTATCTATTTCTTTATAATACAAGCTCCTTGAGAGTAAAATTTAATTTTGCCATTTTTTTGAATCCTCAGTGCTGGGCACAGTGTCTGGTATATAGTTAACGCTTGCTAATTTTCGTGATTATGACATATCTCCCCAAAAGGCTATTAAAAATAACTAGAATTTACACAGAACTTTAAGGCTTCCAAAGCTCTGTACATGAATTATTTCATTTGATTTCCACACCAACTTTATGAGAAGGGTATTATTATCTTTCTCTATCCTCCTCAATTTTTATAGATGAAAAGACGGGCTGAGAGATTGACTTGCCCAGGATCACACAGGTAGTATATGCCTTGCACTGAATAGGTAAGATCCTTTTATTCTTATCTTACTGAAGTGATGCTATAATTTAAAAAATAATATTTCTATACCTCCATTTTGATCTCTGGTTCAAATGAAATTTCCCAAAGTCATGAAAAAAAAAGAGAAAAATATCTTTCTGCTATTGAAAAAGAACAGTTAAAAGTTTGGTTTGGATAAACAAAAAACTCTCTCTTATGTATGTATTCCTGGTAGGGATCTCCTGTTATTTATCAAGGACTGAAGATTCTCAAAGGCCTTGGATATAAACTCTGTTCTGATAAACACCCTGAAGCTTAAATTCTTGTCTGACTCTTGTCCAAACCTCGTGTCTGACTCAAGGCTGTTCAGATACTACAAAGATCAAGGTCCCATGGTCCTTGCCATATTTGTGTAGAACTCACAAGTGTGGGGGCAGATAAAAATGAAAATCATTCTCCGTAGAACAAAATATGATTTACCTTTTCAAGCTCAAAAAAAAGTTTTGATTCAAGATGAATTCTGCATAAAGGTTCAGGAAGTTTCTTACTTCCTTATAATTCATCTGCTTATCTCTCTAAATAATTACTTCACTTGGCTTTGGCTCTGAGAGACCTTCAATAAATACGTGGCTTGTAATACCTTTAAGCCATTCTGTAAGGTCACTTGTAAAAGATCTTGGAACTGTCAACTTCTAGCATCATCCACAGTTAATTTGCATCTGGTTTTCATTCCTATAATGCTAACGGGTGACACATTTGGGGAGTAATATGCTTTAATACTATGGAAGCTCCCACAGAGTTGGAGGGAACTACTGCCAAGCACACATCTGGGGTAGATCTGTCAGTGGTCACTGATTCTAACGAATGTCTACAAATGCTCTTTGAAATGACAGATCTTTGGGTGAAATACCTTTAGTTGACACATCTGGAGCGCCATCAATCCATAAAGTTAGTCAACATCTGGAAATCTAACCACTGGGGTTGACAAAACAGGTGATTAAGCATGATGGAACTGACCTAAATATAGACGGTTACAAAGGTAGCTGACTGTGAATTAGAAGAATCTATCTGCATCTCCTGTGCAGTAATGAGATGTTAGCATACAGCTTGAGTGGATTAGGAAGTCATCAGAATGCTGAAGCCTGTTTTGAGATGTTTTCCAAATTTTCCCAATTTGTTTTTCTTTTAGTGTAATCACCAAATTACACTGTAAATTAAAATAAACAGAAGTTCACATTCTTTCAACTTCTTTCAAAATTCTACTTCTTGTTTTGACTTTTGAGCTTGACCCTTCAGTTTCTTACTCACTCATGCCTCATTTCATTCTTTGAGGAAATGTTAAACACAAATTAGTGGGAACCTTTTGCTTTTTTCTATAGGCTTATTCCTTTGGAAAAATTTTTCCATGTCTAAGACTTTTCTAGTTGCCCAGTAACATTAGCCTGTTAATATAGCTAGGTCCCATTTAGGGCAAACAATATGTCCCTTGTAGTGTTTGCATGTAATTTTTTTTAAACTCTTGCTTTCTGTCTTAGTAACAACACTAAGTCAGAAGGGCAAGTTGTAAGGGGGAAAAGGGTTTTTTTTTAATTCAATATATTAAAAAATGGTCGCCAGAGGATTGAACTATTATCAATCCTCAATTAAGAATAATCTCAAGTCAAAATTGACTTTTATGGAAGTTTATTTACAATTAAGAAGAGAGAGAGGAATTAAGGAAATAAGAATCTAACCCAGTAGGTAATTTACTACGATCCTCTAATTAATCCAGGTAGATGTAATTAACCCTCAGCCAAGAGTCAGAGGGCCAGAGGCCTGGAGGTGAATGAAGCAAAACTTCATTCACAGAGTCTATTAAAAGAAGTTTCTTAAGAGAAATTCAGGAAGATTCAGTCTTTAAACTCATTACGTGGAATTCAAAAGAAGATATTTAAAGTAGTCTCACCAAAGTCTCAGTGTTCCAGCCAACACTCCTTCATGGACCAGAAGAGCTCCTTCATCAGCCATCTCTTCACCAGAAGCTCCCAGCTGACTGAGGTCCTTCTCCTTTTAAAGGGGTCACTTATGCGTCACTTCCTGAGCCTCCCTCCTAATTTGCATGTCCAGTCACAATAGATGCTTCTCATAGAATGCCTAGGGGGTGGTCATTCTATTCTGATTCGTCAATTACTCTAGCACGTGTGGGTTAGGACTTCCCAGATTTTGAGGTGCTCTCACCTTTGGTGATTAAATCTAAAGATGGGCAGTGTAGACTTAATCTAATTATCACAAAGGGCTAGGTAAACAAGGTTAAGTAACTTGTCCAGGGTCATACACCTAGGAAGTGTCTAAAGTCATATTTGAACAAATTTTAGAAATAATCTAGTTGCCCCAGTTGTATGTATTTTAATTCACAGCATTTGGAGTTATAATTATGTAAAATATGAAAATTGGTTCTAGCTCAATGGAAATTTGTAAAGCAGATTCAAATAATTCTCTTACTTTAGGGGAATCATTTCTGTTCGTTGGAATCTAGGTGTACATCATTTTGTCTAAAAATGAAGAACAAATATGCTAGTCTACTTTTAATAAAATCACTTCTTAAAGAGGAAAAGTTTAAAACAAATAATAAAGATAAACAGTTTCCATTCCTGTAATCTTTACATTCTATGATTAAAAACAAACATATATACTTTTCCCTCCAAATTCTTTCTTTCGAGGAGCTATGGTCTTTTGGTCTTTTGGCTCAACAGCAATAGTGCTAACCTGTAAAGAAATCTACTGTTTTGATATTCATATTAAAATATTATTGCTAATATTTTAATTATTATTTCTAGTAGGCATACCATATCCATTATATCATTTGATGCTCCCAGTGATCCTGTAAGTCAATTAGTGCAAATGATTATTACCTTTGTTTCATACATGAGGAAAAAGGTGTTTTTTAACACCACTGGCATTTTCTGATCACACTCCCTTCACAGAGCCTTTCCTTTGTCAAAAAGAAACACAATTAAATAAAACCAACTGTTGTAGTGGCAACATTTGATAGCATCTTTACAATTTTCAGCACCTACTTTTCCTTACCTCTACCAAAAGATGTATTTCTTCATCAGTTACTTGCAACCTATATTACTATTGCCTGTAATCTATGCCTTTAATCCATCTTTCGATATTTTTATTTACATTATTGAAGCCATTATGTATATTGTTTTTCTGGTTCTACTTTCTTCATTTTCTATTAATTGAAACATATCTTCCTATGTTTCTCTGAATTCCTCATATATCTTAAAATGCATTAATCTTCTATCATACATATATATGACAATTTGTTCATTAACCAATCAATGGGCACTTTTAGTTGACCTAAACTTTTAAGTGTTAGAACTGTTAAGGGACAGAATAAGGACCAGAATCCAGACTTCCAGATTCTTAGGTCATCTCTCAAAAACATTTATTAGGCATCTATATTCCAGGAACTATTTTAGGTACAGGGGATACAAGTATACAGAATGAAACAATCCCTGCCTTCAAAGAATTTATAATCTGAGATGGTAGGACAATGAATACATATAGTATAAGTGTATAAAGAATATCAATATAAAGAAAACAAATGTTAATATATATGTGTTCATTCCTTTTCAGTTGTGCTGGACTCTTTGTGACCTCATTTGGAGTTTTCTTGGAAAAGATACCAAAGTGGTTTGCTATTTACTTCATCTCACTTTAAAGATGAAGAAGTTGAGGAAAACAAGGTGAAGTGACTTGTCCAGAGTCAAACAGCTAGTAAGTGTCTGAGGCAAGATTTGAACTCAGATCTTGATGCTACCTACCTGGCCCCCAAAAGAGTTGCTACAAAATAAATATAAGGTGGTTTGGGAAGGAGGGCATCAATAGTTGGCAGGGGAGGGGTGTGAGGTGGTTCAGGAAAGTATGATGTAGAACAGTGGTTTCCAAACTTTTTTTGCCTACTGCCCCCTTTCCAGAAAAAAAATATTACTTAGTCCCTTGGAAATTAATTTTTTAAAATTTAATAGCAATTAATAGGAAAGATAAATGCACCTGTGGCCATCACCGCTTCCTGGATCGCTGCAGCACCCACCAGGGGGCGGTAGCGCCCACTTTGGGAATCACTGATGTAGAAATTGGTGCTTGAGTTGAATATTGAAGGAAGAGAGTGAATCTTTGAGGTGACTATAAGGAAGGAATGCTTTTTAAGCATACATGAAGAATGACCAATCAAAGGTGTAGAGATAGCACTGTATTTGAGGAACAGAGAGAAGGCCAATTCTTCTGGATCTTCAAGTGGGAGAAATGGAATAATGTACAGCCAGACTGAAAAGATAGGTTGGGGTCAGGTTCTGAAAGGCTTTAAAAGCTAAATACAGGAGGTAATTTTCTTTCCTTAGAAGCAATAGAGAACTACTAAGGTTTATTGAGTAGGGATTAACATGGTGAAATCTATGCCTAAGGAAATCACTTTGGCAGCAAAAGCTTTTTTAAGTCTAGGAACTTTTCCCACCATATCCCACTGATCATCTCTCTTCCCTATCTTTGGCAAGGAAAAATAGTGGTTTGTGTGGTTGATAGAGAAAGAAAAAAGACTCTCTCATGGAAATGGAATTTGCAAAAGCAGCATAATTACTGGAGTAGAGTAACCAGTGTGTCTCTAGAAAGCTGTTCTACTGCCATAGGAGAGCCAGGCTTAACCTAGCCTCACTTTCTTCCATTCCCTACCTTAAAATTCCCATTGCATTCAATAACTAAAGGGAAAAATCCCCCTAATTTCCCGAAAGGGAAGAAAGAACACTGAAAAAAAAAATTTTTTTAAACCCTTGTACTTCGGTGTATTGTCTCATAGGTGGAAGAGTGGTAAGGGTGGGCTACTGAAAAATTTTAATTGTGTTCTCCAAAATTATATTCAAGATAGAGAACTTTTTGGAGAGTTTATCACTGAAGAAAGTCTTAGGGTCTAAGCAATGACAGACAAAAGAAAAAGTTCCATTCTTTTTCCTTACAAGGGATGTCAAGGCAAGAGTAGAGTCATCATGTGTGATATAATTTAAATAAGACACAGGAGAGGAAGAAAAGACCCATAACGAACTGTATTGAGAACTCAGGGGAAAAACTGGTATATATTTGGATCAAAAGAAACTCAGTATGTTACTGTGAGTAAATTAGATAGTAGATATGAAGGACACTATGTAAATCTTGCAGGACTATATAAATGCTAGCTTTTATTATTATTATAATTATCATTATCATAAGTATTATTATTGCATAGTTCTAGGTGTCTGGGTTTTCGCTTCTTTTACTTTAAGCAC
The DNA here is from genome assembly GCF_016433145.1 of Gracilinanus agilis. NCBI lineage: Eukaryota > Metazoa > Chordata > Mammalia > Didelphimorphia > Didelphidae > Gracilinanus > Gracilinanus agilis. The sequence continues at coordinate 490,200,462 of NC_058131.1, forward strand.
AATTGGCATTTTTTCTTTTGCTCTTTTCCATTTTCCTTATTTCTTAGACTTATACTCATGTGTGTCACACATGCATTTTATAAGAAGAGGTTACTATGATATAACTGTTTTTGATAGATGGTTAGAATTTTATTTTCATGTGGATGGGGGATTAAAGAAAACTTTAGACTTCAGAGACAAAGTTCCTTGGTCAATTTAAACAATTTGCAGGTCTGGCAGCAATGAAAAAAGACAGATCTTTCTGTCAACACTCACTTCTACTGTCACTTCTGCAACTGAAGAGCCTGTAATCAATTACATAATATAATACTGTCTAATTGATGGGTTATATGTGTATGTAAGTCTATCATAATAGATTAGCTACTAACAAGATAAAGCCATCATGTGGAAATCTCCCTGCTTGCCAAATGCAGACTTCTGCCAAGCCATCTGATCAATGTTATAGAATTTGGGGGCAGTTCTTTTCGGAAAAGTGTCTGTAGAAAAACATCAGCTTCTTGTTCAACATATTTGTTCCCTCTTTCTTGCTTTAGGTCACAGCTGCTGATTTCACGGTTTGACAAATGGTTTTTATTCTTGTTAGCACCATTGAACAAGTTGGATTCCCTTCTTCCTCCAGATCCTCCAGACCCCAAATCAGCCAAGTCTGGATCAGGCTCTTTTAAAATCAGGGATGATAAAAAAAAAAAAAGGCGGAAGGGGGCAATTTTTGTTTTCTGTTTTTAAATTTTGGCAGACTTTTTAAGAGGTTGCTGAAAGTTCACTTTTGGAATTTTTAAGCTAAGTAAATGATTTGGAAATCACTGTGTATTAGAGGGGAAGAAGATTGAGAAGCTATGAGTTCTGGTCCTTCCACTACCAGTATTTATCTGTGATCTTGAAAAAAGCCATTTTACCTCTAGAGGCTTCTATTTCTTATCCATAAAATGAAGAGATTATATTAATTATCTCCAACATTCTTATGATCTTATGATTAGATCCATTTCCTCTCAATTTCTACTGACCTAAAAAGTCTGACTATTCATCACATCATTTAAGATTCCTTTTCACTGGGGAATGTACTAACATTAATCTCATAACACCCCAGATTCTGAGATTGTTTGAGGTAGAAGGGACTCTATATATCATTTGTTTTATTTTTTGTTGCTTTTTTCTTCTTTTTAATATGTTTATTCATTTTTATTAAATAATTAAAAAAAACACATGTTCCAAGTTCAATTCCTTCTCCCTTCTCCTTACTTACTTGCCCCTGGAGAAGTCAAGCAGTATATTAAGTATATATGTGACATTATCAAAGAATATTTCCATATTAGCCATGTTGCAAAAGAAAACACAAAAATCCCAACAAAAATAAAATGAAAAAGTATACTTTAATCTGCACTCAGATTTCTTTGGTCTTCTCTCCAGAGGTATAGAGCAGTTTTCATCATGGATCCTTTGGAATTACCTTGGATCATTGTCTTCATCATTAGCCAAGTCTTTCACCATTGATCATTGCTACAGTGTTTCTGTTACTATGTACAGTGTTCTCCTGGTTCTGCTCATTTCATTTTTCATCAGTTCATGTGAGCTTTCCCAGGTTTCCCTGAAGCTATCCTGCTCTGCATTTCTTAAAGTACAATAGTATTCTATTACAATATAAATCACAATTTGTTCAGTCATTTCTTAATTGATGGGCATCCCCTTGATTTCCAATTCTTGACCACCACAAAAGAAATGCTTTATATATTTTTCTACAAACAGACCATTTTCCCATTTATTTGTAGATCTTTTAGTTTAAACCCAGATTTTTCACAAAAGACAAAAATAGATCCAAAGGGATGAAATGATTTGTCCAAGGTCACAGAGGTAGTTAACAAGCAGATCTGGGATTCAAATGAGGGTTTCTTAACTGTTAATTAAATACTTACTTATTCTATTGCACTCCACTACTGCCTCCTAGTAGGCTGTAGATACATAGAAAAGAACATCATTTAGAGTGAGGAGTATGAATTTTAAAATGTTATTCCCCCGATTTGACATGAAGAAATATATTAACTTCTATTTAATTATGCACTTGCTTTTTACTTTTTGATTTCCTCTTTCCCAAAAGGTTGTACAACCTCTGATTTTCAAAATCAGTGCATTCCATGAAGATCTTATGTATCTTACTCAACTTCTAGCTCCTTTGGAAGAAATTAGAATTTATGAAGAGACTTGAGGATGGTCTTCAGAAAAGGTGAAGGTTAATAGCCAAACACTTCAACCAGACATCTTCTAAAATTAAAATTGTATGTAGTCATTAGGGTGAGGCAGTTCCATGGAAGATAAGTCTGACCTTATCTCTTATTTTTCTACTCATGTGAGCTTAATATGTTTCAAATGTGGCATATAATTTAGAACTAAATCATACATGGTATTATAAGACCATAGATTTAGAGTTGTAGGGACCTTAGAGATTATCTAGTCTTTCTCATTTTATAGAAGAGAAAACTAAGGTCTAAATAGCTGAAATAATTTGCTCAGTTATTAAGGCAACAAATGACAGAGTTGGAATCTGAACTAAGTTCCAGTGACTCCAGATACAGCATACTTCCCAATACAAAATAATAATAGCATTTATATTCTTTTAAAAGTTATTTTTATTTTCATGCAAAACACACTTCCATAATTGACGATATCAACAATTTAACAAACAAAAATCACATGATTATCTCAATAGATGCTGAAAAAGCCTTTGACAAAATATAGTATCCATTCCTACTGAAAACACTGAAAAGTATAGGAATAGAAGGACCTTTCCTAAAAATAATAAACAGTATATGCCTAAAACCATCAACAAGCATCATATGCAATGGGGATAAATTAGAAGCCTTTCCATTAAGATCAGGAGTGAAACAAGGATGCCCATTATCACCTCTATTATTTAACATTGTATTAGAAACACTAGCAGTAGCAATTAGAGAAGAAAAAGAAGTTGAAGATATCAAAATAGGCAATGAGGAGACTAAGCTATTACTCTTTGCAGATGATATGATGGTCTACTTAAAAAATCCTAGAGAATCAACTAAGAAGCTTGTAGAAATAATCAACAACTTTAGCAAAGTTGCAGGATACAAAATGAATGCACACAAATCATCAGCATTTCTATATATTTCCAACACATCACAGCAGCAAGAGGTAGAAAGAGAAACACCATTTAAAATCACCCTGGACAATATAAAATACTTAGGAATCTAAGGCAGCTGAGTGGCTCAATGGATTGAGAGCCAGGCCTAGAGACTGGAGGTCCTAGGTTCAAGTCCGGCCTCGGACACTTCCAGCTGTGTGACCTTGGGCAAGTCACTTGACCCCTACTGCCCACCCTTACCACTCCTGGGCCAAGGACGGTCCCTAGCCCGGATGAAAAAAGGAGGAGGGTTGGGCGTGGGGCTAGCAACCCCACCCTGTAAAAACTACATCTGCTAAAGAAACTGCAACCTAAAGTAGGGGCAGCTGGGCTAGCTCAGTGGATTGAGAGCCAGGCCTAGAGACGAAAGGTCCTAGGTTCAAGTCCGGGCTCAGACACTTCCCAGCTGGGTGACCCTGAGCGACCCATTGCCTACTGGTTGTGGCCCTATGCTCCTAGAATGGAGTCCCAGGATTAAAAAAAAAAAAAAAAAAAAAAAAAAGGAATCTATCTACCAAAACAAACACAGGAATTATAAGAACACAACTACAAAACACTTTCCAAATAATTAAAACTACATCTAAACAATTGGAAAAACATTGATTGCTCATGGGCAGGATGAGCTAACATAACAAAAATGACCATTCTACTATTTAGCGCCATACCTATCAAACTACCAAAAAAGTTTTTTACTGAATTAGAGAAAACTATAACAAAGTTCATCTGGAATAACAAAAGATCAAGAATATGAAGGGAAATAATGAAAAAAAATGTGAAGGAAGGTGGCCTAGCAGTACCAGATATTAAACTGTACTATAAGGCAGCAGTCATCAAAATGGTATGGTACTGTCTAAGAGACAGAAGGGAGGATCAGTGGAATAGACTTGGGGTAAATGACATCAGCAAGACAGTGTATGATAAACCCAAAGAGCCCAACTTTTGGGACAAAAATCCACTATTTGACAAAAACTGTTGGGAAATTTGGAAAATAATATGGGAGAGATTAGGTTTAGATCAACAATCTCACGCCCTACACCAAGATAAATTCAGAATGGGTGAATGACTTGAATATAAAGAGGGAAACTATAAATAAGTTAAGTGAACATAGAATAGTTTACTTGTCAGATCTCTGGGAAAGGAAAGATTTTAAAACCAAGCAAGAGTTAGAGAAAATTACAAAACAAAATAAATGAGTTTGATTATATCAAACTAAAAAGCTTTTATGCAAACAAAAACAATATAGCCAAAATCAGAAGGGAAACAACAAATTGGGAAA
>NC_058131.1:490205211-490280211 GCF_016433145.1 Gracilinanus agilis
CTCCAGGAATTGATGCAGAGTGAAAGGAGCAGAGCCAGAGGAACATCATACACAGAGACCAATACAATGTGGTAAAATCGAATGTAATGGACTTCTGTACTAGCAGCAATGCAATGACCCAGGACAATTCTGAGGGACTTATGGAAAAGAATGCTACCCACATTCAGAGGAAGAACTCACAGGAGTGGAAACACAGAAGAAAAGCAGCTGCTTGAACAAATGGGTTGAGGCGGATATGATTGGGGATGTAGACTCGAAACTACCACACCAATGCAACTCTCAACAATTTGGAAATAGGTCTTGATCAATGTCACATGTTAAAACCAGTGGAAATGTGCATTGGCCATGGGTGGAGGGATGGCGAGGGGTGAAGGGGAAAGTAAGAGCATGAATCATGTAACCATGTTAACTTTTCTAAAAAATAAATATTAATAAATGTTTAAAAAAACACACTTCCATATTAATCCTTGTTAAAGTGCACACTCATACAGAACCAAAACTCCAAATAAAATAATAAATACACTGATGTGAAAGATAGTATGCTTTGATCCACATCCATCCAACTTCAACAGTTCTTTCTCTGGAGGTAGATAGCATTCTCTGTCATAAATCTTTCAGGATTTTCCCAGATCATTGCATGGCTGAGAGTAACCATGTTGATCATCGTACAATATTGCTATTACTGTGTATGATGTTTTCCAGGTTCTAACATTTCTATTCTCCTTTAAGTTTTATGAATCATTTACATATATTATCTTATTTGATAATTACAACCCCCTGAGATAGGTGCTATTATTATCATATTTTTATAGATGAAGAAACTGAGGCTGAGAGAGTTTGAATTACTTGTCTACAGTCATGTAGCAAGGAAGCACCTGGGGCAGGATTTAGATTTATATCTTCTTGACTCTAACATTTTATCCACTATATCACCTAGATGCTAGTATACATGGTGTCTTTCCCACCTGGCTTGAAGCTCAAAGTTGAATCTTTACTAAGCTACTATTTATATTGTATTTGTCAGCCTATTAAATTAAACAATTATCCAGTTTTTTCAGGGACCCACCAACACTTCCTAGGAAGGGTCACATACTAACAGTAGAACTGGGGTGGGCATTGCCAATGGGGTTTTTTAATAGTATATACAGGAAGCTAGGAAGACCGGCATGGTAATTGGAAGTTCATATCCCAGGGAGTAGTAGGCAGGAAAGGAAACCAAAGACAAACCAATCCAACAAGGTGACCTGCTGAGACAAAGCCAGACAGGATAAATGCACGGAAAAACCAAGCTTTTGGAGCCAAAAGTTGTAAACCACAAGTATAACAGACATTCTTGGACTTGGTCAGAGTGGAAATATGCTGTTATATGATGGGTACTAGAATGTGAGACCTATGACAACTCTTTCATGTTTTTTCTTTTCCTTCAAGTTTAGAAACTGAACTTAGATTCGCTATACTTGGATTTCATTGAGAGTAGAAAGTAATGATTTCATTAGACTGGGAAGCTCAGTGTAAGGAATTTCCTCCACTAATGTAGGCAGTTACACGCTTAGAGTCTTAGAGAGCTTGCTAGCAGAGGTTCAAAACTTATGGTCCTCTGTCTGCTGGCTCTTTTTATATGGCCGGTGAAATTAAAAGTTGTTTTTATATTTTAAAAATAAAGTTAGATTACGGCAGCTAGATGGCATAGTGGATAGAGTGCCAGGCCAAGAGTTTGGACAACTTGGAGAATCTGGTCTTAGTTCCTAGTCATATGGCCCTGGACAAGTCACTTTATCCCTTTTGCCTAGTCCATGCCCTTCTGTCTTAGAGTTCTTAGTAAGAGAGAAAATAAGAGTTTAAAAGCATAAATAAAGTTATATTTTAATATGCATCCTTCTAGGCATAGTTTGCTGATCCCTGAATTCTAGAGCACTGGGCAGTTAAAATGATCAGCATAAGAGGTCACATTTGAACTCAATTCTTCCTGACTGAGGCCAAGTCTTTATCCATTATTCCAAACTGCTTTTCCAGAGTTTATTTAAATAAGCAATAATTTGGCACATGATTTTGAAAAGTGGTAAAATCTAGTAACTGTGAACTAGTTTCCTCTTAGCTCCTTTTTTGCTGCCCAGTTTCTATAACAGAACAATTGACAACTTATCACCAAGTCATTCTTCAAATCCCTAATACCTGGTTTCTTTTCCCATCACTCTTATAGAAACTGCTTTCAATAAACTCCAGCCAATGAACACCTTATTAAAATTTCCAATGGCCATTGTCCTTGTCCTTGACTGTCTGTGATCCTTGTCATCTCTGTCCACTCTCCTGTGTCTTAAAATAATACCACCCTCTTCTCTCTTGTTTTGTATGAAAATGCATTTTTCTGGCATTTCTGGCTTTCTCATTATTTTTACTTATTTTCTTTCAGTATTTTACCTTAGGGAATTCCAGAATTCCCTAAATTCTACATGTGAATGTTTAAAATTTTTTTAAGAAATATTTTATTTTCCCCCAATTACATGTAAAAATGTTTTTAAATAATTATTTAAAAAATTTTGAGTTCAAAATTCATTCTCTCCTTCTCAGCCTTGCTCCCTCCCTCCCTGATTAAATAAATAACAAATGATCTGATAAGATTTTATGTGTGAAATCATGTAAAATATTTTTACATATTTACTTGTGCATCTTAAAGGAGACACTTCACTGGAAATCAGGAACCTGACAGACATGGTCAAATAACCGTTTGGTTCACCACCCCTTCACAGAACCTGATCTCCCCACTTTTCCATATACCCCAGTAAAATAACCAGATCCACTACTTCTTTAAGCATAGTGCAGACCAAACTTACCATAAGGATCCCAAGTATTCTCAAATAAAAGACAATTATCAGTGGGGAGGGGACTTTAGACATTTTATTTTGTTTTTAGTTAATATTGATTGTTATGAGAGACCTTAAAAGTTCAATTAAAATAGGGATTTAGTTTTTTGGTTATTCCTGATCCTTTCCTCATACTAGATGTACCCTACTGAATAACTGTCTCCCTCAGATCACCCTAGTACAGGGGTCTGCAACGTATGGCTCTCGAGCCATATCTGGCTCTTTTGAGGGCCACATATGGCTCTTTCTGTGGGAGCCATATGAAGTCAATTTTTTTTCAGGCGCTGTTACAGGAGCTTGCATTGTGAGCACTGTACGGCTCTCACGAAATTACATTTAAAAAATGTGGCGTTTATGGATCTCACGGCCAAAAAGGTTGCCGACCCCTGCCCTAGCATATAGCACAAATTCTTTCATAGCAGTTTCCATGGAGACAATGCCTTTGGATTTTACTTTTTAGGATCTTTGGATTGAGAGCTGGAAGAAACCATGGCAATAATCTAGAAACTATAGCCTAGAAAATGACTTCTCCATGATCATAGTTCTAGTAAATATCAGGCTGAATCTCCAAAGCTTTCTCCTCTGGCTCCAAATCAAGTACTTTTCTTGTTATACTTTACTTTTCTTTCAAGAAACCAGCTATAATTTTAAAAAGTGGTTATGGTGCAGCAAAAAGGAAGCTGGAACCAGAGTCAGAGGATCTGGGTTCAAATACCAGGTTGGCTACTAACTAGCTGTGTAACTTTGGACAAGTCACTTAACTCCTGTGATTCTTAATTTCCTGATCTTTAAAATAAGGGAATTATGGTCCCTGAAGTCTCTTTCAGTTCTTAAACACTATGCTTTCATTCAGCTTTCTGAAGGCATTATTGGATTTGCATTTGGTAAAGCATGCCACAATTTATCCCTTAAAAATAGAGTGACATCACTCTGGACAATTGTGATGATCTCTTCATTTGGCAAACTTACTTTCTGACTGACATGGCTCCCCTTTTCATTTTAGTGTACATCTCAGAATAGTCAGGTGTATGTTGGTGATAAACTGGACACTTGTCTCAGGCCATAGGGCAAATGGCGACATTAATTGGAAACTGGCAGCATGGAAACATTGTTGGAGTCATTTCCTGAGGGAAGCAAACCCTGTCTTGTGCCAGTGCTGTATCACAGACTCAATGTTCCTCCCTGTAGATGCTTACACCTGTTTCTATTTTGATGCCAAGAAACAAGAGGTCACTAGAAAATTAGACGCAGTGTTTTTGGGCAGCTATCAGGAACAGCAGGTAATTGTGGAAATCTACTGGGATCATAAGAGATTGGACAAGGAGGTAAATGACCTACGTAGGTGTCTTGGCAGTGGTTGTGAATGGTAAGAAATTTCACATCAAATGCACATTCTAAATAACATGCTGAATAGTCAAAAACACAACTCAACAGCATAATAATGTATAAGGACAAGGAAATAATAAAGAAAATTAATAATGAATTCCAGATTGCCACCAGGTAAATGGAAAAATACAGAATTTTATGTATATGTGCAATCTATTCTGCTCACCTCTACTTATGTGAGCTACGATCCCCTCAAACCTGGCTCCTCTTCAAAGTGGAAAATGAGGGGACCTTGAAGATATCAAAGTACATCCTCTTTAGCCACTATTCAAGGAACCAGAAACCATTTCAAATGCAATGGTTTTTTGAGAAAGAAAAAAAAGGGTGGTCAGAAAAAAAGCAAAAAAGCCCCAGCTTATAGGAAAACCCTTTATTTATAGGGAATATAATCCTCAGGTTAAATGATATCATTTTGATACATTCACCCCATCATGGCCTTCCTGAAGCAGGTATCCTCCAAGTAAACTTTTTAGCAAATGGTCAAGGCTTGAAGTCAGTTTTTAATTTGGATGCAGGGCTGATTGGGAGATCTCTACCTTCTAGAGCTTCTAGACCACCTTTCTTCCTCAGGAAGGCACCCTTTTGAATGCAAATTAAAGAGTCTGGGCAGGGGATTAAGATGATTAAGAATTATTATTTTAAGATTAAGATTTTAAGATGAATTATAATGTATAATAATCAATTAATATTTAATATTAATATTAAGAATTAAAATTAAAGCAGCCCAAGTGTGCTTTTGAAAGAAACTGGAGAATAGCTGAAGAGGCTATTAGCCTAGCCTTGAGTTCATAAAACTTATTCCTAAATCACTAGACTGCAGTTTTGAACATTTTTAAAGTACAAACTCAAAAGACACATCCCCAAATCCTCAAAATACTTTGTATAGTAGAGACATTGGTTGTTTCTGAGAGTAAAGGCATAAGTTGTTTCTGTCTCACACAGACCAAAGGTAATTAAGAGGCCATTGTATTCTGAAGGGGGTGGGGCAGTCTTGTCCTGAAAGGGATGCTATCTTGAAGAGACCTGCTTATTAACTCCTACTGGGGAGAGGGAAAGGGAGCAGTCCAGCTGTGCCTCCTTCTGGTTTTCTAGTTAGGAACTCTGGACAACTCTGTGTTGCAGGGATGGGTGCACTGGGTCCTTGGCATGCATGCACAGAGAGGTCTATGTATGCCATTTCTGGCATGTGTGCCATAGGTTCTCCATAATGGGTCTAGATCATCAAGAATTTAAATGACTTGCTCAGGGTCTTTTCATTAGTCAGTAGGTGTTAAGAGTTCAGACTTGAACTCAAGGCTTCATGTTTGAGGTTAACTTGCTATTCACTATATGATGTGGATTCATTCAATCTATGACCTTAAAATTCAAAATTCAGTTTCTGATTTTTTATTATTTATTTCTTTGTAGGTGTATGCAGTAGTACCACTTCACATTGCTGGACTTAAACTAATATTGAACAACTATAATAAAAATGCCTGGTATTTCTGCAATATTTCAAAACTTAATCATGATCTAGTAAAATATGTGGAGCAAGCATTATCATCTTCATTTTATATAAGAAACTGAGACTCAGAAAGGTTAAATGACTTTCTCAGTATCACACAATGGCAGATTCAAGATTTAAGCCAAATCTTCTGAACTGAAATGAAGCATGCCTCCCACTGCATGATACTCCTTTCTCATCCTTGGTCCATTCTCTGTAGCATTTGGCATATTTGGGAATTGGCAAAGTGACTTTGCATAAGGGACACAGGTGGTACAATGGAAAGGGCATTGGACTGTGATTCTGTCTTGGTGCTGCCATTTATTATGTAAGGCATTCTCCCTCTCTGGGCCTCAGGTGAAGGAATCAAACTAGATTTTTAAGGTCTTCTCTGCTCTAAAATTCTATGATTTTATTACTCACAGATTGGTCAACTATTCACTCCACTCAGCTTTCTTCTCAAATTTTAATAAATACAGTTAATCATATCCTGAATAGAAAAAAGTAGCAGTTGTAGGTCAGATTCTTGACTTTACATTAAACTCCAAGGACTTGTAATCTAGATTCAAATGAGCACCTGAGACAGTATCATCAATATACCCGATTCCTACGGGTCACTGACATCAAAGCAATACCAAAAGCAATACCAAATGCCCCTGTCCTTGGTGCTAGTGATTTGTCATATTGATGCTTTAACTGAACTGCCATCTAAGTCTTCATCCCAGCATAAATTTGCAGCTTACACAAAATAAATAAATAAAAAAGTTTTTCTCAGTGTATCTGGATAGTGAATGGTGCCAATTTGTCTTTTATTCTGTTAAGCTTTGTTCCTATCAGGTTTTTTCAGTTTTCCACTTACCTGGAATCTCCAGGTGGGTTGAAAACTGAATCAAGAAACCTAATCTTGGGCAAATCAGTGGACCTTGGTTTCTTCCCCTGTAAAATGAACTGGTGGATTTGATCTCCATATATTCTTTAACTACAACATTCCATGATTCTCATTTTGGGCAAATCAGTGGACCTTGGTTTCTTCTCCTGTAAAATGAACTGGTGGATTTGATCTCCATATTTTCTTTAACTATGACATTCCATGATTCTCATTTTGACTTTATCCTGTTTAAGCATGCAACTCTCACATAAAGTCATTTTATAATTTACATATTAAGCTTTTAATGTTCTACATTGTTTGGAAATTAGTTTGTACATTTAGTCTATATCTCTCTTGTTAAGTTTATTTCCTTTTAGTCTCCCTGCCACAGATTTGGAGAATAGCTATTACCCTATTCACTGGGCAGCTAGGTGGCACAGAGGATACAGTGCTGGGCCTATAGTCAGGAAGATGAGTCTTTGAGTTCAAATCTGGTTTTAGGTACATACTAGCTATGTGATCTTGGGCAAGTTATTTAGCCCTGTCTGCCTCAGTTCCTCATCGATATCATGACCTGGAGAAGGTAATGGCAAACCACTCCAGTATTTTTTGCCAAGAAAACTCCAAACGAAGTCACAAAGAGTCAAGACACAACTGAAACAATTGAACAACAATATCCTATTCATTTGTGTAGTACCTAGGTTCTCCTGACAAAGAAAGGAGATAGTCTACTTGACCAGTGCAAATATGCTTACTTTTTAGTTTTCCTTTAGCAAATGGTGAGAGGGAAACAACAAGATCAGGTTTCAGGAACCACTAAACTAAATTTTTTTCTTCTGTAAAGTCATCAGTTGTGTTATTTAGTAATTTTCAATCATGTTTGATTCTGTGATTCTTTTTGAGGTTTTCTTGGGAAAGATGCTGGAGTAGTTTGCAATTTCCTTTTCTAGCTTATTTGACAGATTAAGAAATAGAGGCAAACAGGGTTAAATGACTTGTTTAGGGTCACACAGCTAGTGTTTCAGGCTGGATTTGAACTCAGAAAGATGAGTCCTCCTGATTTCATGCTCAGTGCTCTATCCAATGTACCACCTAGCTACCCAGAGTTGTAGATTTATAAAATCTAGTCATAGGACTCAATTTAGAAGGCAACTTAGGCCATCTAGTTCAAACCTCTCATTTTATGGGCAGAGAGACTGAAGCCAAGTGTCACATAGGAAATAAGCACTGGAGGAAAGAGTTCAATAATCACTCTCTTTCACTCCTACTTCAGGATACCCAAGCCAACAATTTCCTAGGTGGTACATAGAAGACCAATACATACAGGCTTGAGCTTGAAAGTGATCTATTCAATTATTTTAATTTAATTCAATAAGCATTTAATAAATGCTCTCATTTACCAAGCACTGTGCTAGGCACTACTGACAAAAGGATAAAAAAATAGTCCCTACCCTGTAGGAATTAAATTCTGTTGTGTGGAAATAAGATGTACAAAGACGGTAAATGAAAATATATAGAGTAATTTCTGGGAGGACACAGATCTGACATGAAAGGTAATTTGTTTTCCTTACAACAAGAGTTGTAGAGAACAGAGTAGAAGGGTAGAGAAGGGGGAATAGGAAGGATGTGCCTAGGGATTTGAACAGCTTTAACTGACTCAGGAGAGCTAATTATTAAATTTTTCAGTGAGAACATTTATAACTCAGAAATCAGCAAATCAGTGCTTGATTTATTCTTGTGTTGCTCGTGTAAACTTAAGTAAAGTGATGCAGACAATGTTAATAATATAGATTTCACATTAAAAATGTATTATAAATACTTTTTTCAGTTCACCATTTTTTTTGGTTAAACATTTACTAGCACCCTGCTGGATAGGTATATAGGGGAAGAAAGGGGTCATTAGGGAAAAGAACTTTTTTTTTTAAAACTTTTACCTTATTTCTTAGAATCCATTGTAAGACAGGAGAGTGACAAGGGCCAGGGAATCAGATTTAAGTAACTTGCCCAATGTCACACAGCTTGGAAGTGTCTGAAGTCAGATTTGAACTTAGATCCTCCTGACTCCAGGCCTGGGACTCTTTCCACTGGGCTATTCAGCTGCCTCCTTGGGAAGAGAACTTATGTTCAGCCAATTTCCTACTCATAATTATAGGAAATCTAATAATACCTTTCTCAGGGATTGATAGTCAAATTGACATTATCTTTGCTGCTTCTCTTCTCTATTTGCTTTTCTATGGATCTTTACTCACTCCTCTTAGAACCAGCTAGGTGGTACAGTGGATAGAGCACTGGGCTGAAAGCCAGGAAAGTCAGAGTTCAAATCTGCCCTCAAACATTTACTAGCTGTCTAACTCTAGATATGCCACTTAACCTGAGTCTGTCTCATTTTCCTCGTTTATAAAATAGGGGGTTGTTGTGAGGATCAAATAAAATATTTATAAAGTACAATGCTTGGCACATAGAAAGGTATTCAATAAAAAACTGATTTCTTTCCTATCCATAGTTCTACTCAGAATTCTAATACAGGAGAATAATTATCTTCAGAGTAGCAAATATAATGTTGGTTTGATTATTAAACTCCAAGGAAGATATCTGCTCCTTCTTTTATTTATTTTTTAACCTGGAGAAGATAACCCACATATAAAGTCACAGGTAGAATCTAGGATCCTTATTGTCTCACTAAATTACAATACAGAGGCCATTCCTAATCATTCCAGAACAAGCAAGCATATTACAACATATATATTGAATTCAGACCATTCAGGACATGAAATGGACAGGCAGTTCAGCTGTCCATAATATCTCTCCCAAGTAATAAACAATATACTTATGAATGCTATTTGGCATTTATTTTGTAGTTGCAAGAATACTAGATTTAGGACCATGCTCTGAGCTTATCTAGGTTGGGAGATCTGCCTGATTTGCACTATAATGGAATAGTGCTTGAGAACATAGGAGCATGTCTTCAGCAGGACACAGTATTGAAACAGAACTTAGATGGAGGAAGAATTAATGAATAAATAGCTAGCATTTATATAGTGTTTTAATATGTTATCTTGTATAGCCTTGGAAAGTAGGTGTTATTATTTATCTCCATTTTATAGATGAGTAAACTGAGACTGGACAGGTTAAGCAAAACTTGTTCAGGGTCACAAAGGCAGGATTTGAACTAAGGGCCTGTTGACTCCTGTATTACACTCCAAGGTTTGCATGCTATAAACTGTACCACTTAGCTGTCTTTATAGAAATATGTGATTATCTACACTCATCCTATCTTTTGTAGGTCAGCAAATAGTAAGACCTTTTTGTGTGTCAAGTTCCTCCATACTAGAGAGAAAAAAGAAAGGCTTAGAGGTTGTCATGGATGCAACTGCTTAAAAGTTAGTGGTATCCAAACCTTTCGATGTATTTTTCATCTGAGACTTCAGAGAGTTTGCTGCATAGCTCAGTAAACAAAACTTTTCCAGGGATATCAACAATAAATGAGGAATCTTAGATCACCCGAACAGTGTTATTTCGCCATAAAGAGTCCTCGTGCTTTTCTTGCTCTCCATTGTGTTGACATAATTATCTAAATAGCCAGAGTCTAAGGGTTATTTTATAGAACAATAGTACTAGGGTTTAGACTCATCCTGCTTTTATCTTCTTTTACTCCTGAAAGCCATCCCATAGTGGAAAAGAGATTGGCAACCTTATTATGACTATTGGCAGTAGCATCTGTCTTCTTGCCCAACTTATCAAATGACCTATTGCCTCGATTCTCCCCCACCCCACCCCCTCTGGTTAAAGGTCTTGATTTTATTTTTTTACTTTTTGAATTTTATTTAATTGATTAATTAAAGAGAATTTTTCCATGGTTACATGATTTATGTTCTTTCCCTTCCCTTCTTCCACCCCCCTCCCATAGCCAATGTGCTCTTCCACTGGGCTTTACATGTGTCATTGATCAAGACCTATTTTCATATTATTGATATTTGCACTAGGATTATCATTTAGTGTCTACATTCCCAATCATATCCCCATCGACACATGTGATCAAGCAGTTGTTTTTCTTCTGTATTTCCTCAGTTATTTCTCAGGATGTGGATAGAGTCCTTTCTCATAAGTCCCTCAGAAATGTCTTGGATCATTGCATTGCTGCTAGTAGAGGAGTCCATTACATTTCATTGTGCCACAGTGTATCTGTCTCTGTGTACAATGTTCTCCTGGTTCTGCTCTTTTCACTCTGCATCAATTCCTGGAGGTCATTCCAGTTCACATGGAATTCCTCCAGTTCATTATTCCTTTGAGCACAATAGTATTCCATCACCAGCAGATACCACAATTTATTTAGTCATTCCCTGATCGAAGGGCAGCCCCTCATTTTCCAATTTTTTGCCACCACAAAGAGTGCGGCTATAAATATTTTTGTACAAGTCTTTTTCCTTATTATCTCTTTGGGGCATAAACCCAGCAGTGGTATGGCTGGATGAAAAGGTAGACAATCTTTTAAAGCCCTTTGGGCATAGTTCCAAATTGCCATCCAGAATGGTTGGATCAATTCACAACTCCACCAGCAATTGTTGTGTCGATTTTGATAACATTTAGGTGAGAAGAACCATGAATGAACCTGGGTGATAATTATTGGTCCCTTAAGGACCAGGCACTCTCTGGGCTGGAAAGAACTCTGAATTCTGTGATGGGTGAGGCCTCCTGAGGAAATTTTTAAGAGAGGAAAAATTATTGTCATCAAAGCTATGACTTACCAGTAGTCTTAGCCAAGATCAAGGAGGATATAATACCTTTAGGGAATATCAGTTTCTTTTTCTGTTTACATAAATTTCTTCCCTCTTAGAATAGGAATAGGAAATTAGGCATCAAATGCACTGGCCTTCTGCCCTCACAAAACCAGGTCTCCAAATCTAGTAGACATTATTGTAAGTAGAAATTAATTAGTAAGTTATTAACAGTGATATTGAAGATGCCTACCAATTGACAGTTAGCTGAGAGTGAGCCATGGAGGAAATGAATGTTTTGACAGGTAAAGAAAGGAATGATGAAAGATAATACTTAAACATTAAGTATTAGGGGAAGGTAGGGTGAGTGTCTCATAGTATTTACTTATATCTGTCTTACACATTTTCATGGATTCTTTTGTATTGTGGTAATTTGTGAGAGAGAGTGAATAGATTGCTGGCCTTGGTGTCAGGAAAACTTGAGTTCAAATTTTGCCTCTGACATACCCTAGTACTATATCTTGTTAATGGAATAGCAAGGAGGTCAGTGCCACTGGAGAGTCAAGGATTATATGTGTGGGGGGGGGAGGAGGAGGGAGAGGTTAAAATATAAGATGACTGGAAAACTAGAAGGAGGCCAAGGTTTTGGATGCCAAACAGAAGATTTTATATTTAGTTCTAGAGGTAATAGGGAGCTGTTGGAATTTACTGAATAGAGGAGTAAAGTAGTCAGACTTGCATTTTGACACACCCTACATGAGGACAGACTGTGTGTAGTGGAGAGACACTTGATCAATCGAGGAGATCTAGACTATTGCAATGGCTCAGGCATGAGGTAAGGAGGGCCTACAGTTTAGCATATCAGAAGAGATAAAGGGATATATACATATATGAGATATTATGAAAATAAATTTCACAAGCCTTGGAAAAAATTGCATATGGGTGAATGAGTAGGTAAATGAAAAAGTAAGGTCATGTTGAGGATAATACCTAGGTTAGCACTATTAAAGGGGTTAAGAATCTTTGCTATCAAAAGAATTCAGAATTTTTGCTCCTTTTCCTCATTTACCACCATTATCAACTAAGATTTGATAAAGACCTACTAGTTATATAGCTCTATAATTAAGTGAATTCAACATAATTATTGTAATGGGATCCCTTAGCAATTTTAAATATGTCTGGTATCTTTTGATCAAATTGTTTGAGAAGAAATGGAGCACCTTCCTGTTTTTCATCATTGCTAAATGTTGTCACCTGGATATAATTACTTTTTATAGCCTCTAACCCACTCTCTTAAAAAAATAAAAGATTCTAAGCAAGGTTTTCTTTGCAAAATAATTATGTAAGTCATATGCTAGTCTGATCAATGCTGAATTGCATTTAAATGTAAATCCTAAGCTACACATCAGTCTTAGGGATGTGGAGTGATAGGCTAGAAATGTCCAGGACAGGTCAAGACTAAATGAGGTCTGCAAAGTACTGAAGGATCAGGAAAATAAGAGGTCAAGCCCAGAGAAGTCAGTTAAAAGACTGGAAATCTGAAGACACTAGAGGCAAGAGGGTCAGAGAGTCAGCAAAAACAATAGCAGACTTCAAGCCTTATTTTATTTTGCTTGATGTGGGGTTGTAGGATGACTAAAGCCAGAAGATACACCAGATCTAACCCTGATTGTAGCAGAACAGAGATGAGTATATCACATCTATCTAGACTGAGATGAAGGTGTAGAAGTTCCTTGGAGGTTAAACGTTCTTGTGCAATACATCTCTGGGTCAAAGCTACCTAACGTTTCATCCTTGCTTTAGGCTTTCTCTCAATATCTAGGACTATCTGGGTTCCCTCTGAATGCCAGAGTGGGATCGAAGAAGCAAAACAGCAGTTGTGAGCTCCATGGATTTTATGTGGACCTGATAAAACAAGATAAACTGACAGGTGATAAAGTATTTATCTTTACTACCACTCAACATCTCTTCATCTTATAAAGGCACACTTGTGAAAATATTTCATACAGCTAGTTATCATTTTCCAAACTCATGTTGCAAATAGGATTTCTAGTGCTGGCATG
Organism: Gracilinanus agilis; assembly: GCF_016433145.1. NCBI lineage: Eukaryota > Metazoa > Chordata > Mammalia > Didelphimorphia > Didelphidae > Gracilinanus > Gracilinanus agilis. Next base: position 490,218,588 of record NC_058131.1, read on the forward strand.
GCTTAGATTTTTTGGGGGAGAGGGGAGTAGAGGTGGAGGAGTAGAGGGAAATAATAGGGAGTAGATTCATACTTGTTAATATATTGGTATAGGGATCTTCTAGTATGGTTAACCATCTCAGTAGTTCAGATAAGCAATTTGTCTAAGTGACAAATAAGATTTTGAGTCTTGGAAAAGTACCTGGTTAATGAAGATGTTAAATGTCTTGCCCCTGGTTGCAAATCTAGCACATAAGAGAAGTATGACTGGAACTCAGGTTTTTCTTACTTGAAGGCTGGTCCTCTATGTACCATGTCATGATGTTTCTCTACCCTGGATGCTTTTCACCCCAAAAGAAAGAGCTGAAAATCTCATCTCCCTGGATTTTACAGACACTGTCAGATCAAAGCCCTGTCTGGGAGATCAATCTCTTCCTCTGCAATGTAACACGATTCCTTTGTTTCATTAGCTATTCCTTCACAGACACTGCAGGGGCACGTCCTGTGTGATTCCAGCCTGGAGGTAGATAGCCCGCCCCATGCAGAGTGATGCTATCCTTCCTTATTGAGGGAGGAAACAGCAGATATGATTCATTTCAACGAGTCAACAAGTTAGAAATACAATTGATTCTGAGAACACAGAAGAGGCAAAACTACAGAGAAGTGTGGGTAGGCATAAAAGCTATACTCTTCAAAAAACACCATGGTGGTATATTTCTGTGGCATTTATAATGTCTTAAAAGTAGAAAGTAGCTGTTGATACCTTACATCTCTATAAGAATCTTTCCTTCCAGAAGCCCAAAGAGATTCTATAGACATATACCTCGTTTATTTTCGCAACATCCCTGCTGTGTAGGAGGAGAGTTTTTATTATCTATATTGCTCAGTTCGAAAACACTGAGAACTTAAATGACTCATATTCATGATCACAAAGTAAGTTGAGTTGTACTGTCAACCCACTGTTTAAATTCCGAGTGTTCTGACTCCTCTCCTACTTGCTACTGGTAGGTAGTTGAGAGCATTTAGAAGAGAGAGATCTAGAGCACCATTTTTTTTTGTGGTAGCAAAGATGCAGAAAGAAAATAGATGTCCATTGATTGGAATATGGCTAACATTGTGGGAAAAAACATATTGTCTCTCAAAATGGAAAGAAAGATATCTAATCCCTATGGGACTTGGCCACAGTCAAGGATAAGTTATATTTTCCATTCTTCTTGCCCATGTCACCAAAAATATTATTCTTTTCTTGGGTTGTAATGATGCTACTGATTCATATACCAAAATACTCAATGATTCCACATTTAAATCATTTAAAGAAAAATGAAGAATGCAGCTATTTTATCAGAAGGGCAAACAAAACACTAACTCTTGGGATTATAAGGTTATATGTATCTTTAGAATGTCATCTGGCCTGTTCCCTAGGTTCAGTTATCTTAGCTAACTTAACCAAGAGTTATCTTGTTCTATTATTGCCCTTTTAATGGAAATTCCAAGCTTTCATCAGTTTCCCATTCAGGTATTTTGCATTCCTCATGGCAAAGGAAGATATCATGAGCCACCATGGCAGAGATTACATTGTGCCAAAATCTGATTTGTTTAGAGATTAACCTTAATATCCCAACAAATAGTAATGTAGTATAGAGAAAAGAATTCTGGATTTGGAGTAAAAAAAAATATTTGGATCTAAATCCTGTTTTAGACATTTATTGTCTGTGTGAATTGGTAGAGCTACTTAAGTTTTTAGCTTTAGTTTATTCATCTGTAAAATGGAAATAATTGTAGCACTTAGTTCCTAGTGTTGTGAAGATCAAATGAGAAAATGTATAGAACCTGCTCTGAAAATCTCAAAAGTACTATGAAATTGTCATTACGTTATATAACATTTTGTTGTAATTGAACTTCATTTCAGCAAAATGTGACTCATAAATTCTTTTTGTCAGAAAGCTCACCCTTTTAAAAAGTAGTTTATTCTATCATTTTCTGAGAACTCATATTAACTTCCAACTTAACGTAGCAACTATATTTGAAACCTACATAGAATCGGTCTTAAAGTAAAAAGGAGAAAAACAGATTGACAGGGAAACAATTCACTCAATTTCATTTCATAAAGAAGCCTATTATTCAAATCTCTGAGCTAAATTATACTAAATTAAAATAATTAATAGTCAATGTCTTATTTTCTGCATGAAAGGGCAGGACATTGCATGCTATTCCACAGTTTTATAAGGAAGTACTAGATTTTGTCTAGAAACTCAAGACGAATATATAGTGGAAGGTTTTATTATAATTAAGAAGCTTTACCAAGCACTTAGTTGGTAATGGCTCCATATAAAGGTGCTATTAATACAAATGGGGAGATATATTTTGGGCTGGGGAGAGTAAAGATGTAGGTTTAAATTTCTGAAGATAAATGCGTAACCCAGAAGTTTCAGCAGGATTTTGTTTTCTAGCGTTCTTAGGGGGAGGAAGAAAATTCAAACCTGTAAATAAAACAAACAAACAAACAAAAACTTTAAAAAAAGCAAAGCAAAATAAAAAAGTTTGTTACTATTACCATCAGGCAGAGAAAAATGTTCTCTGATTTGGAGTCAGGAAGACTTAGACTTCCAGCTCTACTACTTATTACTTGTGTGACATTATGCAACTAATTTCTCTTACTTTAACATCTATTTATTAATATGTAAAATGAGTTAGATGGGACTAGATCACCTTTGAGGTCTATGAATCTGTGATGAAACTACTTTATCTCAGTGAGAACCAAGAATGAATTTTAAGTACCACCAATTCTATTCAGTGATGACTGAGATTTTGCCCTTTCTAGGGTTTAGAATTTCCCTTCCATGAGTTCTTAATCTTAAGGAAATGAGGACACTATTTTTTCAGTGTTGGCTCTATATTTAACTCTTGTTGATCTATAAAGTGGACAAGACTATTTATTGGCTATTGGAATGTTCTGTCTTTATGAGCCCTGAAGCTGCAACTAAAGAGTAGAGAAAGTTAAGTCCTAGAATTTGAGGCTATTATTGTCACTCTTACCTGTGACATAGCATTTGTCCCAATAATTGCAGCCTATATCAAAAGTCCAATTTTCTTCCATCTTCCCTTCTAGTAGAGATTGCTTGATTTAATCAAAAGCTTTTTTTTTTTCACCGACCCCAATCTTTATAGCCTTGAGGATGTTTCTTAACCTCACTGGGCTTCAACTTCCTTACCTTTGAAATGATGGAGTTGGATACTTTAAGCCCTCCCAGCTCTAAATCTTATGAACATCACAACATCTCAGGACAAGTATTTTTCTTCTCCATTTTATAGCTAAGGAAAAGAGCAGCCAAAAGGAATTTATGGGACCTAAATGTTTATTGAACCAGATTGGACCTTTGAGATTATCTAATCCAACTACTGCATTTCAATGGAAATTTAGCCCATTAACTTTTCCAAGTGGCAAACCCTACCCTCTCCAAATGTGTGGCAGTTAGATGGCATAGTGGGCATAGAGCTGATATAGGAATAAATTCTGCCTTACACTCTCACTGGACTTTGAACAAATCATTGATTTTGCTCAGCTTCACTTTCCTCCTCTGTTCAATGGTGGTGATAATAATAGTAAATTTAGTACAGTTGTTGTGAAGATTAAATGAGATTTTATATAAATATATATATATAGTGCTAGTCAAACTATGAAGTCCTATATAAATATTATGCATTATTTTTATTTAGCTGTTATTATTGAGGTACAGTAGAAATGTCACTGGATTAAAAATCAGAAAGCCTATGTTCAAATCCTAGCTTTGCTGGACATGTGACATTGGATAAGTCATTTTGCCACTCTCTTTTCTCATCTATGAAATAAGGGGGTTATAATATATTGTTTCTAAGGTCTCTTTTAGCTTACATGTATGATCCTAGTACCGTGTTGTGTTTTTTTTCCTACTATGCCATACTGAATAAAATGTTACTTTTAGGGCTCATTTTTTATCATTTTCTATATCTTAAAACAGAAGAGGTGGGAATTCAGTTCTATCCTAGAAAGCTAAAAATGACACATTCCACATTCCTTTACATTCTATTATTCTGATTGTGTGAGATGTGATTGCATTGAATTATGAGATTGGAGAAAGACTATTTTGTGATGATGCCCATGATATACCGGTTTTCAGTAAAACTTATCACTTCCCATTTTGCTCATCTACCTGGCCTTAAAATAGGAAAATAAATGGACCTTAATGGTTTCTTCTGAATCACAACCAATTCTGACTATGACTATTTCTTTCTCTTTCTCCCCAAGCTAGAAATATGAGATTTGGACTAGGGAATTTGGAAGAGAAGGGCAGGAGATCAGAGAGGAGGAAAAGAGAAAAATGCTGTGCAATGGTTTAAATACATTCAAAAGTGGGAGAAATGAAATAATAGCCTTTCCATCCATCATCTGAAATACTAGTTTCTTCAGTTTAAATTGTAGCATCCTACTATAAGGCCTCCCATTTTCCAATGGTCCTTTAAAGGTATAGCAATAGACCATTCAGATATATTCACTCACATGGTAGATAACAGAGAGTGCAAAGACCTATTGGGTATCACTGGTTCAGGCTCCTGGGGAAGACTTATATATCACTTAAATTCTGTCTCAGATTTTTTCCATTTTTAAAATGGGCACCATTTCTTTTGTATAGGAATGTCGAGAGTTTTTTTTAGGGAGAGATAACAGATATGAAATTACTTTTACAACGTGTTAAAATGCAAATTTTATTTTTATGGAAACTATATTTACTGCTTTTATTCATGGGATGAAAAGTTCCAACTTGACATTTGGTTTTGATACTTTCGGCTAAAGCTGTCTAACAAAATGAACTAAAGGCTTGTGTGGCCATTAATGACTTACTGGATTTAAACATTTTTCCTCTTTCAGTCCATAATTTGCAACTATAGTATTATTTTAAGTAGGCCCAACTTTTGTTCTTCAGAGGCAGTGGTATTTAACAAATTGCATCCATATAGCATTACAAGAAGAATATTCTTGTTAAAAATCTGTGTGTTCGTTTAAAGGAAAAGTTTGAAGTTATTAAAAGCAACAGAAAATTTCCCAAATTCAATTCACCTTGCCTTCTATACCCTGAAGAATTCAAGTTGAATATCATCCAATAGATGATAGTTGGCATGAGTAGACTCCATCAAAGCATAATACTTGCTTAGGAAATAAACAATATATTATATTATATCTATTATACACAATCATCTATGTCACCATTGGAATCCATGTAATGCCAAGAAAGCTAGAGGAGGTTATATTTTTGGGTGAACCAACTATGGACAATTTATGTGAGGAAAGGATGGATAAACACAGATAGATTATAATTGGCACCATTGGAAGAGGAATCCACAAAGATAAGATCAAAGTATTGAAACAGACTCATAGAAATTATGATTCTTGATGTTTGATCTTATGGTCATGACCAGAATGTATCATTGGAACATTGGCCAATGACTGCCTTTTGATCTTTAAAAATATTTTTTAGCAATAGCATGGAACAGAAGTGTAGATGCTTGATGTGCTGGGGAAATTTTATTTTGGTTCCTATATAGTGGATTGAAAGTTTGCCTCAATACTAGGAAGACCTGGGTTCAAATCCTACCTCTGATACATACTGTGTGACCTTGCTCAAGTATTTTAAATTTTGGATTACTAGACATTGTTTAAGACTTTAAATTATAGAGAAAGTGCTGACCTGGAGGTTTTATCTCAAGCATTATGCATACCAATAAAGTCATAGGTGCATTCCTTAATCTATAGATTCTATCATAGTGAATTCTCTAGTTTTTCAGCTAAGTATTTTGAACGAATGAAGGAATAAAGCACTTATTTAGCAAGGACTATATGTGAAGCACCATATTAAGAACTGGAAGTATAAATAAAAAAGAAAGACTGTTCTTGCATTCAAAATGCTCATATTCAAGTGGGGGACATACACATCTGAAAAATTTCAACTGCAAATCAAATAGAAAAGTCACATGGGTGATGTAGTAAAGAAGATGTTAATATTTCTTTAATGTAATTTCCATTGAAAAATATATATCAGTTTCTGATGATGAATTCCCTGACAGTGCCAACTATTTTTGTGGCAAGAATCTTTCCTTTTGTGTCTTCAGAAGCAGAGGCTGTAGCACCTGTAGGATCAGTTAAGGGATGTATCTCCATAAAGGCTTCTTCCTAGATTAATCACTGGAAGCAATGCTACACTAAAAACATTTGGGTTTAGGGTCATAGGCTATCTCTCTCCATCACTGTCTGAGGGGAGGTGGTGGTGAAGGTTGTGATGGAGGTATGACTTGCCTGGTATATGCTGTCTCCTGCCTTTCCCTCAGGATACCTTGTTGAGGCACCCTGAGTGGCTTGCCTACTTTGGGCTGCGTGTGTGTGTGAGTGTGTGTGTGTGTGTGTGTGTGTGTGTGTGTGTGTGTGTGTGCGCCAGATGATTGTAAGTTGATAGGTAGTGACTGGCCTTTCACAATAGGAGTTGCTTCCTTATATGATGACTATGAGAATGGTAGTTGTTGTCCTTTATACTCAAAGAGGAACAAAATGACATCATTCTGTTGAGATCAATGTACAGTGTGTGCAACTGTGACTTTTCAGGCCAATTATATCTCAGAAAGCTTTATTGCAGGTTGGGCACTACTAGCTGGTATGAATATTATCTAAAATTGCATTTTTCATATTTCTTTTGAGCTACAACAATTCTTCTTTGCTCATAGGACACAGCACCTTCTTTGTTGAAGACATGTCATGTTGGACAAACCTGTGCCAGGGTCGCCCATGTCTCATAATCACTACCAAAGTTCTTCAGGGAGATTTTTAGTGTCCTTGTCTCTCTTCTTCTGACCTCCATGGGAAAACTTTCCTTGTGTGAGGTGAAAGGGAGGTAGGTAGGAGGATTGGAGGAATGGGAGAAAGGAGAGAGGAAGGAAGAGGAAGGGAAAGGAAGGTAGCGGTCCCCAGTCCCAGTGGGGTAAATTGACCAGAGCCCTTCAGGGGCTCAAATAAAAGATCAGAGAGCAACCTTAGGGTTTAGAATAGCTAGGTTTTATTTAAACAAAGGGGAAGGTCTAGGAAAAACTAGGAGGTAGATAGAAAGGGAAAAAGGTGCCAAGAGAGAGATCAGAGTCTCAGGGTAGAGAGAGGAGCTTCCAGCATAAAGAGAGAGAAAAGGCACCAAACTTTCTTTTTTATACTTTCTCTGACACCTCCCACAAAGGAAGTGGGAGTTGTCAGGGGAAGTTGTAGCAGAGAGAGTCCTAGGAGTTGTAGTCTCCCAGGGTTTAGGATAATTCCAAATGACACATTCCCCCCATCATCCTTTGGGAGACCAGTTTCCCCAATGGATCATGACAAACATAAATAAATTTACAATCACAATAAATAAAGGGCATACATCAATACAAGGGGAGAATTGACTTGTGTCAGTTCTTTGTAAAATAATCTTTTAGGCAAATGTATGTTTAGCATTCCAGTAGACCATAAGAATTGCACTCCAAAATAATTTTAATGCTTGGCAGTTCAGCTTGAGAAATGACCTCACTGTCTGTTACCTTATCTTGCCAGATGATCCTCAAACTCTTCCCAAGACCCCCTACCTTGTAAATCTCTGCTGGAATGGCATAAGCACCAGGCATTTTCTGGGCTTGAAGCAGGACTGGTGCTCTAGGGAGCATTTCTACTCCTAATGCCCCTTTACCTATACAAATATTGGTGGCAAGTGGTTAGCATTTGTTGCTGCTAAGGATGAGGATGGTCAGACTCCTTTCCACAATAATTTATCTCCACAGTAATGGCCCTGAGGTTTGAGCTTAAAGCAGATCTAGTGAACTGTAGGTTATTGCTATTCCCAAGTCTCAGGGTCCTGGGCTATATCTGTTAGAATCTAAGAGGACACGGTGGTCAAAGCGGCAGTGGTGGTTGGACTTTCCTGACACATACTATTTCCCTTTTTCATTCAAGGTGTTTTGTTGCTTCAACTTGGCTGGCTTGTCTGCCCTTTGTATGGCGATCATTTGACAGCTTTGTAGAATGATAAGGGACTCTGAAGAACAGAAAAACTTAGTGACAAGAGTCAGTTGGTTTCAGGAAACAAATGTACTTGAGAAAAGAGGACTGAGCTCTGTCTATGGTCTATGCATGTGTTATTGGCTCTTGGAGGGAAAGGATCCTATAGAGATACATTTTATTGTTTAGGAAAGTATGTGGCTTTGAAACATTACTTGAAGTATACATCTTGCCAGGTAGTTTTGCAAAGGGGTATCATAATTTAATATTTTTCAGATGCTTTGATGCCTGGGAAGTGGAATGGAACTGACCTGATTGAAATTCTCTAGTTTCTTCAGTTGTCAGAACTAAGTGCTCCTCTGAGATGGAGCTGTGATGTCCCCATGGTAACAGAGTTTCATTAACAACAAAATGACATCACAGGGCTCTCTTCCCTCAGGGGCATCAGGGTCTTTCAGCTATATTAAATGCCTGTAAAGACACCTTTTACACACACACACACACACACACACACACACACACACACACACACTGAAAAATGTGAAGGAACTGTGATGTGTGCAGGTGGAAGAAATTCCACACTGTTGAAATCACATATATGTACATACATGTACATATATACACACATATACCATGTATTATGTAATTATAATGATATAGATGCACATGAGTATATATACCTGTATATGCTACATAAAATAAATGTATGTACACATACATATTGAGATGATTTATTTCTAATATATTGAATTATTTCTATTCTTGAGCTTTGAATTAAGGTTAAGATTTCTTACCTGACTTCTGTACTCATTCTTTGGTCCCTGGAAAATTGAAGTAATGCTCCATCCTAGAATTTCTCCTATTGTAGGGGGATAGATAGAAAGGTGAGATTATGAGTTCCTTCTTACCTGGTAAATAAAAACCAGCCTAGGCCAGGTATGACTTTTAGCAGCAGAACCAAGTCCTCAAATCTCTCACTGAGAAATGTTGAATAAGGTCTCTCCTAACTGAGCAGAACTTGTTTTCTCCTTCTAGATACCGGGGGCTCAGGATCAAGTTTGTGATGATCATCTCATTAAATGAATTGGGAGGGATTAAAAATTTGATGGAAGCACACCTCATTAGCTATTCACCAATCAACTATGTCTTGTGATTCTAAGGGAAGGCTGAATAATGAGCTTCCAAAATTGTATTTATTGATCCATTAAGTAGGATTTTAGGAACTTTGACCACCAGAAGAGATCACTGAACAATTGATGTATTGGTTATTTCTAGCCTAATCAATTAATTGATTTTCTTATCCAGAATCCAGTCTCTCAAAATTGTTAATTGTCACAATGTATACATATAAATACATACATACATGTATGAATATACAACCTATATACATGTGTGTGTGTGTGTGTGTGTGTGTGTGTGTAGAAGCAATATACTGTAATGGATAGGAAAATGGATAGAAAATAAATTAAAAACACATATTGGCTCTGTGATCCTGGGCAAATCACTCAATCTCCCAGGGCCTCAGGCAATCAGGTACAGAGTATTGTTTTATATTGATAAATTTATACTGTTTTATATTGATAAAATGGGCTTTCTTTACTAGTATTTTCTTAAATTAAAGAATATTAGGACTGATCCAAAAACTTTATTTCTATATTTATAGAGCAAAGAGAGGCTCTTTGACAACATAGTTCTGGCTAGGACTTCTGCTGCAATTTTTCTCAGGATAGTGGGTCAAGAGGTTCAAAGATCTTTCTATTTCATCTGAAACCTGGAAAAATGGCCTTGGTGAGTCTGGGATAGTAATTTTGGCTCTAGAGCTGTAAGGGACATTAGAAATTATGTAATCCAGAGGTGTCAAACACTTAGCACTCCTGTGGCCCACAAAACTCTGGAGTGGGTCTGAAGCCAGATTAAAATGCAATTGATGGGGGGCAGCTGGGTAGCTCAGTGGATTGAGAGCCAGGCCTAGAGACGGGAGGTCCTAGGTTCAAATCTGGTCTCAGCCACTTCCCACCTGTGTGACCCTGGGCAAGTCACTTGATCCCCATTGCCTACCCATATTGGCTCCAAGACGGAAGGTAAGGGTTTAAAAAAAAATCCACTGTACAAAATTTTTCAGTAAATGTTTATTACATCTACAATAAATTATAAACTCTTTGAAAAAATATATAAGGTCTTTGTCCTAAGAACTCCTTAATACCAGATTCCTTCTCTTTTTTAGGTTTATCTTGGAAATCAACTCCTTCATTTTTTCTTCCCTAATAGTTATCCCCCAACTCTCCAAGCTGATAATATTCTTTCCTTTATCCAATATTCCTAGGACACTATACCTAGATCTTGCCTTTGTTTCTATCATTTCCTATTCATCTCATATTATATTTATTTGCACAGTATTGGCTCCAAGACGGAAGGCAAGGGTTTAAAAAAAATGCAATTGATGGGCAGCTAGGGAGCACAGTGAACAGAATATCAGACCTGGAGTCAGGAGTTCCTGGGTTCAAATCTAGCCTCAGACACTTCCTAGTTGTATGACTCTGGGCAAATCACTTAATCCCCATTGCCTAGCCATTAGTGATATTCTGTCTTGGAATTCATTGTTAGATTTAATTCCAAGACAGAAGGTAACATTTTTGTAAATGGATTTGGGAAATATTTAACAAAATAAATAAAAATATAATAAAATATAGATAATATTAATTTGTGATTTTCTAAGCCAGCCTGCATAGTCAGAAACACTTATGTATGGTTTAGTGGCCCTGGTTTCTACTTATATGTGACAATACTACTCTAATCATACTCTTTCACTTTACAGATAAGAAAACTGAGTTTGTGAATGCCTAGAGTTACATAGATATCTGAGGTGGGATTTTAACCCAGGCCTTCACCCAAAACCCAGTGCCCTATTTACTAAGCAACACTACCTAAAGCATATAGTATGAGTAAGGTTCTTTCTGATGAATATATTTTTCAAATTTAATTTAATTCAACAACTGTTTATCAAATACAATATTAGAGGGCACTGTATCAGATAATAGGAAATATACGAACATATATATTCAAAATATATGTATATTTTCAATACTGTAGAGAGATGATATGACATATGCAAATAAATATAATATGAGATGAATAGGAAATGATAGAGACAAAGGCAAGATCTAGGTATAGTGTCCTAGGAATATTGGATAAAGGAAAGAATATTATCAGCTTGGAGAGTTGGGGGACAACTATTAGGGAAGAAAAAATGAAGGAGTTGATTTCCAAGATAAACCTAAAAAAGAGAAGGAATCTGGTATTAAGGAGTTCTTAGGACAAAGACCTTATATATTTTTTCAAAGAGTTTATAATTTATTGTAGATGTAATAAACATTTACTGAAAAATTTTGTACAGTGGATTAACACAAGGATTGTTCCTTAGGACATTTGGCAACTATGTGTTGATTGAAGAGGGAAAAGATTGGAGGCAATGAAACTAATTAGGAGACTGTGGTGATGGGATTGCAAGTGGTGAGAAAAGGGGCAGATGAAAGAAATATGGCAGTAAAATTGACAGGACTTGGCAACCAAGTGTTAGTATACATATCAGATAAAAGGATTCTGAGACTTCTTCTTCATTAAGATTGTATCTGACCTAATCTCAGATATCTGAGATCTCTCTCTCTCTCTCTAATTCCAGAACTGTATGTATGTAGAAAGAAAGGAAGGAAGGAAGAAAGAAAGAAAGAAAGAAGGAAATATGCATATATATCTATACGTACATATGTGTATATATGTTTGCAGTGATAGTATATATTAAAAAATTATACAGAAGGAATTAAAAAAACCCAAAGCATTAGCAAAATACCACCTCAGAGACTAAATATATAGCTCTCAATTTTCTTGAATCTGTGTTAGTTTTCTCAAGGGAGGTTACTTTTTAATTTACATATCTCTTGTGGGGGACCAGATAGCATGATGCTTGTTCAGCTTCCTGTTTTCTAGTTTTTTTCCCCATAGTTTGATTGATGATCAGTGTCACATTTGTAGATAACTAGCAATAAACCTCAGAATCATCCTGGTCTGGGTACTCCATTTATATCTATTTCTTAGTTTAGTCTTTCTGAGCAAACACTTGAAAAGCAAGAATTTGTTTCTATTTTTCTCCACACATGGTTTTATAGGCTCACAGCTTTATGAAAAGTCATCTAGTCCAATTCTATAATTTTTACAGAAAAGAAAACTTAGGCTTAAAGAAGAGGGAAAGTGACATTCAAATTCACACAAGTTGTGGTTGTTCATCCTTCATTTTCAAGGAGAATCAATGACATCATGGGATGATGGTCTTGACTTGTGAGTAAATTGGATTTGCTCATCAGCCTCTCTCTTCCAGAGTCATCCAAGCCTAGTGGCAAGACAAAAGTCATGATGACAGGAGATGGCCCAGGATGAAGTGGGTGACCTTGGCATCTTTAGTGTTTGACCAAGATCTATGTGCTCTAAAGCCTTTCCTTTAGTTGCCTTCATGGCTATTGGAATACATTGTTTTTATTTGGTTATCTAGACATTCCCTCTCTGGGGAAAGCCTTCACATGCTTAAGGCAGACATCCCTCTAACTCACTAAAGGGTTCTAGGTTTATTGGTTATCCTAAAGCTGGTTTAGCCTGTTTGCTGACACAGTTTTACTGGGGTGTGGCTGCTGTTCATGCTACAGCTTCTTAGAATCATAAGTGAGATTTGGGTGAAAAGTGGACACCAAAGGTGGATTAGCAGCTCTGAAGAGCTTGGAAAATCTCCATATCAGAGGTGTCATTCCTCTCTGAACAACCCATATGTTCCATAAGTATATACAAAGATAGTAAGAAATTAGAGTCATGTTTGGGACTCAGGTCCTCAATACTACAAAAGAGTAAGACTGATAACTTTAATGAAATATACAAATAATAAATTGTTGATTGGCCCATTAAAATGTTGCTGGCTATTATAGAGTCCAATTTGCCTTTCTGACATTGTAAGATCTATGTACACTGAAGTACTTGTTGAGAAGTGAATTGATGGGGTCAGAACAATGGAGAACAGATTTATTTATAGAATAAATGCTATGTAGTGAAAAGAGAATGAGATTTTAAGTTAAGGATGGAGAGAATGTACAACTAAATCACAGCTCTGTCATTTATTACTTATTTGACTCGTCAAGTTTTTCACTACTCTCAGCCTCAGTGTATAGAAAATTAGGAGACTGGGCTAGATGATCTACTGTCTCATTGAACTTTAAATTTTATGATTCTATAAGTATCTTGAAGTTTTTTTTTATAACTGACCAGAAAAATAAGTGAAGATGAAACATTCAACCTATTTTTATTTCATGGCTCAATCTGAGTGTTTCATCTCATAACAAAGCCAGAAAAAAGAATGAAAAAGGAGAATAGGAGTGTCATTAATATGGGAATCACCTCAATCTTCCCATTATCATCATGATTTTTTTCTCTTGACTTTTTTTCTAAGGTATGGACTGCCCTCTTCTCAAAGATAATGACTTGGGTGGCTTAGTTTTAAATTTATACAATGAAGAATGGAGAGGTGAAAGACTGAGGTGGATTAGCTCTGAAAACACTGAAAAAATATGACAGGCAAAAGGAGAACTGTGAAGTTTGTTAGCTCATAAATAATACAAACTTGACAGAACTTGTAAGGGGAAAAAAACCATTGATAATTTACATATCCTGTGTTGCAAGAACAAGGATGCTAAAGTACTTTTTTCTATTGTACAGAGGCTCTGAGGTAAGAGAATTTCCAAGGTGACCTTCCTTTTGATGGAGTTTTTTGAAGTTCAAATGTAGATAGCAACCTTCCCTCATACTTATGGCCCCTTTCCTACCAACTCCTTGTAAATGGTAATAATGGGAGGATGGAAGTTTTAGTTTTGCTTATGACATTGAGTTGAACTGAGGATATTTTAATAAAAGAGAGTTGTCCTTGTTTTTAACACATTGTTTTCATTGACGTTCATTTTGGTTTTGAGGATCAATTGATGACTTTTCCTAAATTTCGAATGACTAAAACTTCAGATGTGGTTTCTTCTAGAGGTAGGGTATAGAAAGTGATTGAGAAGACTCCAAAGTTAATTTAAACAAATAAGCTAACTCATACTATTCATACCATTGAAGTCTCTATATATGTTTCCTCAATATGGTAGAGATAATGGGAACAGAATAGTCCAGCTATCTCTCATAGCTACTCAAACAAGGATTAAAAAACTAAAAACACTTCATAGTTTAACACCAAGAAATCCTAAGTGAAACTACATTATATGCATTTTCCACTCCACCTCCATATAAAGTCAGTCAGAAATCTGTAGGCTCCAAAGAAGGAGTATAGTTAGAAAAACCTCTATAGGAGGTCAGTGAATGGAAATCTTCCAGAAATGGACCTTGGGTGATTCAAGGAGAGCTGAAGCTTGAATCTGGGTACATGGAGGCAGGAATGTAAGAGCATGAACTGGAAAAGCTGTGAATTGGTACAGCTATACTGGAAAGCAATTGCAATGATGAGCTTAGATTTCTGAACACAGAAGTGGTGTTAAAAGATCAAAGGGTATGCATGGTTTTATAGTCCTTTGGGCATAGTTCCAAATTGCCCTCCAGAATGGCTGGATAGGTGGGATAATCTTCACACCTACCTGATAGTTATTTTGAAAATCTAATGAGATAATTTACATATAAAGGTTTGTAAAGAAATCTTAAAATACCATATTAATATGTTATCATTGTCATCGTCAATACTCATCTCATTCTCATCTTTCTTGATAAAGTTAAAATAGTCCTGAGATTATTATTCTGTTAATAACCTTGTATATTTAATGTTCTACATACTTATGTGAATAAAATAATTGTTTTTAAATAAATAAAAAGCTTTTATTCTAATAGATATAAACTTTTCTAAGTTCACTGAAAGCACCTTCCAGAAAACTCCAGTATCAACCTAGTTATTTTCCTAAAGCACATTGTCCAATCATTTCACTCCCTTACTCAATAAACCTAATAGCTCCCTATCATCCACAGGATCAAATATATATTGCCCTGTTTGGCATTCAAAACTCTTACTAACCTAACTCCCTCCTTCCTTTTCAGTTTTCTTACATCTTACTCCCCATCATGTACTCTTTCCAGGGACAGTGGCTTCCTGGCCATTCCCTAAACAAAACACTTTATTTCTCAGATTCAGGTATTTTCTCTTGCTCTCCTAGAGCCCTTCCAGGAATGCTCTTCTTCTTCATTTTTACCTGCTGGTTTTCCTGAAATACTAACTAAATCTCATCATTTAATGGGAGATAAAAGTCTTGGATATACTATAAACTAGCCATATGACCTTGCCAAGTAACTGGCGTATCTAAGCTTCCCTTTCTCTATCTGTAAACTGAGGCAGTTGTCATAGTGAGGTCCCTTTCAAAGGAAGATTCTATATAATTTTATTTTGGTATCAAATGAAATAATAAGTTGTAAAGTATTTTGAAAACCTTAAAGATATATATATATATAAATGTTAAGTTATTATTAATATTTTAGTTAATCTTCATAAAACAATAGAGGCCAGACTGAGATAAAAATCAATTATATGGTCTCCTAATCCTTGTGATTTTTCTATAAGACTACAGTTACATCTAATGATACACCTAGAGCAATTAAATGCTAAGTTGTTTTGGGTCATTTTAGAGCACTTGTACCATTATTCATCTTCTTTCTCATGTTAGAAACCTTGTGGATTTATCTGACTTTTATCTCCCTCATCTCTCATATCCCTGTTGATTTCACCTTTGCAACATCTCTTGATTCAACACTCTCTATTTTGATAGATGCCATCCTAGTACAGATGCCTATTTACTCCCTACTTGGACTGTTTCTTCCTGACAGATCTGTCTGTCTCCATGCTTTTTTCCCCATCTAATATATCTTTCACACCACTGTCAGAATCATTTTTTTTACACTCAGATCTGGTAATGTCACATATCTGTTAAGAAACAACAACCCCCAAACCACAAAAAAATCAAAACTGCAGCACTTCCTTATTGTCTGCTGAATAAATATTATAGTCTTTTGTTTGACATTGAAAATCTGCCTCAATTTGTCCTAACTTGCTAGCCTTGGCTTATATTTCTCTACATATTCTATACTCTAATCAAACTGGCTCTTGAATATACTCTACATAAGTGATGGTGAATCTTTTAGAGACGGAGTGCCCAAACTGTAATCCTCAGACCACATGTGAGACTCCCCAAACCCCTGCCTTATCTCAGACAGGGGAGGAAGGAAAAGCTCCCATTGGTCTGCTGCAGAGGGGCGGGCTATGTGAGAAATGTCCTCAGGTGGACATAGTGGGCATGAAGTGGGGGAGGGGATCATGCCCCCCCCCCAAGCACATGTGCCGTAGGTTTACCAACATGGCTACATGATTTCAACCCTTGGTATTTGCTCATATTGAGCCCTGCTCCTAGAATACCTTTTCATCTCTTCTTTGTTGAATTCTTATACATTTTTTGAGGGAGTTTGGTGTGGAAACATCTGTGATTTCATTGGTAACAGTAGCCCCTGTTGGGAAAACTCTCTTTCCCAAAGCAGATCAACACCTGCTTTACAAATAGGAGTCTTAGAGAATTACCTGTGACACTGAGAGGTTAAATGACTTGTCTAGGAATCACATAGCAGGTATATGTCGCAGTTGGGAATTTATCTAAGGCCTTTCTAATTCCAAAGCCAGTTCTCTATTGCTCCATGACATTTCATTTCAAAAAAGAAAAAAAAAACCCAGTTATTTAATTGTTACATTAACATTCTCAGGCAACTCCCTCCTTCTCTCTGCTCCCCCCATTGAAGAAGGCATCATTTGATTATATCTGTCTGTCTGTCTGTCTATCTATCTATCTATCTATCTATCTATCTATCTATCTATCTATCTATCTATCTATATTTTGCTTATTTTTATTTATCAGTTCTTAACACCCAACTCAAATCCTGCCTCCATCTAATCCCTTCTCATCATGGTGGCTGTTTTGCTGTCCTCGAATTTGTTTATTGTATGATATTGTCCATTATAATTACTTGTCTGTTTATTTTCCCCTATTATCACTGGATGTTCTTCGAAGTTATGGACCTTTTATCATTGGAACTTTATTTTCCCGAGTTCCTGACTTATTGTTGTGGGCAAATAAACTTAATGATTGTTTGCAATATATGAAAGAACAGCACCCTTAGTTTTATTTGGCAAATCTTATTGGTTTAAAAAAATAGGCACCACTTCATTTCAGTTCCTTTTCATATCTAAGTGTTTCAAAGTCTCCTTAGTATCCGATTCAGGGTGTCAGTGAGAAAAGTTCCAGCGTTCCCTCAACTGGTTGTTTTTCAGTTCTCCAATTCGACAAGTATGGAGAGTGCCTTTCCAAAGGGAAACTGGCAAACTTGACTTGTATTCTTACTCCACTAACCTTGAGACTAAATTTGACTGCTTGGGAACTGAGCATGCTGTCTGGACCACTGAAGGAGCAGTTATAATAAGCTGAGATGCACCTGGGCAATTTTGCCATGTGGGGGAGGAGGGGTCACACCGTTTATTCTCTTGGGCTGGCTCCTGGGAAACTATAGAGAGCATTTAATTTTTATAGCTCCTCTGATTAGGTTCTGTTCCAGCAACTCATTTGGTGGAAATAATCAAACAAATAGATAAATAAAGCCGAACTGTCAAACTTTTTTTTTCCCCCTAGATGGAAGCAGTCTTGCCCGCGGCATACTTAGCACCATGTCATCTTCTACAAGTACACTGAAAAACAAAAATTGCTTGCATGAGGCACCCGCTACAATGAAGAAATGAGGGGAAAAAAATCCAATCCCGTAGCCTAGAAAAATCTAATTCTCTCAAGGTATATTGAAGTCTGGAAGGCAGTTATCTTTCCGAGCAAGCTAGATGCGACCTGGAAATGTATCTCCTAATAGCCTTGGTGAGATTAAGTGACGTTTCCCTGATTGCAATGGCTGGAGACAGGTCACATTGGTGATACCCCTCCCCTGAGTCACTCAGTCAGTCCGGCAGCGCCCTCCCATTGCTCCCAGGTTCTCTCACCTTCCGTCCCCGCCCCCTCCTTCGCATCTGCCAGAGCTCCCCATCGGTGGATGTAGAATTGAGTTGCCTGACAGCTTTGAAGGATAAGTTTAATAGAAATTGATGGAAGCAGCCCAAGAAGGCCACCATTCTATTATTCTTGCTGGGAGAAAGGTTATTAAGCCCTGATGGAGTCACGCACTCTTGCTGAAGTATTTTGTGACTGAGGAGACATGGTGTTTACTAGGCTTGCAAAGGGATTGGGGGAGAAGTTGCAAGGGAAATTAATTTGAACTGTAATTGATGTCAGGTCAGGAATCAGGGTGATGGGAGAGAGCAGATTTTTTTGGTGGGGTAAAAATCATTACTCCTTAAGCTAGGCATTCGACCTTCCCTATCTTCGTTGTAAGGTGACTAATTTTCAATTTGGAAGCACAAGCTAAATTTGGGGAGTCAGTTAGGTTTATAAATGCTGCTGCCTCTGGCTTTCAAAGTTAAATCTATCTGTCAAAATCTACACCACTTTCTTTGGTCATCCCATTCTTACATTATAGGGCCTCTGGCTATTTGCATACAACAGTTCAGTTGTCAGGTTTCTGTTCCATTTTTTCAAAAAAATAAAAGCATTTTTATAGCTGTTGCTTGAGTTATGCTTTCCCTTTTTGTTCCAATACCATGTTTTCAAGGTATAAACTTGTTTTGTACAGATTCTCTTAAAACTACAGCTGCCGTAGGATGTGACAATATAAAAATCAAAATGCTACTTAAATTAATTTGCTTATTTGGTTCCATAACAATCAAGCTACTGAGGAATTACTTTAGAAAATTAGGAATGTATCTATATAATTATTTAAAGGAAAAGAGATCAAGATTCATAAGGGAAATTATGAAAAAGTAAGAAAGAAGGGGACATAATTTTACCTCTCTCAAACTATATTACTAATTAGTAGTCATCAAAAGTATTTGGTACTGGCTAAAAATAAGAAAGTTGACAAGTATAATAGATTAGATATATAACATACGGTTATTATAGTAACACAGAATGTTCAATAAACTCAAAGACCCCAGACAATGAGGTAAAGACATGCTGCTAGACAAAAAGCTGAGAAAATCAGAAAACATTCTGGTAGAAATTAGGTTTAGAACAAAATCTCATAAGGGATGCCACAATAAGCTCCAAATGGATATATGACCTAGATATAATAGGTCATATATTAAAGGTCAGATTTATGGAGCAAAGAAGGAAGTTCTTTTTGCAAATATGGATGATTAAGAATTCAAATGATAAAAAAGGTTCACATAGGATATAAAAACATAATTAAAATGAGAAGACAGGACAAATATATTTTCTTACAACATGGGTTAGGTTCATACTTCTCCCCAAAGACTCTTCCTTCTTTCTTTTGAGGGGAATTAGTTTTCCTTTTAAAGTAGAGAGAGAGAGAGAGAGAGAGAGCAGTCATTGGGACCTGATGGCCTCCTGCTCCTAATGCTTCTTCCTGGTCATTTAAACACCTGAAATTCCTACCCATATAAGATTGGGGGCCCTCTGACTAATGAGATTGCTGAAGATAACATGAGTCATTATATATGTCCTGATACTTTGCTCTGCTGATCAGATGTGATTCTTCATGGAGATTGAGGGAAGCCATGCCCAGAGAAGCTAAGTACCATTATTTCCTTGTATATCCTTCCTATATTAGGTCAAAGTAAACCTCTTTGTTAACTGTTCAATGACTTGTAACTGCTACAATTTGTCCTAACATCATAACCTAGACCAAGAAACATGTTGGCATCAGTTTTGCCTCTAACAGAAGGGAAACCATTAATTGAGAGAAATACTTGCAAATTTTTTTTCTGATATCTCCTCATGCACCTCATTTTTCACTAGACGATACTTATTTTGGACTTCTTTGACTTCTTCATTATGCCCCCAATAAACTCATCACTGAAAGAATTTATTATCTTGTAAGATCTAATTAGCCTTGTTACTCAAACCTCATTAGTACCCTCTATTCTGTTGATTGGAGGTTAGAGCCATAAATTCCTCTGCTTAAGGAAGGGAATAGGACTGACATCTTCTCAAACATCTCATTTTCAACTTGGATTTATTCTTTTTGGACTTCTTTGACTTCTTCACTATTTGACCCATCATTATCTCCTCTCTTCCTGCCCCACCTCTGCTTTTTTAGCTTCCTTTTGTGTGTTCTATTCTATTAGATTATAAATTCCATGAGGTCAGGGACTAAATTTTTTAAAATTTTGTTTGTCCAGTTCTCAGCACATTGCCTGAAATATAGTAGGCACTTAATAAATGTTCATGTACTATTGATGAAACTGATTTTTGTGATCCAAATATATAAGAATAAGAACCTTTTCTCAATCGATAATCAAAGAACAAGAACAGGTAGTTTTCAAAGGAACAAATCCAAGCTATGAAGAATCATATATATATGTAAAATATATAACATATACATATGTACATTATGTGTATATGTCAGTGCATATATGTATGTATATGGTTGTATATTCAAATTACTGAAAATTAGAGAAATGCAAATTAACTTAGAGATTCCTCAGATTAACAAAGATGACAAAAAAGGAAAATAAGTTATTGGAGGTGCAATAGAAGATGCACTTATAGTCCAATACTTTTATTGAATTAGGAAAAGCAATTATTTTATCTGGGCAGCTAATGGTACAGTAGATAGAATACTGGGCCTATAGTTAAGAAGACTCAGCTTCCTGAGTTCAATTTTGGTCTCAGATATTTACTAACTGTGTGATCCTTGACAAATCACTTAGCCTTGTTTGCCTTGTTTTCCTCATCTGTAAAATGAGCTGGAGAAAGAAATGGCAAGTCACTGCAGTCTTTTGCCAAGTAAACTCCAACTGGGGTCTCAAAGAGTCAGATACAACTGAACATCAAAAACAAACAAAATAATTTTTCTATTAGCATAATAGACTATAAAATATTAATATCAAAGAATAATAGTAGAATATTGACTTATTCCAAGATAATTTTAAATTAACTTCATAAAAATATGAAAATGAGGTAAAAAGACAATAGTAATAAGAAAAATTTAAGTAATTAACATATTTAGGATGAAAGATCTAGAGTCAGATGGGAACTTGGAGTTCATCTAGTTCAACTCAGCATTTTATAGATGAGGAAGATGAAACACACAAATGAACTGACTTGCCCAACATCACATTTAGTGACAGAACTGTGATTTGCACCTTGCTCCTTTGACTACACCATACTGAAATGTCACATTTAGATTTATGAATAAAATAGTATCAGAGGATTAGATGCAAGGGCAAGCAGTCCTGCTCTGCATTTGCCTTTTTGAGTAATATGAAACAGAAATGGATGTCTTGGAGTCTTGGAAACAGAGATTTACAGTTAGATGTAGTCGGAGAAGACATTGAGTCTAACCTCCTCATTTTACCAATAAGGAAAGTGAAGCCCAAAGATTTTAAATGACTCCCCAGTGTTACATAGCTAGTAAGTATGTGAGATGGGATTTGAACAAAGGTCTTCTGACTCCATGTCCAGTGCCCTATCTACTTAAAAGAACCATGGTTCTCTTAAGATGCTAGGTTTCTGGGTAGATTGACCTTCTGTCACAGAATTCCCAGAATAGTTCAAATTTTAAGAATTTAAGATGTACTTTTTACCAGTCTTAGAAACAAGAATATTTTTATCAGATTATGTATACAGATTTTTTAACATGATACTGCTGGTTTATTCTTCAGAAAGGGTAACAAGAATATACAAGAAAAATATGGACTTTAGATAAATAGCCAGAAGTGAACAGTCTCTCTTCTATATTCAATTCCTTTCAATGACTGTATTAAGTGCTGAGGATGTAAAGAAAAAAAGTTCTTAGCTCTGAAGGAACTTATATACTATTGGACCTTACACCTTATATAAAAATAAAGACAATCCATGTAGCATGCTATTTTATGACCCATAATACATTTTACCTTGTGATAAAATTATGCAGGCACTTTGATCTTGGAATTCCCTATAGTACCTAGTAATGTGCTTTGTTCATAATAGGTATGCAGGAAATATTTGTTAAATGAATAAATGAATAAACTAATGATCCCACTAAGGTGCATAGTGGCATAAAAGGAGGGGAAGAAAAAAGTCTAACAAGGCAGGTTCCAAAATCTGATTCTGAATTTTTCCAGCTTGCTTGTCTATACAGAACCAACGAACCATATAATTGACAAATCTCCATTTTCACTTGCATCATGTAGTTACTGCCCTAAGTCTCCTCTGGTGTGGTACATAGCTTACAGCCTATAGTCATTAGCCCAGCATTCATTGATGCTGCTGCTGTTAAGTATATGGTTTTTTCTTTTCTTAGATTCTTACAATAGCTTAAATTATTGCTTGGTGTGGTCCCACTCTGCATGGTGAGCTTTCAATGATGGATAAAATTTGCTCACATTAAATTATGGAGGCCAATTCTAGTCACACTAATTTTTATGAGACAGTGTACGGTTCCCAGTTCAACAGACCCTTATGGACTCAAGGTGTTACTTGTACTACTGACTGTTTGCTTTACTCTGGGTATTTCTCACCTGGCCTGCTTGTTGTCAGCTATTTAATATTGCTTAAGCAGAAGAATCTTTAACCACTCCAGCTGTTAAAACATTAGTACATGCTTTAGTGAGCTCAAATTTAAATTATTCTAATAGCCCTTTAGGGGATCTTTTTGTTCCTTTTAGTTTAAAGTTTTCCAAATGTAGCAGGGATTTTTAAACTTTTTCACTCCCTCAATATGTTCATTCCTGTCCCCCAGCCACCTTATTTCCAGAAGAGCCCTGATCAGTTATTAGTTAGAGGATTAATTTTAGACTGTTAGTTTTATGTTTCAAATGATTTGGTCCATGATTCTATGGTATTATCTTTGGCTAGTTGTTATGTCTGCCCTTAAAAGGAATAGTAAGCTCCTTCAGAGATGATATTTGATTAATTTTAGTATCACATTAGGTACAATATAATCAGATAGGACTAACCGAAAAAGAAACTAGGAGAATACTACCTTAAGTGAGCTGTTGAAGGACTTCTTAACTCTCTCCAACTCATACTTAAAAGTCCAGCTTCCTTACTCTGTGAAACCTTTCCTGGTGTTAATCCATCTGTCATATTAAATAATTGGCATCTTATATGTAAGTCATTAAATTAGCAAACATTTGTAAAGAGGTCTATTATTTCTCATTTCTCAAATGTAAAGAGAATTGAGTTAAACTGATAAAAATACAAGTTATTCCTGAACCAATAAATAGTCAAAGAATATGAACAGGCAATTTCCAGATGAAGAAATCAAAGCTAGCTATTGTCATATTAAAATAATGCTCTGATTCACTATTGATTAGAGAAATGCAAATTAAAACAATTGATGCAAAGGGAAGTGAGCAGAACCAGAAGAACATTGTACATATTAACAAGAATATTGTAAAAAATCAATTGTGAAAGACTTGACTATTCTCAGCAGAACAAAGATCCAAGACAATTCTGAAGCACTTAAGGAAAAAAATACTGTTCCCAGAAAAACAACTTAGGGAGGCTGAATGCAGATCAAAGCATACTATTTTTCATTAAATATGCACATTTTCCTCCTTCCCTCCCTCCTTTCCTTCTTTCCTTTCTTCCTTCCTCCCTCCTTTCCTTCCTTCCTTCCTTCCTTCCTTCCTTCCTTCCTTCCTTCCTTCCTTCCTTCCTTCCTTCCTCCCTTCCTTTCTCCCTCCCTCCCTTCTTTTCTTCCTCCATCTCTCCCCCTTCATTCCTTCCTTCATTCCTTTGTCCCTTCATTCCTTCTTTCCTTCCTTTCTTACTTCCACTTTTTATATATCTTCTTCCATTATTTTTGTATAATACCACATGTATAACATACATCAAGTTGCTTAATGTCTCAAGGAGAGGGTAGGGAAAGGAGGGAGAGAGAATTTGGATCTTTGAAATGATCTTTATATGTAACTGGCAGGAAAAACACGAGTTTGACCATTTGCCAGGCATTGTTTTACATTAGAGATTCAAGGATTGGAGTTCCTGCCCTGAAGGAGCTTGTATCTTATTGGGAGAGAGAACAATATAAATATACAACATAAATGCAAAGTATTTTTTGGGGGGAGATTTCTCTATTAGAATTTTGGGGTTAAGAAAGGGTTTCAAGTAGCATTTTGTAGCATTTGAGTTGAATTGTGAATGAAACTAGGGATATTAAGAGATGGTGGTGAGGAAGGAGAGTGTCCCAGGCACATACTTTATTATTCTCTGATTTTTACACACACTTTAGTATTTTATTATATTCCATTTTCTCCACTAATCACATTGTTTTACAAACCTTCAAGTGCTATTTAAGTGTGATGTTTTTACTGTTATTCTATGTGTCTTTCCCCCCTCAAATTTCTTGTAAGAGCTAATATATATCTATATATATTTAATTTATTGGTAACAGCTACTAAGGCCTTTTAAAGTTAAGCTGTCCCATGGGATGTAAAAATTTATTGAAGGGCCTTAAGCATTAGTTAGGCAACTAGAGGATGAAACTCAACCTTCCTTGACTCCTTGGTGTTATGTAAAGCCTCCTCTTCAATGAACCTATTTATGAATCCTCTAATTGTAGCTTAATTTGTTACCTGATTTAGTTTGTCTACTCTTTGCTGAAGTTTATTATCTTAGGGGATATAGGAGATTATGACTCCCTTTAACTAAGTTTGATCAACTTTTATGACTTTGAAGGAAGCATGGAATTATAGATCCATCTGCTCCTTAACTTTTATTGCTTAAGAGGAATATGCAAGATTGCAGTATGTAAAAGAATTATTTCTCTGCCACAGATATAATTTTTCCCTATAAAAAGCCTTGTTAGAATCCTCATGATTGTTTTCTCTGAGACCTGATCCCATGGTTGAGCATAAAAAAAATCCCAACCAACCAACCAAACGAACAAAAAAAAATAGGCAGTTGGTTGGCTCAGTGGATGTAGAACCAGATCTAGAGAAAGGAGACCCTGCTTTCGAATCTCAGATGCTTACTAATTCTGTGACCCTGAGCAAGCCGCTTAACTCTGGTTGCCTAGTACTTACTACTCTTCTGCCAAATACTTAATATTGACTCTAAGGCAGATGGTAAGGGTTTAAAATATATATAAAACAAACAAACAAACAAAAACCGTTGTTTTTTAACCTCTCAAATTTCTGAATTATATCACCACAGAGACTCAGAAAGGAGATATTTCTCTAATAACACTTCTTTCTAGGTTATTATAGTAAATACTGTTGTTTTGAACTATTTGTGTCCTCTGGATGACTATTAAAAGATAAACATAGCAGTGGAATTCATGAGCTTTTAGGAGTGCAGACCTACAGAGTACTTTGAACTTGTGGTAATAGGCTTTTGAGAATGTGTCTGTTATGTGGCTTTGAGTTGAGGCTGTCCCCTGGTCCTACCCTCTAACTCTTACATTGGGGATATTTCATAGAAAAATAGTCTGAACATTTTTTAAAATAAAAACTCTTACCTTCTGCCTTGTTAAGGGCTAGGCAATGGAGGTTAAGTGACTTGTCCAGAGTCACACAGCTGGGAAGAGTCTGAGGCCAGGTTTGAACCCAGTACCTCCCATCTCTAGGCCTGGTTCTCAATCCACCCAGCTGTCCCCAGTCTCAAGATTTTTTGAGAAAGAATTCTCAATTGTGTGTATGTGTGACAAGGAAATTAAGGTGATGAGAAATTTAATGATTCATCAAGATAAAATAAAGTTATTGACAGAGCTGGGTTTTAAAAAAAAAAGATTTTTAGTTTGTATAATGTTTTTCCTGAAACCCTTCTTTCCTCTGCACTTACAACCCAGTAAGCCTTCTTTTGTCCTAGAGAAAATGAAATAAGTAAACTAACTAGTCTTCACAATATATGATAGTTTATATAAACATCTGCATTCCTGTTTTATAGCATATATCTATCTGTTGCCCCCCCCCCTTTCTCCACATAATGAGATTTCATTTATTCATTTCATCCCTAAGTCCAACACTGGATATTATTATATAGCCTTTGGCTTACTTTTATTTTCCTTTTCTGTTACACAGTTATATTCATCATATATATTTTCTGGTTCTCTTCAGTTTTCTCTGCATCAATTCATAACCATCTTTCTAAATTTTTCCAAATTTTTCATATTTGCCATTTCTTTTGAGACAATAGTATATGATTATATTCACTATAATTTTATAATATTGATATCATATAATTATGTTAGTCACCTTAATTATATGATATTAATATCACATAATTGTATTTGTATAATATAATCCATTTATATATCACTTACTATGTATTAGGTACTGTGCTTAGCACGTAAAAATATTATCTCATTCAATCATCATAACAATCTGGGGAGGGAGATGCCATTCTTATCTCCATTTAATGGTTGAGGAAACTGAGGCAAACAGAAGGTTAAATGACTTATCCAAAGTCACATAGCTAGTATTCGAGGTTGGATTTGATTTCGGGTCCCTCTAATTCCAAGCCCAGCTCTCCATACATTGTGTTTAAGTTCTCTACCTATGCCCAGCTCTCTATCAACATAGCTACTTAATCTACAATATTAATGTTGCAATTAATATGAATATTGAACTACAATATTAATAAATAGATGACTTTGTTTCAGTTCTTTTTGTACTTCAAAAATTGCTGCTACGAATGTATTGGAATATGGGATCTTTCTTTTCTTTCTCTGACTTCCTGGGAGGATAGGAGACAGAGCTCTTTTTAAGTGGTCTACCAGGAAAGAATTCTTATTTTAAGGATTTTTCCATCTATGTTATGGTTCTTGAGGGAAGTCTAAGTTGGGAAGCTATTTCTGAGGCTGGTAAACTTCAGCAATTCTCTGCAAGTCTATACTGTACACAGGATCTCCATCCTTATTGCATTTTTCTAAAGGAATGCATGACCAATGAATCTTTTTCTATGTTCTTTAAAATGTATTAGAATTTAGAAAGAAAGAAAATGAAAACAAATCAAGTGCAAACATGCATGCAGAAACATCTATCCAATTCTAAGAGAGATGAGCCTAGGACTGAGGAAGTACTGTTACCATAACACTTTCTCAAAGCCACATGCTATAAGAAATGGAATTTGGGGTTCTCTTTACATTTCAAGGCCGACACACATCCTATTTTGGAGGGAACAAAGAATCTCTGAAATGCTTTTAATTATCAAATATTATTTCTTTAAAGTAATGACATTTTGCTCACGGCACACTGGAGAATCATTAAGAAAATGGACATTCATATAACTGCATTTTAATTTTGGTCTAGAGAATACATTTCATTTAACTTCTTGTATCTCTTAAGGTTAAGCTAAAGTGCGTGAATACTTAGTTATGTTGAAATGTGAGATTTATTATTATTTTGGCTTGTACTATTAGTAAAGTTGCCATATCAATCAACCAGAAGCAATTATGAAATGTCTTCCTTTTTATTCAGGAAGCCTGTATAATTCCAAGGTTACCATTGACCTTCTCATCTCCCTTGACATCTCTTTACCTCTTCTCCTTGTTTCTTATGAGGGCATTTTTATCACTGTCAGTGATTTGTCTTGTAAGATATCTGTTCATAAGCAACACAAAAAATTAAATTATATTGGTTGCAGTGAGCTGAAGTAATAGGGATATATGAATATGGTCAGAACCAGGAAATACAGTTTGGCATGAGATGCTTCCAAAACAACAAAATAAAGAAAACATCCTTTACACAGGGTATCTAGCTTTCTAGTTAATTCATGCTGGATACTTTTTTCACTGTGACCAGGCGATAGGCAAAAATATTTTTCTTGCCTTATCTTCTCTGAAGTCATTTCATAGTTTTTCAAACTGACTTGAAAACTGTGAGAATTAATATTTGGCCAAAAATGCCAAATGTCTACTTAAACTAATGAGGGATAAGAAGATAAAATGTTATTTCTTAGTTGTTATTTAGAGCCTTAATAATATTATAACTAGCATTTGTATAATGCTTCGAGGTATGCAAAGTATTTTACATAACTCATTTGATTAGTTAGAGTTTTGGATTGAGAAACAATTTTAGATTCAGGAAGGCCTAAATTCAAATCCCATCTCTGACATGTATTGACTATGTAATCAGGGATGAATATTTTCATCTTTTTTTCTTTTTAAACCCTTAACTTCTGTGTATTGACTTCTAGGTGGAAGAGTGGTAAGGGTGGGCAATGGGGGTCAAGTGACTTGCCCAGGGTCACACAGCTGGGAAGTATCTGAGGCTGGCTTTGAACCTAGGACCTCCCATCTCTAGGCCCAACTCTCAATCCACTGAGCTACCCAGCTGCCCCCTATTTTTATCTCTTAATGACTCCATGCAACTTTCTGAGTCAAAAGATGCTGAACATTTGCTGATCTGCATTAAAGAGTTTTCTGACAGGGAGATTCCTTCACCAATGAAATCACAACAAAAATATAAAAACAAAAAATGGAAGAAAAAGGAGCTTCTAGGGCATGTTAAAAGAAGCATATTGTTTGGTTTCATTTTTAAAAAATGTCCAGTGTTCTCACTTTCCATTGTAAAAGTCTTTAAATTATTGTTTTTACCCTGGGTAAGCTTAAAAATCTAAGTTTGAGGTAAAACATGTACTTTTATATGATGGACATTTCAGCTCTCATAAATCTTCAAGGTCCTAGAGTTGGGCAGCATTGCTATTAATTCTTCTCTATTGGTCAAATGCCAGATCTTGTGTTCTTTGAGATCAAGCTATATTTAAACCATGGTGATTGTCTCATCACTATTGTTTTGCATAATACACAGAGATTCAGCCGTGCAATATATTTTTGCATCAAAACTAGGAAAAAAGATAGAATTTTTTGAATTTTTCTTCCTCCAGTTAACTTTTCAACATAAAGTACCATCTGCTGAATATTTATGCAAGTGTGTGGTTCTCTATACTAAGAATGTACTCTCCTCCAAATTCTTGGTGTTTTTTTTTTTTATTGCAGGAAAGAGATAAATCACAGAAATTGTAGGACATTTCTTTTGAGTAAATAAATAGGGTGTTATACAACTCATGAGCAGAGATGGTGATAAATATACATTTTTAAACTTTTTATCTTAGAGAATGGTGATAATGGTTCCATAAACAGTAACCATATTTTCAAAACAATAAGGTAAAGCTGCTAAATTTAGGAAGAAGGGATACCTATTGATTCTTCATTTTCTGTGCTTTTAAAATTATTCATCAAAAATTTGCTCCCCCTTAGTGTCACCACTTACCTTCTATACCATCTCCCTTTCTTAAAAAAGGATCAATTTCCCCTTCCCACATCCATGATCTCACTGACATATACATTCCTATCAACAGTGCAGATTCTAATTCCTTTTTACCTTTGTAAGTCTTGTCCTTACTGATATAGAAAAAAACTACTTTGTTTTCTGGAGATCTTCCTCTAGGTTGCCAATATTTTTTGAGTAGCACTTCAGCAGTATTCAGAATATACTACTGGGATCCCCTTCTCTTTGATGACCAGATCACCCCCTTTTCTGATCATACATTTGCTAGGTGATATATTTTATGCCATTTTTGTATTCACAATTATTTGTCATATAATATAGCTGGATGTATCTTTCCATTATTCTTTGGATCACTCACCATTTTGATTCTTTGGAGATTGTGGTGTTTCTTCAGTTGCAATTATATAGCATCACATAATGAAATTGTCATTAAAATATTCCTTGTGTGTATATAGAGCAAGAAGCATCTTGGGATTTAAAGTGCTGTTCAATTTCCCAAATACAAGCCATGCTTCTCTCTTACTGTTTTCAAATATAGTTTACCAAGTTTTAGCAAAAAATGTGATAACACTTCATATTTTTCTTTAAAGATGAATTATAAAAGAAAATAATTAGCTGAATTTAGAACTGGTTAAAGAGTAGCTAGCTATTAATGGTTTAATGTTAACATGATAGGAGGCTTTCAGTGGAGTACTTGAAGCATCTGTGCTTGAACCCATACTTTTTAAATATTTTTTATAAATGACTTGAATAAAGGTATATGTAATATGAGTATTCAATTTTTCAATGACACAAAGGTAAGGAAGGATAATCAGAATAATCAATGACAAGAGTTGGGACTCAAAAAGATCATGAAAAGCTAGAGCAGGGGTGCCAAATTCAAATAGCTACAGATCCCTATGGGCTATAAAATGGCTTAGAAAACTACAAATTACCATTATTTATGTTACATATTATATTTTTAATTTACTTTATTAAGCTTTTCCCAATTAAATTATCAAACAATTCTCAATTTTAATCTTATTTGGAAAGCACTTAAGAGTTTTACACTCTTTGGCAGGCCGCAAGTTTGACATCTCCACTCCAGATCATTGAGCTGATTCTAAAATGATAAAATGCAAAAGGAATAAACAAAAAGTCTTATGTTCAGGTTAAAAAAATCACTTTCATGAGTATAGAATAGGGATAGTATAATATATGGCAATTATTCTGAAAAAATTGGGGGTTTTTAATTGACTACAAGCTAAATATGAATTAGTTGTGTGATATGAAGTCTCAAAAGTGAATACAGCCTTGGACTTTATAAAGAGAGACTAAGTGTTTAATAAATTCTTGTATTGCACATCATAGAAATGATCATTGGTCATCTACTCATTGAGGAGAATGATATAAAAAATGTGAAGTAGGATAAATAAGACATGACTTAGGTAAGGGAGAGGATAGATGAGAAAAATTAGGCATAGAGAAACTATGATTTACATAAATGTAAAGATTGAGAAAAGTAAAAGTGATTTACATAAATAAATATGATTGTACCCAAGGCTACTCATGACTAGGAATGAATCTCACGATATCTTAAAAATTAACAAACATTCTGTCCTTAATATCAAGATGATACATTGGTTTCCAATCTCTTTGTGACTAATGGATAATACATTTATGAAATAGCTAATTAGGGTTGGAAGTTATTCTAGTCGAAGAATATAACAAAGCTAATTGTTTTATCCAGGAACTGAACCCACAATCATGCTCTCAACAACATCATGCTCTGATCAAATGAGCTAACTAAAATCTTTAAACAAATGTGTGCCAAAATAACCTTTACTTTTGGAATAGAATTATTTGCTATTATTTTAGCTTATATTTCATTATGTTTGGAGGAAGAGATTAGAATTTACAAAGTTTGGAAAAACCCAAGCCATAATTTTATAACATTTTGATTTAGTCCATAATACTTGTCCCCTGCATTTTGCAAGCTATATAACTCATCTTCTATTTCTTGACTATATCTATTTCATAAGATCATATAGATCAGATCTAGAAAATCTAGATTATCTACTCTAACACCATTATTTTATAAATAGTAGGTTTCCTTCTGTCACTTTCTATAACAGTAGACTAAGAGAACACAGTATTTATTCACATCATTTAAACTCAGAGCAATTCCATGGACTCTTCCCCCCACTCCTTTTAACATATATTCTCTGTTTTAGAATTGATACTGAGTATTAGTTCCAAGACAGAAAAGTAGTAAGGACTAGACAACTGGAGGAGTTGTTACCTACCCAGATTCACAAAGTTATGTATTTTCTGAGGCTAGATTTGAACCTGGGTCTTCTTGATTTCAGACCTGGCACTCTTCCACTGTACTACTTAGCTACCTCCCTAGACTTTTACATAAAAGAAAAGCAGAGATTAGAGAACAGAAGCAAAATGTTCAATTCTTCTCTGGTAACTTGCTGCTTTATTTTTTATAAAATCAACTGATTTCCTTTGAGATATAAATATAAAATACATTTTTATCTTTTGTTTCCCTGATATCTATCTATCTATCTATCTATCTATCTATCTATCTATCTATCTATCTATCTATCTATCTATCATCTATCTATTTGTCTGTCTACTATTTTTTTTCTCCCAAGGAATTATCAGATCATTGAAGTCAGGGGACAGCAAGGAAGACAGTTCTGGCAAGTGAATGCTTTCATTTTTTGTAGTGTAAGTGTGATCATATTTATGGAAGTAGCAAGAATGAGAGAAAACAGAAGAGAGGGAGTGGGTGATATGACATAGATATTAATTTTTAGCAAAAAGGGAGTGAAAACAAATCTCATAAGTAAAAGAGGCCACCCAAATGTATTTATATTTGGCCAGGTGGAAATAGACAATTTATTGGTGTGGATTATTCCAAATGCAAGAGAACTTCTGGGTCATTAATCTTCATTAGTTTCTGTGCAGTCACCTAAACTAGATTTATTGAAAGCATATAATGAACCAGGGCCAGGGATATCTCCAGTGCAAAGTAATCATCTTCCAGCTGGAAATTTTCAATGTCCTTGTCTTCTGCAGTTGACTTGTTTGTATGCAGTCAGACATAGAGAGACAAAAAGACTAAGAAAAAATAATATTTGGCACTTCTAGATTGTTTCTAGTTTCTAAAGTCCTTTCTCTACAAAAGCCTTGTGAGGTAGAATGTAGAAATATCATCACCATTCTCTAGACTACATGTTCTCAAACTATTTTTGTGTGGTGGATCTCCTTGGCTTCATCTCCTTTCATAATGTTTTGTTGTCCACATTTAAAATGGAAGGAAATGATAAGTTTCATTTATAGGTTAGTGAAAAGAAAAACAATTCCCATTCAAATTTGTGGACTTGGTGTAATCTATCCATAATACTTTTGGGGTTTTATGAATTTCAGATTAAGAATCCTTGCTCCAAATAGAAGCAATGAAAGTCAGAATTAAATTAGCTTGCCTAAGTCCTAAAGTCAA
Organism: Gracilinanus agilis; assembly: GCF_016433145.1. Taxonomy (NCBI): domain Eukaryota; kingdom Metazoa; phylum Chordata; class Mammalia; order Didelphimorphia; family Didelphidae; genus Gracilinanus; species Gracilinanus agilis. Next base: position 490,251,479 of record NC_058131.1, read on the forward strand.
AAACTTTGATACCCAAGACTAGAACTTTGCTCCTCTAAATCAAAGTCCAGATTCATTTCTACTATATCTCACTATTTCTCAGTTCTCATACTGCCTAGAGATTGTAGTCCTAAGTGGTATGCATTATTTTTCATGAAATGGGAGTGTTGATGGACCTCGGGTCTCTTGTCTGAAATTTAAGATGTAATCAATTTAAATATAGTCAAATCTTGGTAGTCGACAGTTTTAGAACTTGTCAAATTCAGCATTCACCACATTTTGATGAGGAAAAATTATTGTGGTATTCGAAATTTGCTTGGTACTCAACACACTTAATAGAACTTGTTGGTGTTGTGATCTTGAGCATATGTTCCTTCCAGCCAAAACAAAGGATCAGATGTGAATTCAAAGGCCTAGAGAAGAGCTGGATACTGAAGGATGGCAGGAACTTCAAAGAGAGCAGCAACAGCTAGTGGCAGGGAGTTTTCTTGGGGAGAGGAGGTGACAAAGGAGGATGTGCCCTCTTCAATAATTAAGGAAATGTTTGTAAAATTGGTGGAAGTACAAAATTGTGTTGAAGACTATCACCCTAATAAAGCTTTAACAAGCAGAATTGTAAAATTGTTAAGTGACCAGACCATTTCTCACTGTAGAGGAATTTTGAAAAGCAGACAAAAACAAACATCTTTGGATAAGATTTTTGGGAAGCTTACATTTGGTGAATCTCAAGTATGATTCACAAAAGAGAAAGAGAAAGAATTCCAGAAATGCCTTCAGACATTATGGAAAGGAACTCATTCCATATTCCAGAAAATAATATTTCTTCTCCCTTCCATCCCCTTAGGATATGAATGTCTCTTCATACAGGTTAAGTGAAGTTAAAATTATTTTTAAAAATATAACTATTTTTATTTGTAACTATGTATTATTATTTATTTAGTAAACTACAACTCCATTAGTGTATATAATGCCTAATGAAATCTGGGTTTTTCTGGATGTCAGGAACAGATTAATTCAATTTACATTATTCCTTATGGGAAAAATTCATTTGGTACTTGATCAATATTCTATAAGTTCATAATGCTGCCTATGTTACCATTTTGAACATATGTGTGTGTGTATGTGTGTGTGTGTGCATTGGTATACAAAAATACAGTAGTTTATCATTCTATTATGATCTTCCACAAAAATCTTAACTCAGATATCTTATTATAGCGTGTATGTAATTCAAATTTTATAAAGCACAAGGCTGAACAATCAGTATCTACTAAGACAGAAAAACTTCAGATATAGAACCAATTATAGATTATGCATGTTATTTCAGGTATAGTTTAGCTAGGTTTGAAAAGTTTTGTCATCAAAAGGCCAATTAACAGGTAATTAGATTCCAGGTGGGCAAAAATAGTTTTCATCACTTTGAAGACTATTTCTTCTGGGACAATGGCAGGTTCTCTAGCACCTTTAGAGGATTAGGGATCTCTTTGTCTCTGCTATTGGCTCAAGACTCCACAGACTGTGCTACTCTCAATTTTCAGGGTCTTCTACTTTACCACTTAATAGATTAGTTTATAAGGGAATATTTACTAGACAGGAGCCAAAAGTGCTAAATCAGGGTATTTATCCCATATCGAGTTCACCCAAGATGGAAGTATTCATGTGGGATATGCCAGGGACTTGCTTCTGGGACATAGAAAGACTGGTATATTCTATGAACATTCTATGTTGATTTACCTAGTTGGGTAGCAGCCTCTTTCCACTGGCTACATAACTAGAACTACCTGAATTAGGTACAGTCTCACCATCTTTTTCCTGTTTTTATCCAGGGGGGTAGAACTTGTTTATTCCTAGCCAGGGCACCATGAAGTATATAGAGAAGATCCTGAGGGCCTCCTGCCTTTAGAAATGGGCTAGAAGGGGGTTTTATTCTTGTTCTGTTTTTTTTCTTTTCAGTTCTTAGTGCAGAGAATAGAGTGTCATGCTCAAGAGCTCAAGCTATGGGAATCTTGGACCCTAGTATTTCAGGCTGGATATAGAAATCAGCCTAGTAGAGAAGCCTTGAGAATCCAGGGTGCCAGGTTGCAAGGCTGAGGTAAGGAATGGGGTACATTTTGGATTTGGAATTTGCTGGGATTAATGCTATGAACCTGAATTAAGACAATCCTCTCCTCTCTCTGGAGATGAGATATGGCATGCATAGAGATTATGCCTCTAGGATATAGTGGGAAATTTCTTTATGTTTGTTCTCACTCTCCCTGTAAAGTAAATATTCCATTGTAACAACTCATTTGGCTTTTAAGTGGTTAAATAGAATTGAAGTATTTGGATCCCAAAGACTGGGGGAATCACAACTGGTGGAGGCTTGGGCCAATAGCAATTATGCTATATTTCACCCTTTTCAGGGGGCTAGAGAACCTTGTGGAAAAGGAAATATTCCTGGCTTTCAATTATGGTAGCTAGTGAACCCACTCTTTATGAAGTCTGGGATAAAATCTGACCCTTCAAATTTTTAGGAATAAGGACCTAGAGGAAATTTGCCTGAACTTCCAAAGAATCCTCTCACCATTAAACTTTGCTCAGGGACCCCTAGGGAATTTTAGAAAGGGACACTTGAAAATTTTGTCTAGATCTCAGCTGGAAGGCCTTTTGCATTAAACGAATCATATGAGATTTTCCACCTGAGAGCTTTCTCATCTGAGAGAGAAGTTGGACTTTGTTTGAACCCAGTACTAAATCCATGTAGAGAGTGGTCCTTGTGCTTTGCAACACTCAGTGGGGCCCAGATTTCTACCAGGGACAGGAAGCCAGTTTTCTTTGCCTTTGCCTTTTCTCATGGTTTGAGAAAGGTCTTGAGTTCTAAGCAAGCAGTTAACTGTTATCTTTATGAAATGTTCTTTATTGCACCTGGAAGACTGAAATATTTGAGTAAAACTGTGATTTTCATCTGTACGTATGGGATTGTATATAATCATTCCACTTTGATATTTTGAGATTCTTCTGTATGACACTGGAGAAGTAAAAGGAGAATGCTTATTCAGAGACTCCAAAGTACTATTTTGAATTGGGCATGTGGACTGTGTTCAAAATGTACCACTTTTTGCCAGGAACAACAAATTTACTAAATAAGAGGAGAGTCCATCAGGAGTCTTAACATGCCTTAAAACCTTGTTACAAATAGGACAGCTAAGCTATTGTTTACATGGTAGGTTGATAGGCTTTAGATCTGAAAAAGATCTGTAGAATATCTAAGTCTGGACAATCATAGTCTATCTCTTCATTTGTAAAATGAGGAAGCAGAGCTGAAATGACTGAAATTGACTCAACTAATAAGGAGTGGTAGATCTGAAATGCAAATCCATCCCATTGTTTCTAAATCCATTGTTATATTTTATTCAGAATGTTAATGGAACTAGTTCATTGGACTCTTACAATCTGAATCCTCAAAATGCTGTGTAAGGAAGTAACAATGATACTTTAAAAGATAAAAGTCAGAAAGACAATTGAATCCCCCAAAAATACTAACAGAGGAAATTCATGGTGGAGGTGAGACAATTTTAAAGATACTCAGGGATTGATTTTCAAGACATTACAAAGATGGAAAGACTCCAAAAGAATGGAAAAGATCATTGACTACATATTTATCTTCCTCCTGAGAGAGTGACTGAAAACATGGAACAATTCACTAGCTGTTTGCTGACTTTCTCATTTCTATAATATCTTTAATAAGAAAAAGTCTATTCACATATCAAGATTATCCCAGAAGAAAACATTGAAAGAGAATTGACAGACTTTTGCATGCAATTTCCCTTAGTAGAATAGATTCTTATAGTTACACAAGCTGACTGTGAGATCTAGAAATCTTAAGATGCCATTATGCCTATTTGTTGAATTTTTTAAATAGTCTTCTAACTCTGTAGAGCAAAATGCAGCCTTAAATACTCTCCTAAAATAAGCTGTCTCCCACACAGATATTAAAATTAAGATGCAACTACAGAGATAACTTTTGTTCAAGGACTCATTGAGTATTGACATTAAAAGGTATAAAATAGGAAGATATTCTTACATAATATGTTCACCAATTTCAGTTAAGAAATCTTGCACCAAGTCTAAACAAAGCAGATTCCCTGTTGAGTGTGAGATTCTCCAAATGTTAGTTTGAATTATATTAATTGCATTGAGCTTTAGGGTAAAGCTTCCATGGTGAAATCTATAGAAATGCAAAAGAGATTGTTCTCACCATCCACAGTGGAAAAACAATATGAATAAAAAAGCACATACTCTCCAGACTATTGCCTGTAGCTAGATGGGAAGTTCTTTGATTTAGTCTTTTGTCTATCTATTAGATTATCTATCTGTTGATCTATTTATCTATCCATTATATGTACCTACTGTGTTTTGTACTTCAAGAGGGTAGTGACCATTTAGTATAGGTGAAGGAACACCGATTCTGGAGCCAGAGAACTTCTGTTCAAATTATGCTTCTGTTGGGGGCGGGATTTGAGGTGAGCCCTTGGGGTTCTGGAAGGGGTACCTTTTTTTCAAGGATGGGAAACTCCAAAACTTAGTTTAAAAATAAAAAAGAGAAATTTATTAATTTAGAAGGCAATGTTGAATCTGGCCAGGAAGACAGCATGGAAGACTGCCTCCTAGGTGGAACAGCGTAAATGGAAAGCTGTTCCCAGATGACAACAATTCTGGTGTCTTTATATACTTTACAACAGTGAAGAAGTGACTTTGTGCTATGATGATGTGACTCTAGAGTGGTACGCACTGAGGCATGGCCAGGGGGGAGGTTTGCCTGAAGACATAGGGGATGACCCTCATAGTTTAGAGGACAGATGGATGTCTGAGATACAACTTCAGGATATCAAGGAGGTGTATCTCCCTGTCCATCTCAAATCTAAAGGACCTTCAAAGGAGGATAATTCTCTCATGGTCTTATAGGAGTTATCAGATGTTTTGGGTTAGGAGTCACAAGAATAGAAGGGAGCAAAGGACTTTCCCTGCATATAATTTGCCTGAAACACTTCACTTCTATAGTTTTGGGGGTACAATGCCCATGCCACTTCCATAACTTACTTATGCTACTTTGGGCAGGTCACCTAAGCTCCCTGGGCCTCTATTTCCTCATCTGTACACAACAACAACAACAACAAGAACTAACATTTATATTACATTTTAAGGTTTGCAAAGTACTTTACATATGTCATTCAATCCTTATGAATCCTCTATGAAGCTGATGCTATTATTATCATTCCCATTTTTCAGATGAGGAAATTTAGGTTGAGAAAGTTTAAGTGATTTGTCCAAGGTTAGATAGCTAATGAATATCTGAGCCTGGATTTGAACCTATTTTTCCTTGATTCTAAGTCCAGCACATTATCAGCATGCTATTCAGATGACCTCTGAGGTCTCTTCCAGGTGTAGATTGATGATCCTATAACAGCAACCTTGTTAAAAAAAGAGTAGGAAGAGATTAGAATGCACTGCCTTTGGGACATGTAATACTTTCAATGATACCAAATAGTTTGATGCCACAAAAACTCATCTCTTTAACACAAATATTTTTCCAGCGATGTTATATGGCTATAAATCATAGAATACTATGAAGAATCAAAATTGCAAGTGACCCAAAGGGCAATGGAAATAACAGATGCAGTTACACATTTCAAGGTTAATACAGAGTTTACTCACAATAGCTCTTTGAGGTGTGTTTTAAAATTATTATTATTATTACCATTTTTTATACAAAGATGCATGGTGAGAATAACATATTAGTAATGATGACTTGCACATTCGATGTGTAGGAAAAGATATTATTGAGGTCATGCCTCACAAGGAAAAGATACGGTAAGAACATTGACTCTGTAGTGAGAGGACTTGTATTCCAATTCCTCCTGTGATGCGTACTGTGTGACATTGGGCAACTCAGCTTTCCTGGACTAAATTTTCCTTATCTTTAAAATAAAGAGGTTGGTTTAAATGACCTGTGAGGTTACTTCCAATTCTAGCCCTAGAATCTATTATTGAGAGGCAATAGCTTAACAGTTCATTTTGCACATTAGTTAACCAGACATAGCCAAAGAACTAGTGGACGACCTTTTTAATATTAGACAAATCACATAGTATAAGAAGGCACACTATCTTTTGTACTGATAGAAAGGTTTCCTACAATAATAAAAGCACTGGTCTTAAATGATTAATCATTTATCAATGATTATAATAATAACAATATTTATAGCAGCCAGCACTTATATAATGTTTTAAGATATGTAAAGTTCTTTACAAATATTCTCTTTTTTATCCTCACAAAAACCTTGGTAGGTTGTACTATTATCCTCATTTTACAGATGAGGAAAATGAGACAGGCAGAGGTCAAGTGACTTGCCCAGGGCCACAAAGCCAGTAAATTTCTGAGGCTGAATTTGAATTCAGGTCTTCTTGACTTCATACTCTATCAATTGCACCACCTAGCTGCCTCATAAAGAAAAATGGCTTTTCTTGACTAAGCAATAATCTTTGGGAAGGGAAATTCAAAGAGCTAAATTGGATATAATTCATAACTTTACTAACTTCTTTTTGTTGATCCTACTTACCCTTTTATTAAATCTAGTGTGCTCTCTTATGCTTCTAAGGCTTCCTGTCTTGTCCCCAGACTTCTTTTTTTTTAAACATTTATTACTATTTATTTTTTAGAAAAGTTAACATGGTTACATAATTGATGCTCTTACTTTCCCCTTTACCACCCCCCCCAGTTCCCCCACGCCCCCAGGGCTGATGCGCATTTCTACTGGTTTTAACATGTGTCATTGATCAAGACCTATTTCCAAATTGTTGATAGTTGCATTGGTGTGGTAGTTTCGAGACAATCATGTCCACCTCAACCCATTTGTTCAAGCAGTTGTTTTTCTTCTGTTTCCACTCCTGTAGTTCTTCCTCTGAATGTGGGTAGCGTTCTTTTCCATAAGTCCCTCAGAATTGTCCTGGGTCATTGCACTGCTGTTAGTACAGAAGTCCATTACATTCGATTTTACCACATTGTATTGGTCTCTGTGTATGATGTTCTTTTGGCTCTGCTGCTTTCACTCTGCATCAATTCCTAGAGGTCTTTCCAGTTCACATGGAATTCCTCCAGTTTATTATTCCTTTGAGCACAATAGTATTCCATCACCAGCATATACCACAATTTGTTCAGCCATTCCCCAATTGAAGGGCATACCCTCATTTTCCAGTTTTTTGTCACCACAAAAAGAAGGTATAAATATTTTCGTACAAGTCTGTTTATCTATGATCTCTTTGGAGTACAAACCCAACAATGGTATGGCTGGATCAAAGGGCAGGCAGTCTTTTATAGCCCTTTGAGCATAGTTCCAAATTGCCAGCCAGAATGGTTGGATCAGTTCACAACTCCACCAGCAATGCATTAATGTCCCAGTTTTGCTTCATCCCCTCCAGTATTCATTACTCTCCCCTTCTTTCATTTTAGCCAATATGCTAGGTATGAGGTGATGCCTCAGAGTTGTTTTGATTTGCATTTCTCTAATTATTAGAGATTTAGAACACTTTCTCATGTGCTTATTGATACTTTTGATTTCTTTACCTGAGAATTGTCTATTCATGTCTCTTGCCCATTTATCAATTGGGGAAAGGCTTGATTTTTTATACAATTGCTTTAACTCCTTGTATATTTGAGTAATTAGACCCCTGTCAGAGTTTTTGGTTACAAAGATTTTTTTCCCAATTTGTTGTTTCCCTTCTGATTTTGGCTACATTGTTTTTGTTTGTATAAAAGCTTTTAGTTTGATATAATCAAAATCATTTATTTTACATTTTGTAATTTTCTCTAACTCTTGATTGGTTTTAAAATCTTTCCTTTCCCAGAGATCTGACAAGTAAACTGTTTTGTGTTCACTTAACTTATTTATAGTTTCCCTCTTTATATTCAAGTCATTTACCCATTCTGAATTTATCTTAGTGTAGTGAGATGTTGATCTAAACCTAATCTCTCCCATATTGTTTTCCAAATTTCCCAACAGTTTTTGTCAAATAGTGGATTTTTGTCCCCAAAGTTGGGCTCTTTGGGTTTATCATACACTGTCTTGCTGATGTCACTTACCCCAAGTCTATTCCACTGATCCTCCATTCTGTCTCTTAGACAGTACCATATTGTTTTGATGACTGCTGCTTTATAGTACAGTTTAATATCTGGTACTGCTAGGCCCCCTTCCTTCACGTTTTTTTTTTCATTATTTCCCTTGGTATTCTTGATCTTTTGTTATTCCAGATGAACTTTGTTATAGTTTTTCCTAATTCAGTAAAAAAGTTTTTTTGGTAGTTTGATAGGTATGGCACTAAATAGGTAAATTAATTTGGGTAGAATGGTCATTTTTATTATGTTAGCTCGTCCTTCACATGAGCAATCAATGTTTTTCCAATTGTTTAGATCTAATTTTATTTGTTTGGAAAGTGTTTTGTAGTTGTTTTCATATAGTTCCTGTGTTTGTTTTGGTAAATAGATTCCTAAGTATTTTATATTGTCTGGGGTGATTTTAAATGGTGTTTCTCTTTCTACTTCTTGCTGCTCCAGTGTGTTAGAAATGTATAGAAATGCTGATGATTTATTTGCATTTATTTTGTATCCTGCAACTTTGCTAAAGTTGTTGATTATTTCTACAAGCTTCTTTGTTGATTCTCTAGGATTTTTTAAGTAGACCATCATATCATCTGCAAAGAGTGATAGCTTAGTTTCCTCATTGCCTATTTTGATACCTTCAATTTCTTTTTCTTCTCTAATTGCTACTGCTAGTGTTTTTAGTACAATGTTAAATAATAGTGGAGATAATGGGCATCCTTGTTTCACTCCTGATCTTATTGGAAAGGCTTCTAATTTATCCCAATTGCATATGATGCTTGTTGATGGTTTTAGGTATGTACACTGTTTATTATTTTTAGGAAAGGTCCTTCTATTCCTATACTTTCCAGGGTTTTCAATAGGAATGGATGCTGTATTTTGTTAAAGGCTTTTTAAGCATCTATTAAGGTAATCATGTGATTTTTGTTTGTTAGATTGTTGATATGGTCAATTATGTGGATGGTTTTCCTAATGTTGAACCCTCCTTGCATTCTTGGTATAAATCCCACCTGATCATGGTGGATGATCCTCTTGATCACTTGCTGGAGTCCCTTTGTTAGTATTCTATTTAAGGTTTTTGCATCTATGTTCATTAGGGAGATTCATCTGTAGTTTTCTTTCTCTGTTTTTGGTCTACCTGGCTTTGGAATTAGTACCATATTTGTGTCATAAAAGGATTTGGTAGGACTCCTTCTTTGCTTATCATATCAAATAATTTGTATAGTATTGGGATTAGTTGCTCTTTGAAAGTCTGATAGAATTCACTTGTGAATCCATCAGGTCCTGGTGATTTTTTCTTATGGAGTTCTTTGATGGCTTGTTCAATTTCTTTTTCTGATATGGGATTATTTAGGTATTCTATTTCTTCTGCTGTTAATTTAGGCAATTTGTATTTTTGTAAATATTCATCCATATCTCCTAGATTGTTATACTTATTGCCATATAATTGGGCAAAATAGTTTTTAATGATTGCCTTAATTTCCCCTTCATTAGAGGTGAGGTCTCCCTTTTCATCTTTGATACTGTCAGTTTGGTTTTTTCCTTTCCTTTTTTTATTAGATTCACCTGTACTTTGTCTATTTTATCTGTTTTTTCAAAATACCAGCTTCTAGTCTTATTTATTAATTCAATAGTTCTTTTACTTTCGATTTTATTAATTTCTCCCTTGATTTTTAGTATTTCTAATTTAGTTTTCATCTGGGGATTTTTAATTTGATCGCTTTCTAATTTTTTAAGTTGCATGCCCAATTCATTGATCTCTGCCCTCCTTAATTTGTTAATATATGCACTCATGGATATACATTTCCCCCTGAGTACTGCCTTGGCTGCATCCCACAGAGTTTGGTAGGATGTCTCATTATTGTCATTTTCTTCAATGAAATTGTTGATTGTTTCTATGATTTCTTCTTTGACTAGCGGGTTTTTGAGAATCCTATTATTTAATTTCCAATTAGTTTTTGATTTTTCTGTCCAGGTGCCCTTACTCATTATTATTTTTATTGCATTATGATCTGAGAAGGTTACATTTATTATTTCTGCTCTTCTGCATTTGTTTGCAATGTTTCTATGCCCTATTACATGGTCATTCTTTGTGAATGTACCATGTACAGCTGAAAAGAAGGTGTATTCCTTTTTGTTCCTATTTATTTTTCTCCAAATATCAATTAAATCTAATTTTTCTAGGACTTCATTCATCTCTCTTACCTCTTTCTTATTTATTTTTAGTTTGATTTCTCTAGATATGAAAGAGGAATAGTTAGATCTCCCACTAGTATAGTTTTACTATCTATTTCCTTTCTGAGATCTGCCAGTTTCTCCTTTACGAATCTGGTTGCTATGCCATTTGGTGCATACATATTGAGCAATGTTATTCCCTCATTGTCTATACTGCCTTTAATCAGGATGTAATGACCTTCCCTGTCTTTTTTAATCATATCTATTTTTACTTTGGCTTTGTCAGAAATCATAATTGCCACTCCTGCCTTCTTTTCTCATTTGAGGCCCAAAGGATTTTGCTCAAGCCCTTTACCTTATACCTGTATATGTCCACCCACCTCATATGTGTTTCTTGTAGACAATATATGGTAGGATTTTGGTTTCTAATCCACTCTGCTATTTGCTTCCTTTTAATGGGTGAGTTCATCCCATTCACATTCAGAGTTATAATTATCAGTTGTGTATTCCCCAACATTTTGGTATCCTCTCCTAGTTCTACCCCTTCTTCTTATGCTATTTCCTTTTAAACCAAGGGTTTGCTTTAGGCCAGTAACCCTTGTCCCTTTCCTTGATTTACTTCCCTTCCTACCTCCTCCTATTCCCCTCTTTTTATTTTTAAGGCCTAATGAATTCCCTCCCCCTTCTTCTCCCCTCCCTTTTTTGCCCTCCCCACTCCCCTGCTCCCCTTGGTTTATCCCTTCTGACTTTCTCAGTAGGGTTAGATAGAGTTTTATCCCAATGGATAAAGCTACTCTTCCCTCTCAGGATTAATTACAGTGAGAGTAAGGTTTAAATATTACCTCTTAATGCTCTCTTCCTCTCCTTCTTACAATAGTCTTTATCCCTTCCCCTTCCTATGCCCTCTTTGTGTATAATAGAATATCCTATTTTTCTTATTCATTCAAGTTTCTCTTGGTGTCCTCTTCTATTCACCCCCTCTTTTCCACCCCATATCATCTTAGACCATTTAGTATTCTAACCTCTTCCTATGAATAATTCTTCTAATTACTATAATAGTGAATACTATAATAGCGAACAGAGTTCCTTACAGAGAATTATACATAACATTTCTCCACATAGTAATACAAATCATTAGATCATATTGAAGCCCTTAAAGAGGCAAATTTTAAAAATTATGAGTTTTCTATCTTTCCCCTCTTTTCTTATTTACCTTTTCATGTTTCTCTTGATTTTTGTGGTTGGATATCAAACTTTCCATTTCGTCATGGTCTTTTCTGTGTAAATACTTGGAAATCTTCTATCTTGTTGAATGCCAAAACTTTCCCCTGGAAGTATATAGTTAGTTGTGATGGGTAGGTGATCCTTGGTTGTAGACCCAGTTCTCTTGCCTTTCTGAATATCATATTCCAAGCCTTGCGGTCTTTTAGTGTGGAGGCTGCCAGATCCTGTGTGATCCTTATTGGTGTTCCTTGATATCTGAATTGTGTCTTTCTGGCTTCTTGTAAATTTTTTTCTTTTACTTGGAAGCTCTTGAATTTGGCTATTATAATCCTGGGAGTTGTCTTTTCTGGGTCTAGTGTAGAGGGTGATCTATGGATCCTTTCAATGTGTATATTGCCCTCTTGTTGTAGAACTTCAGGGCAATTTTGCCGAATAATTTCTTTTAGTATGGAGTCCAAATTTCTATTAATTTCTGCTTTTTCAGGAAGACCAGTGATTCTCAGATTGTCTCTTCTAGACCTGTTTTTTTGGTCTGACACTTTCTCATTGAGATATTTCATATTTCCTTCTATTTTATCAGTCTTTTGACTTTGTTTTATTTGTTCTTGGTGTCTTGAGAGATCATTAACTTCTAATTGCTCAATTCTAGCTTTTAGAGACTGATTTTTGGCTGTAATATTTTGGTTTTCCTTTTCAATCTGGTCATTTCTGGTCTTTCGTTTACTTGCCTTACTTTCCAATTGCAAAATTCTGCCTTTTAAACTGTTATTTTCTTGCCAGATTTTGGTTTCCAATTTGCTTACCATTTCTTTTGATTTTTGGGCATCTTTCTCCAAATGGGAGTTTCTTATCTTCTAACCTGTTAATTTCCTATTGAGTTATTTCCCACTTCTCTCGCCAAATCTCTTCCATCTTTCTCATTATCTCAGATTTGAACTCTTCAATAGCTTGTGGCCAGTTTTCATTATTTTGGGAAGGTTTGGATATGATTACTTGTTTGTCCTCCTCTGTTATTTGCTCTGTTGTCTGGATTTTATCTGTGTAAAAGTTGTCGAGTGTTACAGTTTTCTTCTTGATGATCTTTCTCTTTTGGGGTTCTTGTCTCTGGCTTGCCATTGTTAACCCTGCGCCCTCTCAGGTTTATCCTCACACTCAGGGTCTGTCTGTGCTCTTTAGGCTCCTGAGGTCTCAGGTCTAGTTGTTCTCATGGTAAAGGCTCCTGGTGGTCCCCTTGCTTGTTCCTCTGCCCGAGGCTCCTTTAACAGTCTCAGGGAGCTGTTTCCAGTTGTGCACCCCTCTGCACTGGGTTCCCACTCATGGTCCACACCTGTGCTCAGGATCCATGTCTGGGCTTGTGTCCGAGCCTGCACTCATGGCTGTGCTCAGGGTCTGTGTTCAAAGTCCATGCATTCTTTAGCCTCTTGGGGTCTTAAGTCTTGTTGCTGTCAGGGTCAGGCCCTTGTTACCCCAGGTAGCAGCCAAGGACTTAATGCATGCCCCAAACTTGCTCTAACTCTTGTGTGCTGGCTTTGGCACTTTAGGTGGTGTGGGGTGTGAGAGGGGGTTGCTCAGCTCACATTTTAGTGAGAGCTGTTTCACCCCTTTGTAGCACGGAAATGACCCGATTCCATGTACCTCCAGTGCTGCGCTCTGTTGTGGGGTCCCTTAGTTCCTCTGGATTTGTTTTTATGTCTTCTTGAGGAGTCCTATATGTTTTGGCTAGGAGAGATTAAGCAGCTGCCATTTACTCTGCCAGCATCTTAATCAGGAACCCCAGATTTCTTGAATAAAGCCAGTGGCAGTATTATTTTGTTTCTAAATAGTGATATCTTGCTCCTCTTGAACCCAGTCATTTTATTGTAGTAGTAGCTACTATATATATTGCTCATTATTTTAAAAGTCTTTTAAAAGACATTATGAACATGATCTTATTTCATCTCAGTTCAACAAACATTTATTCTTCTAACAGTAATTCCTCACTCTGGACAATCTGGTATATTCACAGCCTATAAAATAACATTACGTTCTTCCATTTTGAATACCCTTCTTCCTGATCCCATTATCTGCCTGCCCAAACCCACTTTAAATCCTACTTCCTTTTTGAAACCTTCACAGACAACTCTAGATTAAGGAAAGCTCTATTTCTTTCAAGTTTCTACAGAGCTTACTGTTTTTAGAAATTTAACACTCTTATAAAGAAATTTCATTGATGTCTTGTTAATGATTTTTTCTTTTCTTTTTTTTTTACATCATAGTAGTTTTCCTGGCATTATCCATAATGCCTTGGTAGTTTTCCTTGCATATCTCATAATGACAACATAGGTGATGATGATTACAACAAAATCTATTAACAAAAAACATCTCACCCTTCAAAGGAGACATTCTAGAACATTGAGAAGAATTTTGGCCATGGAGTCAGAGGATTGGGGTTCCAATCCCATTTTTATTTCTTGTCACTTGTGAGACCTTGGGCAAGCTATTTAAATTCTCCAGGCTTCAGTTTCCTCATCTGTAAAAAAAAGAGGAACAGATTAGGAATTCCTTTATCTATTTATAGTCTATTGTCATTTCATTTCTGCCTGTGCCTGTAATCCCTGTTCTTTGTTATCACCATGCCTTCAATCCCTCAAAATCTCAGTTATTTATAAGAATGTTACTCCTGTACTGGCTATACTTACCTCCCTTTCTTATCTTGACACCTTGATGAACCAGCTTGACTTTATATTGTCTTTTTCCTTGCTACATTCTCCTATTGGCTATTTCGTCTTACTAAGCTTCAGCCTTAGATTATCCTGCTGTCTTCTATGTTTGTTCCTACTCTTGTCCTGCTAAACGAAGCTGGAGAAAATCATGTAATCATGCAGTCTGGATTCATTGCAGTTTACTGTTAGCTAGGCCCTCACTGAGACACAATGAATCCTTTTATACCTCTCTACTTGGTTTTTTATCCCATTCATCATAGTAGCTTCTCTAAACCTTTTAAATCTTACTTCCATAGCAAGCCCTCCATTCTCATCCAAGATTGAGGACATTTCCCAAAAGCTTCTGGTTCTCCCTTCTTCTTCATCTCTCATCACTCAGATGTCTTTTTCTATCTCTTTCTACCTAGTCCCACATTAGGGGGTGATTCTTCTTGTTGTCACTAGCTATCTTCTTCTCTAGTATATTGTCCCCTCCATCATTATCACTCTCATTCTTATCTTTAAAGTCTTCCTCTGGCTACTTCCCTACTCTGTACATGGTCATGTTTTGCCTATCCTCAAAAATCCATCCATCCTCAAGTCATTGCCCTATATCTTGTTTCTCTTCCTGTGGCTTTGAGGAGACCAAATCTAATTGGTGTCTCCACTTTATTTCTTCTCATTCTCCTGTCTTATGCTTTCCAGTCTTAATGTTCATCTGAGACTTCTCTTATCTAGTTATCAAATATTTCTGGTAGAGCAGCAGCTGGGTGAGTCGAAGAGCCCTTGAAATCCAAAATGTAAAATGTTATATGATCAAATGTAAACTGTTCATGGAAGACGTGCTGATCCAAAGAATTCTCCACCAAAACCATTCCTTATCTTTGGACAGCCTTTTATTCCATATGAGAAACAATCTGTGTTAATGCATTCTGCATGAAAACTGAATGATGTCCTAGAGCTGTGATGGTGAACCTATTGCACATGTGCTAAAGATTGCACATAGAGACTTCTCTGTGGGCACAAGTAAGCCTTGGGCTGGGCCAGCTACGAGTATGGTTCTACCCCCAAATGCAGCAAGTAGGGCAATCTAGCCTCCCTCCACTGTCACAGGGACAGAGCACGGTCAGCCCAGGGTCAGTAGCTTGGTCCCATCCCTGAACTCAAGGGGAGGGTATAGGGCACTGAACCCTGCCTGTGGAGCTCAGCCTTGGCTTGGTCAGCCTGTAGCCCAGCCCTGCCCCCAGGTTCCACCCCTGAATGCAGGGGTAGGTGGGACACTGCTCTTAGTCAGGGGGCAGGGCACGCAGTCTGGGGTGGGTGGGTGGGGCATGGCACAAGGTCCCTAAAAAGTTCAAAAAGGTTCTCCTTCACTGAACTAGAGAAAATCAGAGACTTCTAAAGATTGCTTCTTAGGGTAGTGTTAACTCTACTTCCTTAGAGTACTCAAGTATGATCCTTCTTTTAAGGCATTCTAAGACATTGAGTCAAACAGTACAATAATTAGAATGAATATATTTTTGAACTTATCAATAAATGATACATTTAAAAAGGATTAAAACTTGATTGGAGATTTATGTAATTCTAAACAAGTTGCAAGTCAGTGAATAAATCATAAAACCAACTCAGCATAATGCTTAGTAAGAAGCTAAGTAAATGCTCATTGAATGAACAATAGGTAAAATGACATTGATGACGTGACATACAAAACTTTTTAGCTACAATCAAAATAGTACATAAATAAAAACCAAATTAAACACAAAAATAAAATTTTAAGCATCAAAGAAAAGACAACTAATATTAAAATAGAAAATATTGGAGTGATTAATAAAATTAGATAGTTAAAAAATAAAACTTAATAAAATGAAATAGATTGTTAGATAATTTATATGAAGAAGATGGGAAAAACAAATTACCAAAATAAAAATAGAATAAAGATAATTCACAATATATAAAGAAGAAATAAAGAAATTATTAGAAACTATTTTGCTCAATTATGAGACAAATCCTGAAAACTGAAATGATCTGATACATAAATATAAAAATATAAAATTTCCTAATGAGCAGAGCACTTTTACATAAATGCTTTGGAAAAAGGAGAAAAGTCATTCCATCAGGCTCTTTCTATGAGATAAATATAGACTTGATATCTAAACCTGGAAAAGATGAAGGGAAGAAAGAAAATTATATATCAACATACTAATAAATATAGATATCAAAATATTGAATAAAATACCAATAAAGATACTTTGATAACATATGAAATGAATGTGCAAAGTGATTGATTACATTCACATAAGTAATGTATGAATCAATATTTGAAAAACCACAAAAATAACTGATATTAATAGAATAAATGATATTAGTAAGCAGTAATAGAATTAATAATGTGATTATATCAAAAGATATAGAAAAAAGATTTTGATAAAATGTAGCTCCCACTTGAATCTTAAAAATATTAAAAAACATATGATTCAATGGACTATTCCTTAATATAATAAACCATACCTACCTAAAAGGATAAGTAGACATTATTTGTACTACAGAATTGCCATAGGCATTTCTAATAAGACCAAGGTTAAAAAAGGATATCCATCATAATAACTATTATTTGGTATCATTTTTTAAAAGCTAACTTTAGCAGTAAAATAAAAAAGAATTTGAGAGATTAAGTATAGATAAATAAGAAAAAATTATTGCCTTTTTCATATTATACAATGTTTTGCTTAAAGAATCCCATAGATTCAAACAAAATTAATAGAAAAAAATAGCTTGAGTAAAATAGGACAAATGTAATTACAAAAATCATCAGTCTTTGTTCATATATTGCTATTACCAACAAAATCCAGAAGAAACAAAAATAATTTCCATTAAAATAAAGTTTATATAAAATACTTGAAAGTTAACAAGTTACACATATGATTTACAATATTATAAACAAAAACACTTTTTGCAGAAATGAAGGGGGGCAGCTGGGTAGCTCAGTGGAGTGAGAGTCAGGCCTAGAGACAGGAGGTCCTAGGTTCAAACCCAGCCTCAGCCACTTTCCAGCTGTGTGACCCTGGGCAAGTCACTTGACCCCCATTGCCCACCCTTACCACTCTTCCACCTATAAGATAATACACCAAAAATTAAGGGTTAAAAAAAAAACTCAAAAAAAAAAAAAGAAATGAGGGAAGACAAATAATTGGATAAATACCAATTGCTCATGATTGTACATGTTAATGAAATAAAAATAATTATACTCTCTAAATTAATTTATAGATTTAGGGCAGTCAAGTAGCTATTATGTTACTTAATAGAGCTAGACCAAAAAAATAATCTGGAACAATGAAAGGACAAAAATGTCAAAAAATAATGAAAAAAGTTAGTAATAACGATATCTATGTGAATAAGATCTAAAACTTTATTACAATGTAGTAATCATCAAAGATTTTTAGTAGTGATTAAAACAGAGACTTTGATCAGTGGAACAGATTAGGTATAGATGGCCCAGAAAGAATCAAACATGGTAATGTAGATTTCAATCATCCCAAAGACTCCAACTAGAGTTGGAATATCAACTTACTATTCAATTAAAAATTGCATAGGAAATTAAAAAGCAGCCTGGGGGAAATTAGGCTTACATCAGCATTGTATACTGTAGGATTCCACAAAAAGCTTCAAATGAACACATAGTCTATGTACAAAGTTCATGTAATAAAATTAGAGGAGAAAAATGTGGAAACCCAATAAGAGAAACAGAGTCTCAGATAAAAATCTGAGACTCTCCTTTTGACTCCTTTTCTGATTCACACCTTTCTTTAATGAAAAGCTTTAACCTCCTAGCAAACCAGAAGTCAAAAGGTTAACATTCTTTCCTTTGATCAGAAATACAACTGTTTTTGTTTCAAAAGTAGCTTGGACATTCAAGGTCATAAATTCCTTCAGGAGGGGCATTTCACCCCTGAGAAAATATTCCCTGTCACAGCTTTCTGATAAGGACCCAGCCGAATTTCTACCTTAGCCTTGTTCTATTTAGAAGCTATTGATGATCTTTGTGTTTTGATTTGACATAATTTGTGTTTCTGCGTAAGCGTGAAGTTTTTGTGTGTGTGTGTGTGTGTGTGTGTGTGTGTGTGTGTGTGTGAAGTGAGTCTTGAAGTACATATAATAAACTCCATGCTGCCAGAGACAGAGCTGGAAGTATGAGCTAAAAGATCTTCGGTGTCCCATACTTCTTACCAACTAAGCTGTCATTATCAAATTATCTGGAGATGATAAAAAGATCTCGAGATTGAAAAAGATATAATATACAACTATGGATAAAAAGAAAGTTCTCTACCAATAAATATGTAGAAATGGCCTTAAAAGATAAAATGCACATAAATTCAGATGTTTTTATATAACATAATGTCATCATAAATTGTACAGATATAACTATATGAAAATAAGTCTTTCATTTATTTCTTTAATAACTCTAATATACTGGAGATATCTATCTATCCATTTTTCTATATTCATGGTTAGTGGACCTGACATGGATAAAGAACCAGCAAAAGTAATTGAGAAGGAATTATCAGATAGACATGGGGAAATGTCACAAATACTAGAGAGGAGTGAGTATCCAGTAAGAGAAGATGATCAACAGTATTATGCTACAGAGGAATCAAGAAGGATAAAGCCATTAAATCTGGAAATTAAGAGATCATTGGAGGCTCTATGTTCTTTGAGCAACAAGATAAAGGATAAGTCAGTTAATCAAGAAATGTTTATTAATCATCTACTATATGACAGGAACTATGCTAACTATGCAGGGAATATTAAAAAAAGTCATGAAGCTCACAATCTTATGGGGGAGAAAATAAACAAATAAATATGTGCAAAAAAGATATATAAAGGATAAATAAGAAATAATTAAGAAGTGAAAAATGCTAGAGTTAAGAAGGGTTGGGAAAGTTTTCCTGTAAAGATGGGAATTCAGTTAGAACTTATAGGAAGCCAGAGAAGCCAATAGATGGGAGTTTAGAAAGGACAAAATTCCAGGTGCAAGGGAGAGTCAGAGAAAATGGCTGGAATTGAGAAGTGGAGTGTTTTGCTCTTGCAATAACAGGGAGGTTAGTGTTATTGAATCAAAGAGTAGGTAGTGGGAAATCAAGTTTCAGAAGTTTGGAAAGGCAGGAAAGGGTTAGATTGGCTACAAAGGGGTTTTGAATGCTTAACAGAGAATTTTGTATTTGATCCCGGAGGTGATAGGGAGCCACTGGAGTTTATGGAGTAGGGGATGACGTTGTCTTGCTTTAGGAAAATCATTTTGGTGACTAAATAGAGGATGAGTGCACTGATGGGAAAACTACCATCCGCAGGTCAATAGGGCCCCCTGAAATGTTCTATCGGGCTGCTAGACATTATTCTTAATCTGACAAATACAATGAGTAGGATACAATACAATGAAACTTCAAAAGAGTTGCCTTAGAAACAGACTGATTGATCAGCATTTCCTTTTCTTTGGCCCCCTCTTTAAAAAGTTTGCCCATCACTGGGCTAGAGTAAGGAGAGACTTCAGGCAGGTAGATCAACTATTAGCTATTGCAGTAATTTAAGCATGAAGTGATGAGAAGCTGAACAGCACAATGGCAATGTCAGAGGAGAAAAGGAGACATGTTTTAGAGATGCAGCAAAGCTGAAATCAGCAGATCTTGCAATAGATTGGCGATGAGTGATTGTGAAAAGTTGAAGATGATACCTAGACTGAGAACCTGAGCAACTGGAAAGATGGCGTTGCCTTCTCCAGTGGTAGGAAAAGTAGAAAATGGGTAGAGTTAGAGGAAAAAATAATGAGTTTTGTTTTGATCATGATGAGTTTAAAGATGTTTACTGAACTTTCAGTTCAAGATGTCTGACAGGCTGTTAGAGATGCATCTATAGTCTATGCTAATAGTAAACTCTTTCCTCCTCCTCCCAAACAAACAATCAAACAAACAAAAACTCAAAGAGAAACTATGCACTAGCAATTAGAAATTAATCATTTGGAAATGAAAGCAAGAAGAGAATTCCCTGCTGCTGCACCTCACTGCTGCTTCGATCTCAGGATTTTCTTGTAATAAATAGCAGATGCCAGTTTTAAGGAGGAGAAAGTATGAGAAGAGAATCCTACTTCCCTTTGCCTGGTGAGAGGGACCTAGCTTAGCGAACCTCAAGGTGGCAGAAATTCTACCTGGAAAACCCACTCTACTCTCTTCTAGCCTTGGAAATAAACAGTAGAAGTTGATTCAACCCAGGAAGATAACTAAAGAATATTAAAAGGAACTAGGCAGGAAGCCAGCATGCATGGTTGTACCTGACCTGAAAGAAAGAGGACTGGTATCCAGCTGCAGCCTGTCTAATGTTCACAAAAGTTATTTGGGTAGGAAGTGACGCTAATGGAAAGTAAATTCTTTAGTGTTGGAGGACAGTGAGAGAGAGCCACTGAGGGAAAGCTCACTAGCAAAATTGCTTAAATTTAAAAGCATAAACAATTGCAAAAAAAAGAAAATTCAGTTAGACCTTAAGAACTCATATAGATAATGAAGAGAGAAAATACTAGAATTAGAAGGGAAGATTAGTGCCAAAACATGCATAAACTTACAAACATCTTTAAACAAATATTTCAAGATAAAAGAAATTAAGCCAACACGTGATTAAACACAAAACTCTTGTGAATTTTGAAGGGAGCATGAATCCTCAGCAGAATGTCCCATAATGGTGCAAAGGAGAGATTAATATTTTAAGAAAAGAAGTTGGAAGGGAACAAATATCAGAATGTATGGCCTAGGCAGCAGAATAGAAAACCTGAAATCCAAGGCCAAGAGTTTCTGCAATGAAATGAAAAGGAGAACATCAGAATAGGCATACAAATATACTGAAATGATGAATAATCTATAAGAGAAGCAAAAGTAATAAAGTTAAAAGAGTAAATTTGGAGAAGGCAGTTTAAGTTGAATGATGAGATTGGAAATTAGATGGCAAAAGTTTCAGAAGAGTGAGAAAAGAGGAAGCAGAGTTATGATTATAGATATGTTTCTTAAGGAATTTAATCATTAAGGGGAGGAGAAATACAGTATTATAGCTAGCAGGGATGGTAGGATAAATTGAATTTTTCTTTTATGATGGAGGAGACATGGGGGAGGTAATAAGCAAGCTGTAGGTAGGTAAGTAGAGATGTATGTGTGTGTGTGTGTGAGAGAGAGACAGAGAGAGACAGAGACAGAGACAAAGTAAGAGAGACAGAGTCAGAGAAACAGAGACAGAGAGAGAGATAGAGACAGAGGGGCAGTTCAATTGCATCTAACATCAAAAGTTACAGAAAAGTCCTGGGGGATTGAGAGAGAGTGAGGGCAATATACTAGGATGAGATAAAAAATGCATTTTGAAGTGTTAATTTTTGCAAGGAAAAGGGTCATCTAGAAGAAATAGTGGGAGAAGATATCTAAATAAAGTGAGATGAAAAGAAAGGAGAAGAAGGATCTTTCAGACACTGTAAAGAGTAGAATAATCAATTGATTAGGGAAGAATAAAGTGTTGTCTTTGCCACAATAAGGGCCAGGGGAGGTTAGATGGAATATAAATTTATAATGGAACTAATTAATGCAGTTTCATCATTTCTTCTAGCTCTATTAAGCGATAAGTATAATAATAATAACTAACATTACTTACTTTGTGCCAGGTACTGTGCTAAGTGCTTTATAATTATTATCTTGTTTGATTCTCACAACAACCCTGAGAGATAGGCGATATAGTTATTCCTACTTTGCATATGAGGAAACTGAGATAGAGATCAAGTGACTTGCCCAGGGTCACACAGCTAGTAAATGTCTGAGGCTAAATCTGAATTCAGTTCTTCCTGATTTCAGGTCCACTCCTATATTCACATAGCTGTCAAAAATTTGATTGGTAGGACTATAATAAGGCTAGGGTTTAGCAAATAGTGGTTGAGGGGAAGATGGTAAGGGATTTGAGAGTATAGGATAGGGTAGAGTTGAGTTGGCTCAGCAAAAGGTTGAGATATAGAAGGGAGGAGACTGTAGTATGAGCAGAGATATTGGCTTGGGGGAAAAAGAATGCTTAAAATAGAATATAAAGGAAGATGAAGAACAAGATTAGGGGTCTTAAGGCAAAGGGAAAGATGGGATGATAAAAGATTTTGATCAGAAAAGGGATTTTGAGAACCAAGAAATAGCATACTTTATAACTGATGAGAAGATCAAATATTAGAATATTTTTGACAGGTATTTGCATTGATGAATTAATTGAAGGTGGACAGACACATGCTTAGCCTATAAGTGACATGTACCATTATTGCCACTGTCACTCATAATCTCGTCTTGAAACTATGTTGGAAAGATTTACCAACTGCTGCTTGAGATAAGCTACCCTTTATTGTTAGAGAAACATAGATAGCAAAATGAATAGACTCAATATTCTTTCTCACTTATCCTGGACAAATGGCAATTTCCAAAATTTCAAGTGATATTCTTGATACCATTCTTTTCTATCTTAGATTTCCTAATCATGTGGAAAGGCAGGGAGAAAAGATGACTGTGTCAAGAACACTTAGGGAAAGGTAGAAGAGATTTAGAAGTCAGTCACTATAATATCGAGTTCCCAGATAGGTCAACGTTACCCTTTCCAGAGAGAGCTCTGTCCAGTCCACTCCCAGGAGGAAGATGCTGCAACTTTTCCTTATGTTGTCAGCAAAATAATAGCAAAATCTCAAAGGGCAAACTTGTTATCAGCTCATTCTTCTGACTAAGAAGTCTCTCTTGGGAAAAGTTTTAAGGCTAAATGGGGCATGCACATCACAGAGAATTTTGGCTAACCTGAAATGTCATATTTCATGGGGAGTTCAGAGGGGCAATTTATCATAATTGACCCCATCAGAAAGGACCAACCATCTTTAGTAGACCAGGGGTTGCAAAATGCCACCACACTTGACCATAAAATTTATCATGTCAGTAGACCCACAGTCAACATTACATACTGTGAAATATGGCAGTGCAGCTGGGATATTTATCTTTGTTGGAACTGACAGATTACCCCTGCAGTTTCAACTTAGTCCAACTCAGTGCACATTAGCGCCCCAGCACATTCTCTTATGACCCATCAGGACAATCCAATTGGAAACATGAATTACAGCTACAATGGCTAGGTGAGAGTGATACTATATACATATATATATTTACAAGCACTCATATTTTTGGTAGCTTTATTTATAAAACTGTAAATATATATAAGAAAAGATTTCTTTTACTGTGCAATTAAATACTGTTGAATGATTATCTCTCTTTCCCAACACTGAATTAAGAGAAAAATTAGAATTTATTTGACAGAGTTCCCTAATTGACAGCATTCAGGATGAAAATTTATCTCTCTCATTTCATAGCACAGTTGCCCATTGATAAGTAGCCACTGAAAAGTCCCTCTCAATTTTCTGAAAAAGATTATATATCTTGAATCCAGGACCTCCTTGTGAGGCTCCATCTTTCTCCATTTCTGTGAAGCCTCTTCTTCCCTCTCCACACAAGTCCAGTGTTCTTGTGAGGCCTCTATACTCTTTTAATTAAAATCTGTTTTCAAGAGTATTTTATACTCTGCCATGCATTTTATTTTATTCACTTATTTATTTGTCTGCTTGCTCATTCATTTATCTATCTATCTATCTATCTATCTATCTATCTATCTATCTACCTATTTTTATTTTTCCATGGTTACATGATTCATGTTTTTCCATGCATTTTAAAGGATTAGAGACCTTTGACATTTCAGCTGTTAGGCTGGAGTGAGGATTGAGCAATTTGGTCCTTTTCCAAATATTGTGTGATCAAGTGACATTGGCCTTCTTACCATTTCTCACATAAGACAGTTCATTTCCAGATAAAGGGCAAGTTCATTGACTGTTTCCCATGCTTGGAATGTGTTTCTTCTTTGTCTCTGTTGCCTGGCTTTCATGGCTTTCTTCAGATCTCATCTTAAGTTCTAATTCCTACAGGAAGCCTTTTCAGATCCTCATTAACTCTAGTGCTTTCTTTCTGTTATCTTCATTTATAGAGTTGTTTCAAGTTGTCTCCTTCATTAAACCATGAATTCTTTATGGGCGGGGACTTAAATTTTTTTTTTTTTCTTTTTTAAATATCCCCAACATTTAGTTGATACAGTCAGCTATTTTTTTTACCAAGGTAATCAATTTTATTGAAATATAATTATAAAATATTTTAATTTATCATATATTTTAACATTCTTTTCTTTTTAAATTTTGATTTCTACATTCCCTCCCTTGTTACCTTTTCTCCATCCACTAAGAAGGCAAGCAACATGATATTAATTATAATATACACATGAAATCATGTAAAACATATCCTTCTACTAGTGATATTTTTAAAAAGCAAGAAATATGAAGAAAACAGAGTTCATCAGTTCTCTCACTAATAACATTTTTTTAATCATGAGTTTTTTTTTGCATTCTCTTGGATCATTGTATTTGTGAAATACTACCCCCTTATATGAGGATTAGATTTTAATGTTAGCAATAGTTTTAGATAATCATAATTGTAATTCTAAGACAGTTAAATAATGTTAGCATAAATGATGATCTTAGTAGGCCCTTTGTGATTATTTTAGTATAAGTACTTTTTATTGATTAATTAAGAAAAATTTTCCAAGGTTACATGATTCATGTTCTTTCCTTCCCCCCACTACACCCTCCCATAGCCAACACACAATTCCACTGGGTTTTACATGTGTCATTGATCAAGACCTGTTTCCACATTATTGATATTTGCTTAGTATGAATTTTAAAGTAAGAAAACTGCTTGAACATAGCTAATCATTGTTAGCATAGTCCTCAGTTTTAGCCTCACCCTTCAAATTTGCTATATCATGTACCCTCAGCAATCATGATCTTTAACTTGTAACTTGGACTTTATTAGCATGGAGGCTTTTGCCTCTGTTTGAAGCTTGTTGACACCCCTTCACCTTTGTATACACCCCTTATACATCGTCAGGCTTTTGCCCCACTTTAAGGCCTGACAACTCCTCCTTACCCTAGTCATTGCAGTATATATCATCCTTGACATCATCAGACTTAGAAAGTAGGGTTTAGGCTCCCCCATTCTTCCCCTTATCTATAAATGACTTCTTCTACCAAATGAGAAGTATTTCCTGATTACTTCAACCAATCCACATGTCTCTATTTTTATCATTGTCTTGGACTATTTTTGTACTGGTATAAAAAGTGTTTAATTCCTTGGGGTATATAGGAAGGTCTCTCACAGTTCTGGGGGTCTTTTGTTCTTGATCAGAAGTCTGGCTTTATTGTGAGACTGTCCCTTTTGCAATAAACCTATTTCTTTATGGCTTAGAGACTGTTTATCATTTGCATTCCTGTGGTTAGAAATCATGTAACATATTGATCTGAGTAGCTAAGCGTTTTGAAGTTGATCATCATTGCAGCACAATGATTTCCTGGTTCTTCTTGCATCACTTTGCATTAGTTAACCTAGGTCTTGCCATTTTTTTTTTTGCACTTCCCTCTCCCATCATTTCTTATAGCACAATAGTACTCTTATCACAACCATATGCCACTTGTTTCCTAATTGGTGAGTAGACTTTCAATTATTTGCTACCACAAAAAGAGCTACAATAAATATATTTATAATATAGGTTCTTTTTTCTTTTGTCTCTTTGGGTTGCAGATCAAATAGTGTTATTTCTAGGTGAAAGGATATGCACATTTAAATAGCTCTTTGGACTTAGTTCCAAATTGTTCTCCAGAATTGTTCGATCAGTTCACTACTCCACTAACAGGATATTGGTGTTAACTATTTCTTATTCATCCCCTTTGGCACTTGTCATTTAAAAAAAATTTTTTTTAAACCCTTGTACTTCGGTGTATTGTCTCATAGGTGGAAGATTGGTAAGGGTGGGCAATGGGGGTCAAGTGACTTGCCCAGGGTCACACAGCTGGGAAGTGGCTGAGGCCGGGTTTGAACCTAGGACCTCCTGTCTCTAGGCCTGACTCTCACTCCACTGAGCTACCCAGCTGCCCCAGCACTTGTCATTTTTGATAGATGTAAGATGGTACATCAGAATTGTTTTAATTTGCTTTTATTTTATCAATAGTGATTTATGACTATACATATCTTTGACTTCTTCTTCTAAAAACTCCCTAATTATTTTCTTTGACCATTTATCACTTGGGGAATGGCTCTTATTTTTGTAAATTTTATTCAATCCTGTACTCAGTTTGTAATTAAGAAAGGAGGCCTTTGTGAGTAGCTTGGTAGCTGAGTGGATTGAGAACCAGGACTAGAGATGGGAGGTCCTAGTTTCAAATCTGGCCTCAGACGCTTCCTAGCTGGGAAAGTCACTTAACCCCCATTGCTTAGCCCTTACCTTTTGCCTTGGAACTAATATACAGAATTGATTCTAAGATGGAAAGTAAGGGTTAAAACAAAAAGAAATGAGACCTTTATCACAGATGGTTGCTTTAAAAATTGTTGCTATCATTCCATTGCCTATGATACTTTTTTGTGGGAGGCCAATAAGAGAAACAGTCTCAAATAGATAAAAATCTGAGACTCCTCTTTTGACTCATTTTCTGAATCACACCTTTCCTTATTGGAAAGCTTTAAGCTCTTAGCAAACTAACAGTCAAGAGGTTAACATTCTTCCCCTTTGGTCAGAAATGCAGCTGCTTGGCAAGCCAAGGCCAAAACCTTAGTTTAGCAGGGGCATTTTGCCCCTGAGAAAAGTATTCTCAGACATAGCTTGCTGATAATCACGTAGCTGAAGGTCCAGCCTGGTTCTTATCTTCACCTTGAAGTTTCTGAGGTTTCTGTGTGTTGTCTAAACTAATTGTAATGTCTACGAAGCTGTATTACTCTCTCTGTGCTTGTTGGTGAAAGGGAGTTTGAATTTTCATATATAATAAACTTGTGACCTAATTGCACTTCGGAGAAGCAGTAAAGATCTTCTCCGCTGTCCCAAGTCATCCTTATCAGGAGATGATAAATAGATTTTGTCACCTTTTTGTCCAATGTAGTTTTCCTAATTTCCCTTTTAATTAAGTCTTTTCTACATATCAGTTGAATATTTACACACTTCTTCCCTCTTTGAACCAATTCTTATGAGATTGAAGTTCAAATATTATTTCTTTCCCCCTCCCAATTTTTTTCTTCATTGTAAAAGCTCTTTCCCATGTGCCTTTTTTATGTCAGAAATATTTACATATTCTACTTCTCTTTTTCCCCTTTTCCCAGTGCATTCTTCTTTCTTACCACTTCATTTTTTTTGGAGATCATTTCAACATCATTGACTCTCACTCATGCCCTTTGTCTATTTAAACTCCTTTAAACTTCCCTAATTATGATAAAATTTTGAGGAGTTACATATATCATCTTCTCATATAGGCATATAAACAATTTGGCTTTATTTTCTTTATGATTTTTTTCCATGTTTAACCATATTTTTATGCTTTTCTTGAGTCTTGAGTTTGAATGTCTATTTCCCTTTTAGCTCTTGTCTTTTCATCAGGAATTCTCAAAAGTCCTTTATTTCTTTAAATGTCCAACTTTTTTTCAGAAAGATTATACTCAGTTTTGTTGGGTAGGTTATGTTAGTAGTTAATATTACCACTTTTGCCTTCTGGAATATCATATTCCAAACCCTCCTAAACAACCCCACAAAATCTAGTGTGATCCTGACCGTCATTCCACAGTATTTGAATTGTTTCTTTCTGATTGTTTGAAGTATTTTTTCTTTGATCTAAGAGCTCTATAATTTGGCCATGATATTCCTGGGAGTTTTTATTTTGGGATTTCATTCAGGTGGTGATTGGTGGATTCTTTCAATTCTATTTTACCTTCTGAATCTAAGATAAAATATCTAAGATATATTTTTTCCTTGATAATTTCTTAAAATATAATGTCTAAGCTCTTTTTTTGATCATGGCTTTAAGGTACTCCAATGATTCTTTATTTTTTAAAACCCTTACTTTCCATCTTAAAATTAATACTATGTATTAAGGTAGAAGAGTTGTAAGGTTTAGGCAATGGGGGTTAAGTGATTTCTCCAAGGTCAGAAAGCTAGGAAGTGTCTGAAGCCAAATTTGAAATTAGTGCCTCCCACTTCTAAGTCTAGCTCTCTAACCACTGAGCTATCTCTATCTGCCCCTAGTCCAATAATTATTAAATCATCTCTCTTCCATCTATTTTCTAGGTAAGTTGTTTTTCTGATGAGATTTTTCATATTTATATTCTTTCATTCTTTTGACAAATTTTTTTTTCTTGAGGTATAATGGAGTCATTAGCTTCCATTTGCCCAATTCTAACTAATTCTGGTCTAATTGTATAACATACTTATGTAATTTAAGTCAAGGGGAGGGAATTCAATTAAAATTCATAAACATTTATTAAGTATTTAATACATTTTTGTCTAGTAAGAGAAATATTTATTAAATAGCTATGTTGTGTCAAGTGTTGTATTGGGCAAAGTTAGAGATGAATATCGCTACCCTCAAGAAACAAAAGTAA